>NW_012267220.1:21505339-21510819 GCF_000151885.1 Dipodomys ordii | reverse complement strand
TTTTTTTTTCTTTTATGCAATTGTTTCTAACATATTTATAAGATTTTTCTTTGTTGCTTTGTATGTCCCTCTCTCCCAAGGTATAACCCCTGTTTTTACTGTATTTAATGTAGGTATAATTTGTGGAGGAGAAGGGAAAAAACAAATCGTTAAAACAGGGATACAGGTGGACCCATTGCAACAATGAGATGTACAAGTCGTTATGTCGAAAATGAACTTTACAACTTTGGTGGGGTGGGAGGAGGATTGTGTGGAGGGTTGGGGGGAGGCTGGGAAGGGATTGGAAGGGGAAACAAAGGAGGAGGCTACAATGCTTGATAAGAAGTGTACTCATTATCTTGCCCATGTAATTGTCACCCCTCTGTACAGTATTTTCACAATAAAAATAAATAAATAAAAATACACACAAGAATGTGTGTGTGTGTGTGTGTGTGTGTGTGTGTGTGCGCGTGTGTGTATCTGTGTGTGTGTGTGTGTTACAGTGTCAGGAGTTCGTAAGTTATCGTTTCTACATGTATAGGGTGAAAAATTGCAACAAACTAAAACTAAGTCTATTTTCGTGGATGCATCAGAGAGATGTAATCGCAGATACAAAAGCCATTCATTGAGGCTGGGAAGGTGGCTCAGTGGTAAAGTACTTGCCTTGCATGCATGTGGCCCTGGGTTTGAATCCTCAGCACCACATAAGCTGTGGCTCAAGAGGTAGTGCACTGCCCTTGAGCTGAAAAGCTGAGGGACAGCACCCAGGCCCAGAGTTCAAGCCTCACGACTGACAAAAAAAAAAAAAAAGCAGCCACCCATTTATCTGGAGATACAGATACATCCAGAGGGTCACATCCAATGTCTACTTACTTGGAGCAAAAACCATAAAACGTCTACCATATTAGGATCACTTAAATGGCAATTTCATGAAATGTCTAGAGGTTAAAGACAAGATAGAACAGGAATAAGAAGTTCTCATTCCCATTATCTTCTTAGTCTAAGTAAGGAACCTGATACTTTATAATATAATCTTGTTTCTATGAACTTCATCGGAATCTTTTTTGAAGAGTCCAGATTCTCCCTTGTCTATGGCAGAGGAGGAAGTGGTAATCATTATAAAATATGCCCTATGTTCTTCATAACAAAATCTTATTCCCCAAGGGAAAACAATATGCCAGTGTTTTATTCATTCACAACGATCGTATTTATTTCCAGTCTATCCTCCCTTATCTTTCCTCTATCACCTGAGATGAAAAATAAAACTATACTACTGGAGCAACAATTGTTAACACGTGTCCAGAAAAACATGTGAAATATTGATAATCAAACAACATTTCCTGTTTCTGCTAACCCACCCCTTACTATCATGGTTAGATATTCAGCCCCCATGCGACCATATGGATTTTATTTGAAATAATTCTAAGGCATAAACTTTTACTGGGAATGGGGACTTATGCAGAAATGCAGAAAAATTCCACCAGACTCCACATCTAAAATAACCAGCAAAAAAAAAAAGCAGAGCTAGAAGCATGAGTCAAGTGGCAATGAACCATGTAACAAGGCAAGTTGGCAAGGATAGAGCCTTATATTTAAACCCCCTATTGGATGAAAAAAGTTTATGAAGCAGTATGTATCTAAAAGCAAAGTAAAACAAATAAACCAAAAAAAGCCATGAGAAATGACCTCTGACAAGATTCTCTATTTGAAAACCACAGAGACTGATTGAAGCTGGTCAAGCAAAATGAGAATGTATTGGGAGAACACTAAATAACTGGCCCCGAGAACCAGGTTTAAGCTGAAACTTGAGAAAACAGCATTCCAAACCACATGACAGAAAGGCCTAATGAGAAAATCTCTCTCCATGGTACTCTCCATCACAAGTGGTAGATGCTGTTTTATTTATACAAGGAACCTTCTCTTGGCATCAGCCACTCCTGTTCTAGGGCCCAAATCAAACATCTGTTACCACCAGCCAAGCCAGATGCTTCTGCCATCCTCCTCCCCACAAAACTCCCTTCAGCACAACAAATCCTTCCAACTTGGATTCTCCTATTAAGATACCTGGTTGAGTCACAAAAGAAGTTGTGAATCAAATTTTCTAGCTTCCACTGAAGGCAGATAAGTATCATAAGGGGGAAAAAAGTTGCCAAAAGTGAAATTATATTCAAAAGTTGTAGGCAGCCAGGAGAAAACTAAAGCCAAGACATAGTATGTGTCCAAGACATAGCACTGCTTGAAATTAGAAAATGTGATGATACCATTTTGTAAAGGAAAGTAATTTTGACATACGTTGTTCTTATTCGTGGTCACATAAAACATGAATTTTTCTCTTTAGTTAAAAAAACACATAAAGTTCTCATCTGTGTAAAGAAGGAGTCAACCCTATAATCCTCGCTACTGGAGAGCAGAGATCTGAAGATAATGGTCAGAAGCTAGCCTCTGCAAAAACATAAATTTGGGAGACTGAATCTCAACCAATGGCTGGGTATAGTGGTGTGAGCTTCGTATCCCAACTTGGATTGACAGAAAAATTATTTGATACAATATGGGTACCCGTTACTCACATTAGCAAAGAGGAGCACAGGCAGGACCAGGCCGGCCTGAGAAATAACCTCAGAAATAATCACCAAAGAATCTGTTCAAGTTTCAAGTGGTAAAGCACCTGCATTGCAAGTGTGATATCCCAAATTCAATCCTTAGTACTACCATCAAAAAAAGGACTTTTGTTGGCCTCTTAAAAAATAATTTAAAGTCCCAATTGAGTAGATACATGCCAATCTCACATCCAAATGCTGTAGCATTAAAAATTATAAATGTAATTATTTGTGCAATTTGCTAAAATTAAAATTTTTTATCTGTATCAATCCATATGCACTAACCTTGCTATTTCCATAATTTTTTATTTAAATAAAATTTAACAATTAATAAACAACATAATTTTTAAACCTCATTCAAGCTGTTAGTTATGCTTGAAATGAAATCTCCTGGTTTCAAATTTTCAAGCTTCCATTTTTTCTGGTTCATTTCTTTTTTCCAACAGTTGTACACAGTGGTTTCAATTCCGCATGTCAACTTCTGAATAAAATGTACCATTTTGAGTGAAAAGAATCAGTGTTGCATCTTCCACCATTCTCCCTTTGCTTAATTTATCCAAACCTCATCAATCTTCTTAATTTTCCTAGCTGCGTTTTCACATGGATAAATAGATTATCACGACTGTATTGACCTGTAATTCCTCCCTCCACTCATATGCCCCTCTCCCCTTAAATACTGCCCTCCTCACACAAAAAGTGCTTCAGCTTCCTGGTATTTAGCTGTCTGCTGAGTGCTTAAAGAGACTCCACTTTAGAAATCCATCCCTGTGTATACCGTACTTTAGTGAGACTGATGACGTATATGTGCATGTAGCACTGTATGTGTTGTTATATATGGTTACATTTATATCCAGTTTTCACATGTGATAGGAAGTATGTAGTCTTTGTCTCTTGGAGTCTTACTTACTTTACTCAACATAATTTTTCCAGGTCTAAGCTTTCCCTGCAAATGTCATAATATGATTTTTCCTGATGGATGAATAAAATTCTATTCTCTCTCTCTCTCTCTCTCTCTCTCTCTCTCTCTCTATATATATATATATATATATGTGTGTGTGTGTGTATATATATATAGTGAATAATTTAGTAGTGAACACAAATGTGAAGTTATCTGTATTGCATCCTGACAACAATTTTTTTATTGTGAAAATACCATTCAAAGGGGTTACAATTACATGAGCAAGGTAATGAGTACATTTCTTATCAAGCATTGTTGCCTCCTCTTTTGTTTTCCCCTATCATCCCTGCCCTCCCATCTCCACAACTACACAGTTTTTTTCTGGATAAATGCTCAATCGTTCCCATAGTAGTATTGTAGTCTCACCAGGTGGTTCTCTTTTCAGTTTTTTGAGAAATCTCCATACTGCCTTCCATAGTGGTTTTAGAAATTTACATTCCCACAAATACTGTGATAGGTTTATTTTTCTCTGATTTCTTGCTTGAATTTCTTATTTATATTCTTGATGGGGTAAGATGGGATCTCAATGTAGATCTGATTTACATTTATGGTTAGAAATGCTAAATATTAATTCATGTGTTTTTTAGCCATTTTACTTATTCTTTTGTAAAGTAACTCCTTCACCTATTTACTAATTGGGTTATTGATTCTTTGAGTGTTTTGTTTTTTGAGCTCCTTGTATATTCTGGTTATTAGACCCTTGTCAGATATATAATCAGCAAAGATCTTCTCTCACTCTGTAGGCTGTCTTGTTCGCTTAGTAACCATGTTCTTTAATGTACATAAATGTCTTAGCTTGGTGAAACTTTATTTGTTAATTTCCCTCCCATTAGCTGAGTTCTTAGAAATCTACTGAGGAAGTTTTGCCTACACCAGTAAGTTTTAATATTTCCCCTCTTCCTTCCTATTGTAGTTTCAGTTAGTGTGGTAGTATGGCTAAATAGTCCAATGTGCTGGATAAAGCCTTCAATATTAATGGAGTTGTGGGTTAAATCCTATTGCTGCCAGATTCATTGTAAGTAGAATGTATGAGTTATCATTTTCTGGTTCTGTGTTTTGAGATATAAAATTCACCCTTCTTTCCTAATGACAAATGAAAAGCAATCACATTGAAAACTCAATAATTCTGCTTGTATTCAGAAGAGTGAAGAGTACAGGATAACTCAATGCATACGACTGAAAATCATATAGAAAGAAATGTTGAGAGTCTTATAGAACAGAGATTCATGAGATGCTGTCCTAGGAACCAGAGCAACAGTAAGTAATTTGAACTGTAATCAATGGATTTCTGGAGTCTATGTGTGAACAAATCTGATAATTATAAACTTAAAAAACAAAATATAGAAACTATGTATATGTGCCTAATAGCAGAAAGCTAAACTATGTGAGGAAAATAAATGATGGAATTACAAGAGAAAACAAATTAATCTAATACTGCATTTGGAAAATTCAACACTCTTTTACCAGAGAAAGACAAATCCAAAAGGTAGAAAATAACTAAGGACATAGTTTGATCCAAAATCACCATCAACCATTTGTTTATAAATGATATCCATCGACTACTTCTTCTAATAACATCAGAATATATACTGTCTTCACATTTACAAGTAACATGCATGGAGGTAGAGCACTATGACATAAAAGACACTTTAAGGAATAGTAATTATACAGTATCTACTCTCAGTCAACAAAGAAGTCAATCATAGGGGAAAAAAAGTCTCCACATTCATGGAGATTAAATACACTTCAAAATAACATCTATGTCACAGAAAAGAATCTCAGAGCCAGGCGCCTGTGGCTCATTCCTGTAATCCTAGCTACTCAGGAGGCTGAGATCTGAGGATCACGGTTCAAAGCCAGCCCAGCAGGAAAGGCCTTGAAACTCTTATCTCCAATAAACCACCCGAAAACCAGAAGTGGCCCAGTAGCTTAAGGGGTAGAGCACT
>NW_012267220.1:21461732-21503634 GCF_000151885.1 Dipodomys ordii | reverse complement strand
ATATGGTATTTTATTAGCATAAAAATAATTACATATATTGTTAGAAAAATATTCACAGGGGCTGGGAAAGTGGCTCAGTGGTAGAGCTCTTGCCTTGCATGCATGAGGCCCTGGGTTCAATTCTTCAGCACCACATAAGCAAACAGAAAAAAAAGCCAGAAGTGGCGCTGTGGCTCAAGTGCTAGAGCGCTAGCCTTGAGCTGAAGAGCTGAGGACGGCGCCCAGGCCCAGAGTTCAGGCCCCACAACTGGACCCCAAAAATTAAAAAAAAATTCACAAAAGCTATGTGATAAAAATTGAAAAATTCTAGTTAAAAAAATAAAGCAAAATGTAAATGGAGAAACATGTGTGTTCTATGAAAGTAAGACTCAGAAATGTCAAGATGTTAGTTCTTTCCAGATATAGTAGTACAATCTCAATCTCTGAACATTATTTTGTGCATATTAACAAACTAATTCTAAATATATGGTGATGAAAATAGATACAATAGTGAATGCAGTTTTGAAAGAATAAAACAAAATTGGTGGACACTTATCTGAGTTTGAGTCTCATGAGGAAACTATAGTTATTCAGATTATAAGGAATTAGTACATCACTTGACAATAAAATTAAATTTAAAAAAGGAATTAGTAATTAGTGAAAGAACAAAGTAGCAGATCAAATAGAACAAAATACAGGCTTTAATAGACTAAGTGTTATTAGAAAATGAATGCTAAGAAACACAATTCAGCAATTATATTTTCAACAAATGCTTCTGGAACAAAGAACTGGACATTCTTGTGAAAAAATATTAGCTTAAACACAGATCTTACATCCTTCACCTACATGAAGCTAGAACAGATAATAGACCTAAATTGAACATGCAAAACTAAAACCCCTAGATGATAACAGGAGAAAGGCTAGTTGAGATTTTATCTTCCAACTCATTTGAAGATACAACAACCAAGACATTATCACACTATCTACACAATATATAACAGATGAGCTTCAACTCATTAAATTAAAACATTCTCTGTCAAAGATGTCAAGACAATGTCTGCAAGAAAGTGTTTATAAAAATACCACTGATATAAGACTGTTTCCAAAATATGTCCCCCGATTTTTGATTCAACAATAAGACAATGAAGAAACTATTGAAAACTGTCATAACAGACATCTTATTAGAGAAGATATTAAAGATTGCAAATGAGCACATGGAAAGGAGTACCATGTCTTATGATGTCTGTGTTTTTGAAACAATGAGACCACTGTACATTCATTAGATTGCTTACAGTCCAGAACACTGACAACAGTAAATGTTGGGAAACATTTGAAGAAATAAGAACTCTTATTTAGGGAGGGAGGATGGGAAGGGATGGGAAGGGTAAACAAAGGAGGAGGCTACAATGCTTGATAAGTAATGTACTCACTATCTTGCCCATGTAATTGTAACCTTTTCACAATAAAAAAATAAAAATTAAAAAAAGAACTCTTATTTATTGTTTGTGGGAATACAAAATAGTACATCAACTTCTCAGAAAAATTGTGGTCAGAAGAAAAATTGACAAGAGTTTTTGACTATGGAGATGAGGGACTGGATGAGCAGGTAGAGCATAGAGAATTGAGGAACACTGAAAACACTCTGTAAAAATGTCATTCTACATCTGGAAAACACTTATAATGTACAATACCAACAGTCATACCTAATGTAAACTGTGGAGTCTGAGTGATTACCATGTGTCAATATTTAGCAAATTATAACAAATGAATCACTTTGGCAAAGCACAGGACAGAAAATGCAAGTATATGGAAAACATTCTATGGGAAATGCCCATACATTCCTCTCTATTCCTTTACAAATCTAAAACAGAATAAAAAAGTAATTAGATGTATGAAGTTTAAAAGAGGCTTGATTTATGTATAATCAGCTACTTATTTTTTAGTTTAGAATAATTTGCTTTTAAAAAACCTAAAGAATCAGAAATTATCAAAAAGGTAAATTGTCATATTTTGTGTTATTTGCTAAATGGAAGTAGAACCTAACACCTGGATGACTGTAATATATTCTTATGTTATCTGATAAAAACATAAGATTTCTTGGTCCAAGAATCAAGGCCAAAAGATGAAGTAGTATTTCTTAAAAATATACTAATGAACCTGGCACCATTGGCGCATAGCTGTAATCCTAGCTAAGATCTAAGGATTGTGTTTCAAAACCAGCTTGGGCAGAAAGTCCATGAGACTCTTATCTTCCAGAAAGCTGGAAGTGGCACTTTGGCTCAAGTAGTAGATCGCTTGCCTTGAGCTGAAGAGCTGAACAACAGCGCCCAGGCCCAGAGTTCAAACCCCATGACTGACAAAAATAAAGAAATAAACTAATAAATAAATAAACTAATGCGTCTGGTGGTACCTGCCTGTGGTGCCAGCATTTAGGAGACTGAGGCAGGGTAATCTCAAGTTCCAGGCCAGTCTACTTTACATGGTAAGACCAAATATGGTTCCGAAATTCAACAATAATTTCATCTTTATTCTATAGATGCACTTGTGTGTATGTCGTGTCATTAAACATCTTAGATTTAATCTGGCCTATTTTTCTGTGCTTACATCAGTCAAGTTTATGAACTCCCAGAAACATTTGTTTATCTTGCTGTACTCACAGAGCATAAACAGGCCTATGCTGGCTATTCTCCTCCAAAGATATTCTGCACTGAAATAATTTGATATATGAGCAATAGAAGGATAACCAGTTATGATAGCAAAAACAGAAAGGAGAAATTAGGGAGTTTGGTGGTGGTGGTGGTGGTGGTGGTGGTGGTGGTACTATTGCCAAAAGTATCTGTGTGATGGTATACAAAGATATGTAAGTGATAAAACAGTTCCTGACACAAATGGAGTGTTTTCTAAAGCTACATTAATTTTTTTCTTTTCACAAGAGTCCCATTGGTAGCCAGGAGACATAGACCCAAGATGGGTGAGCCACACAAAAGTATTGATGGACACATTGATTCTCCCCCATTAAGCCATTGACTTTCAATTATGGTCTTCTCTGAAGCAAAGCTCTGGTTTTCCATGTTGCCAATTTTTCCTGTGCTATATTTTGCCTGCTTCTGTAATAATACTTCTAGTTATCTAAGAGGTCAAGAGGTTCAGCAATAAATACGTAATGACCAGAATATTTGAAACATAGGATATAACATAAGGTATTACAGAATTGTCTAATATACTAAAAAAAAAGAGGATCAAAGGTAATGTTAAAACAATCCTTAGCCGGGCACTGGTGGCTCACGCCTGTAATCCTAGCTACTCAGGAGGCTGAGATCTGAGGATCATGGTTCAAAGCCAGCGTGGGCAGGAAAGACCGTGAGACTCCTATCTCCAATAAACCACCAGAAAACCGGAAGTGGTGCTGTAGCTCAAGTGATAGAGCGTTCACCTTGAACTGAAGAGCTGAGGGACAGCACTCAGGCCCAGAGTTCAAGCCCCACTGCCGACAAAAAAAAAAATCCTTAAAATGGGCACCAGTAGCTTATATCTGTAATCTGAATGACTCAGGAGGCTGAGAGCTGAGGATTGCGATTCTAAGTCATCCCAAGTAGACTGTGAAACTCTTTTTTTTTTTGTTATGTTTGTTATTGTAAAAATGATGTAAAGAGGGGTTACAGTTACATGAGCAAAGTAATGAGTACATTTCCTATTGAGTATTGTTGCCTCCTCCTTTGTTTTCCCCCTACCATCTCTTCCCTCCCACCTCCACAACTACCCACTACCCGAAGTTGTAAAGTTCATTTTCAACAAGTGTTTTGTACATCTCATTGTTACAATGGGTCAACCTGTATCCTTAGTTAAGCATTTGGTTTTTTCCCTTCCCCTCCCCAAATTAGAGAAGTGTATATATAAGCTGCAGGGAACTGACATCAAATACAGTGAAAACAGGGTTTATTCCATGGAGGAGGAAAATACAAAGAAACATGGTACATTATAAATACATTAGAAACAATAACAAGAAAGAAAAAAGGTATTTGTGTCCCTATCTTGGGGTTCATTTCACTTAACATCATCTTATATGGTCATATGTACATGGCTTTTTGCCTTTTCTGCTTCTCCTACACATGTACTAGTTATTGCAAATATGGGAAACCACAGGACCTATGTTCCTTTGGGCCTGGCTTACTTCACTTAATATAATTTCAGAATGACATTTCCTTATTTGTTAGGAAATGGAAAGACTGTGAGATATCACTAATGAATATTACTTATAAAGCCAGAAGTGAAGCTGTGATTCAAGTGTTAGAATACTAGCCTTTAGGAAAAGAAGCTCAAGGATAGTGTCCAGGCTATGAATTCAAACCTTAAGACCTAACCCAATTACTAAGGTACAGAATCAGCCTAGTTGTCCACCAAGCAATGAGAAGATAAAGAAAATGTTGTATATATCCAAAATGGGCAAGATTTTTTCCTAGTAATGCCTCAGAAGAACTCACCTTATTCCTTGACCTTATGCCTTGATTCAATTGTTTAATTTCTTCTACTTATTGACTTATGATAGTTTTAATTTATGTTGTATTTATTGGGATATAACCTGATATAAGTCAAAAAGTATACCTACACATATACATATACATTTACAAACTCACATGAACATATACACACTCACAGTATGCACTTATTCAGGGGAGAATTCAAATCATGTAATAACTAACTAACAGTCCAGCAAAATGAATGCCAGAAAGCTCATACTTGAGGTATGGTGGGGAGGTCAAGGAAGCGAGGAAGTGGAGTTGAATGCATTCTCAATATTCAATGAATATCATATGATATCTAGGAAAATTGAGGGGATATGTGGGATTGAAAGTAATTGTGGGGGGATGGAAGGGATAATATAGATCGAGATGCCTTGTATTCATAAACTCACATGTTGAATTGTAACACCTTTGTACAACTACTTAAAGATAAGAAAAATATAATTTAAAAATAAGTATATATTTGTTTAGGAATATGGAATATCAACAGTAATCATTGAATGAAAATATTTAAAAAATAAATTCCAAATGAGACTCAATTGAAGAGGGAAGAAACACAGCAATTATAAATGTACCCCACATCAATAAAGATGCAAAACCTCTGAAAATTCCAGCCATGACATATGGTCAAGTGATTGAATGGCTACCACTCTTCAATGAGAAGAGAGAAAATAGCAGAGGATTTGTAGTTAACAAAAACAGAACTGTGAGTTTTCCAAAATAGAAAAAAAATATTCAGCTCTCAAATCAAAAGTTTCCTCCAGGAATGGAATGGCATATAAATATAAATAAAAACTTAGGCAAATATTGCACACTGCAAGTCATCATGGATTTTTTTAATTCTTAAAGTTTACCAGAAGAGAAAGAAAGATTACCTACAAAAGATTGCAAATTAGCCTGAAGCTGACTTCTCAACAGCAATAATAAAAACTAAAAAATAAATACAACAATATCTTAAAAGTACTGAGGGAAAAGAATACAATGTTAAAATCATCTAAATAGTCATTCTGGAGCAAAGCTAAAATACAGATATTTCATACATGCAAAGACCAAGCACTTTTTCATGTATGTGTTTGCTGGAAATTGAACCCAAGGCCCCACAGAGACTAAAGACTCTACCATTGAGTTACTTTCCCCATCCTCAAATAGTGTTTAATAATGTAAGCATATAGACAGCATGCAACTAAAACATCAAAAATTAATAAAGCGTTGTTGCAAACTTTAATAGCTCATAGTAAAATTGATAACAGGTGTTTCAGCTAAAAACTTATAAAGAAAACTAGATAGAAAGACAGACAGATAGATGAGAAGGACAAAGCAAAGACAAAAAGACCACAGACATGCTAGAATGGAGGTATGGTTCAAGCGGTAGAGTACCTGCCATGAGCAAAGGGAATAAACTAGAGCTCAAGGTTCTTCAAAGGTGCTGACATTAAAAAAAGAAAACAAATGGGGCACCAGGGCATCATGCCTATAATCATTACTCAAGGAGCTAAGATCTGAGGCTTGCCATTTGAAGCCAGCCTGGGCAGGGAAGTCTGTTCGACTTTTATTTCCAATTAATCACAAAATGTTAATAAATAAAGACAGATGTGGGGCTGTGGATCAGTGGTAAAGAGTTAGTCCTAAGGGACCGCACCCAGACCCTGGAGGCAAGCCTCAAATCTGGCGCGCATGTACACACACACGCACAGGTGAAGAAGCAATCGAAGAATTTTTTAAGCCAGAAAATGATATGTTCCAATTCCTTGAATCAGGAAATGAACCTTTTACCAAGTATTGAACATGTTGGCACTTTGATTGTAGCCTCTTCAGCCTCTAGATCTGTAAGAAATGCATATATGTTGCGTTGGGGCTATTCAGTCTAGTATTTGTTACAACTCAAAGGAATTCAGGCAGATTGTTTCCTATTTACTTCTATCTTCCATTAGCTTCCTTCTACATAAATCAAGACAGATTACATTAGGGCCCAAAAGTAACCAGCAAGCAACAGGATAGGATTTGTATATATAATCTCAGAATGGCATTGTTTGTGAAAGCAAAAATAATAAAAATAATTATCTATTTACTATCTAATTGGAAATTAGCTAAATACACTACTATAAATCCACTCAATAGAAAGCAGCTATCATTAAAAGAAACTAGGCTATGTATCTGCCAGAAATGTTTTGCAAAATAAAACATGAACAAGGACAGCAAAAACTATTAGGGCTGGGAAGGTAGCTCAGTAGTAGAGCACTTGCCTTGCATGCATGAGGCCCTGGGTTCGATTCCTCAGCATCGCATAAGCAAAAAGAAAAAAGCCAGAAGTGGCACTGTGGCTCAAGTGGTAGAGCACTAGCCTTGAGCTGAAGAGCTGAGGGACAGCACCCAGGCCCAGAGTTCAGGCCCCACGACTGGACCAAAAAAAAAAAAACCTATTAGATTTAGTACTATGTCCACTTATGTACAACACAATTGAAATATTCACCTTCATGTCAAATTTTGAAATATTCAATTTCATGTCAAATATAGATGAACAATTTGGGACAGTGGAAGATCTATTCTATACAGTTTGGTTTCTTCATCTTAAACATGTATTCTCTTATTTTTAAACAGTGCTTAGTCATTTTACCATTTTCCTTTAACACTAGCCATTCAATTTCCATTTTGCTCATTTATCCTCTATTTGACTAATTTGTCTGTCAAAAATCCCCCCATGAATTCTGTGGCAGTTAAGGATGAAAACAAATTACTTAAGCATAATCTTATTTAACCTATAAGTTACCTATAAGAATAGAAACAAAAGATGTGAGACTTGTTACCACCACACATTTAAGCTTAAATTTTTTAGACAGAAATGTTCATAATTCTTCTAAAGAGGTTCTTTATAAGTCATAAGAAAGTATGTGTTTTGACAGATAATTTTCTGTCACATCTAAAATATACTCAGTTAAAACTTTAATTCTTTGAGATTGTGGGGAATGAGTCACTAAGAAAAGTTCACTTCACAATTTTCCTACGGAACAAATTGGAAGATTAATACTTGCCCCCTCCAACCCCACCCACTGACAGTAATGAAGTTTGAACTCAGAGCCTTGTGTCTGCTCTGCAAACATTCCTCCACTAGAACAATACCCAGTCAATTTTATTGAAGGTTGTTCATCACATAAGCTCTAGATCTTTTTGCCTGGAGCCAGTTGCAAACCAAAACCTCTTGCCTACTCCTCCTACATGGGTGCTTACAAAAGTATATCACCATAGCACAAGGTTTTGGTTTGGGGCTTATTTTTTAAATTGTTTTTGGTCAGTGATTGGGCTTGAACTCAGGGCCTGGGTGCTGTTTCTGGGCTCTTTTGCTCAAAGCTTGTGCACTCCCATTTTGAGCCACAGCACCACTTCTGATTTTCGGGTGGCTAATTGGAGAGTCTCATGGACTTCCCTGTGCTGACTGGCTTCAAACCACCATCCTCAGATCTCAAGCATCTTGAGTAGCTAGGATTACAAGCATGAGTCACCAGCACCTGTCTAGAGTTTTGTTTTTGAGATGAAGTCTCAGTATTTTTTACCCAGGTTGGACTAGAAATGCATGCCACCACAATGTCTACAATTTAGGCAGGAGCTACCATACTTGACCTGTTATGTTTAGAGAAATCCAAACAAACAACAACTACAAAACACATCCTATTCAAATAACCTGGGATTTTGTTCTTGTCTACATAATTAATAGAGTGATTTCAACTTCTATGGCTTTATTTTTATAGAGGACATCCTTTATATTTACTAACATATTTTTATTAAAATACTTGCTTATGCTTTTGTAAGTTTTACATACCTTTTTCTCTGCTATTAGTAATATAAAATCTGCTTTAAATAAGCACATTAAGTGAGTACACTGGGGAAAAAATTTACAGATAAGCCCAAGTGCAATGTAAACATGATAAAAAGTGCAAACATTCACTGTGACACTGTGCCTATTTCCTCTGATGAGAAAGTGAATAGACATCAACAGCTATGGAGTATTGCATGTATCGTGTATTTTGTGTGGTCTTTCTTAAGAGCCTTATGTAATACATGTGGTAGGTATTGCAATGCACCTCACAGGGAGAGACTGAGAGACATACAGAAGTGAATAAAAGCTGTACAGCACAGATTTTCTTGAAATACCCTCTCAAAAACATCACCCTTCTGCAAAGTTTAAGGAAAGAGATGCCCAGGCTGTGTTACATGATAATGAAGGCTCTGGTTTAGATATTGTCTCTTAAGGGTGAAAGCTTCAGCCTCTGGAGTGATTGGAAGTGATGAAACTACAAGGTGCTACCTAAGAAAGTCAGGTCATCAGAGGGTGTCGTAGAAGGGGTAGTGAGACCTCAATCACTCTTCCTCTCTATCTTTGCTCTTGAACCTCTTTTCTCTCACACCTGTTACCGCCATGATGTATTGTGCTGCCACAGAATCAAAGCAATAAAATCAAGCAACTACAGACTGAAACCATGCGCCAAACTAAATCTTCCTCCTTATAAGTTTATTTTTTCCAGTGTATTTTGTCACTCTGATGAAAACTAACTAGCAACGTGAGCATGTCAAGCTCTACCCCTCTTGTTCTTCCCACCAGGCCTTCAATGGTTCTATAGCTTTGTCTCTGGAATTTGAAAGGCTCTGTTTTCTCAGCCAAAGAACTTTCCATAAATACTATATGCCATTATTCTCTTTTCAATAATTACTATTTTAGCTAATATATTTATTTTCTACCTCTTCCCCCTCCTTATTACCACTGTAAGGGGAAATTAAATATTCTAGGTTTAATTAGGTAGCAGATCAAGAGCACACCTTGTCACTATTCAGGAAGGAAAAGAAGTTTGTTTACAGAACCACTACCCAAGCCATGCATGGTGGAGAGGCATGGCCTAAAGGTCTGTCTGAGTTCAGACCTGGGTTAAAGTAGGGAAGGAGAGGGGAGAAGGTGTGGCCAGGTGTGGGAAGGTGTGGCCACCCTGGATGCACATGTGACCTCAGGGCCTGGGACCTTCCTGGTCAAATAGGAGGCCTGAAGGGGTGGAAGTCCAGGATGTGACATCCAGATGTGCCAGTTTCCTAGGTGACAAAGGTACTGGGAAGAGACTTAGCCAAGAGGAGGGAGGAGCCTGCCTTGCTCTCCCAGGGCAAACCTTACATTCCAGCCTTCTGATAATTATGAAACAGGGCACAGATTCTCTCTGGCTACTTCCTGCCGGCAAGGGGGCTTTGACATTAAGGGTAAAAGGTGGAGATGTGGTCCTCTCCAGGAGAAGGCAGCAGGCAGCAATTGCCCTTTGGTGGGGACAGTTGCAGGCAGGGGCTGGAATATATATATTTGAGCACACAAAGGCAAGAATGTAAGTTCCTGTCCAGTTAGAAGGTAGATATGGACATTACATAAGCAAGCTTATTTCTATTGACCTCCCAGCTCTGGTAATTTTGAAAGGGCAGTGGTAAAGTGGCTGATGTGACATCATCTCCTCTTGCTCCTCACCATAGTCCCTTATTTACCAGACTGGCTGAGTCCCAGGGATCTCCATGCTGTTGGGATAGCTTGTCCCATTTGGCATTCACAGCCTTTCAACTAAAGGCCTGGGCACTGTCCCTGAGCTCTTCTGCTTGAGGCTAGTGCTTTACCACTTTGAGTCACAGTACCACTTCCAGTGTTTTGCTGGTTAATTAGAGATAAGAGTCTCTTGAGCTATGCCTCCAGCCTGGCTCTTTGCTGGTTAGTTTGCAAATGGAGTCTTAGAGGAATTTTTCTCCCCAGGGTAACCTTGAACTTCAGTCCTCAGATACAATGAATCTTTGCCATGAACCCCCTTTTTATTTCCAATTAAAGCAACAAGGAGACCAACAGAACTAATGAGCTTCATGTATATAAATAATGTAACTTGATGAGAATTGACCAACACACACAGTTATTTCTCTGTGGGTCTGGCTAAATACTGTAAGGAGAAAAATCTGTAACAAAACTCAGTGGACACGATGAGGGTTTTTAACTTACATTGAGACCAAATTAAATTAAATTATTTCAAGTCCAGAGAAAGAGAGAGAGAGAGAGAGAGAGAGAGAGAGAGAAAGAGAGAGAGAGGAGATTGAAAGATCAAACCTAGAATGGCTAGCTCTTGAGAGGAAACCTAGGGGGGGGCGTTCCCAGAACCCAGCCTGCATTGCACTCTTGAGGGCACAAGCCAAAAAGTTAGAGAAAATTAAGGAGACAGCAAAGAAGCACCCATTAAAACCGGGGTTCAGAATCAGTCTGGTGAATGAAGGAGACCAGACGGAAACAGCATAAAACTAGAGAACCTGTAGAGTTCACTCACCAGAGTCGAGAAGTGGTGTGGATGTGGATGTGGAGGCCAGCAAAGGCATTGGTAAAAAGTCTCACATGATGACTTGAGGCAGTTCAGTTCATGGAAAAGGGGTGGTCAGGAAATTGTAACATTTCCAACTCAAAAAACCCTCCTGGATCATGACACAAAATTGTCAACTGTATGTGACAGAGAATTTTTTTTTTTTTTTTTTTTGGTCGGCTGTGGGGCTTGAATTATGGGCCTGGGCCCTGTCCCTCAGCTCTTCAGCTCAAGGCGAGTGCTCTACCACTTGAGCTACAGCGCCACTTCCAGTTTTCTGGTGGTTTATTGGAGATAGGAGTCTCACAGTCTCTCCTGCCCAGGCTGGCTTTGAACCGCGATCCTCAGATCTCAGCCTCCTGAGTAGCTAGGATTACAGGCGTGAGCCACCAGCGCCCAGCTTGTGACAGAGAATTTTATGTCTTATTCAAATACAGTGTAAACAAGAGTTATATCATGGGGGAGGGACATACAAAGCAACCAAGAAATCATCTTATAAATGTGTTAGAAACAATCTCAAGAAAGAAAAAAACATTGGAATCCTTATCTTGGGGTTCATTGTGCCTAACATCAACTTATCTGACCGTTTAACACCATAAAAATGTGACATAAGACCCATGCCTCTTATGTAAAGAGTGCTCAAAAAATAGTTGTTGAATTAGTGATTTGGCATGATCTAGTGTCTCCTTGTGCACAGCTTAGAGCTCTGGACAGTATTACAGTAGATAAATCTGCTGGATTTTGTTTAATATAGTATATTCATAAATTTATTTGCAGGTCATATATTATATCTCTTATATTGAGAATTCAATTTTTTAAAAAAGGAACAGTGACATAGTGAAACAAAAAGTAACCCTTATTCCAAAATACCAGCAATCTTACCTTCAAAAGCCTCTACTCAAATACATTGTCACATAACAGTTATACTTCAGGAAACCATTGTGAATCTTATACTAAAAAGGAATAGGTCAGTTCAACTAAGAGGGAACATGTGGAGAAAGAACGGAGAAGAAAAACAAACAACGAATCTGGTTCCTTAAAATTTGATGAGCTTCCAGCGATCTTGGGTAATTTCTGGGCCTTGTTCTTTATGCCTATGTGGTGATATCAGTTTGTTTGCTTACAAGATAGCATTTATATATGCTCACTTGATTTTTGAATCTCATTACAGCTTTGGACAGTGCAGGGCAATCAAATTATGTTGACCCTAAGACAAACATCCGAATGAATAATAGACTAGATATTTTTCATGGAAAAAAAGACATGTTCATGGAAAATTAGAATATGCTTTTAATATCATTTAAAATTGTAACAAAAGAAAACATAGAAAAAGTACAGGCTTCACCAATAATCAGAGGAAATACACAAGTTAATTTGTGAAGACACTTTTTTACTTATACTGAATTCCAAGGAAGAATGAATATTTTAAATAGGTCAATTACATAAAAGGTTTTTTTAGAAAATTAATTAACAAGATTCCACTAGGAGTAAGGCACAGCCTATAGCAGATTCCAAATTCTTTGCTCTTAATAGGATCTAGAACGTTAGTTATGCATCAATTGCCAAAGAATATTGGGGGCAACATTTGGAAAGCAAAGCAATCAGCAGACCTGGTCAACTTTCTCATAAAGACCCTTTGAGAATAATCTCAACCTCAGCATTTACTAGCTTTGATAATGAGAAAGCTGAGTTGGGAGATAACCAGATGTTAATGAAAACCTGTTCAAAGCTATGCCTAGAATAAGAAAGATCATTTTCTTCTAGATTAATTTAGACTACAAACAACTTATTTAAGAGTTAGCCAATAAACTTCCCATAAGATGTGTTAGAAAAATATTCTGAACAATTGGCATATGTTCTAAAGATAAACCTGAATACAGGGAAATTATCTTCAGACTCCATGATTTTTGAGGAAGTCTGGGTTTGACAGGAATTTCTAAAGATCACAAATTTATTTTTTTTTTTGTGGGGGAGGATCAAATAAAACTGATTGGATCCTAACAACCAAAACTTTTTAAATTTTTTTTTTTTTGGGTCCGGTCGTGGGGCCTGAACTCTGGGCCTGGGCACTGTCCCTCAGCTCTTCAGCTCAAGGCTAGCGCTCTACCACTTGAGCCACAGCGCCACTTCCGGCTTTTTTCTGTTTGCTTATGTGGTGCTGAGGAATCGAACCCAGGGTCTTGAGCATGCAAGGCAAGCTCTCTACCACTGAGCCACCTTCCCAGCCCCTTTAAATTTTTTTTAATTGTAAAGATGCTGTACAGAGGGGCTGCAGCTACATGAGTAAGGTAATGAGATGAGTATATTACTTGTCCAACATCATTACCCCCTCCATTGTTTTTTTCATATTATCCCTTCCCTCCCCCACTTCTCCAACTCTTCCCCTCCCCCAACAGAAGTTATAAAGGTCATTTCCAATATAGTGTCTTGTGAGTATCATTGTTGCAATTGGTCACACTGTGTCCTTGTTTCAGCATTTTACAATCACAAAGTTTTTTTTTTTAACTTGGAAAACAATTTTATTAATAAAATGAAACCCCAAATTCAGTGACTGTAATGACTGTCAATGTCAGAAGAGCATGCATTCATCAGGTAGTTAAAACTTTTAATGAAGCAGAAAATGATGACAACCATAAAGTTTTAAATGTGTATAGTCTAACCAGTTATTAAGGAGTGCTTTGTCATGTATTATCTTGTTTGGCATTTGTAATTTCAATATATTCTCAGCATGGTCTTTTTACATTTTGAAATTCTACATTTTACCAAATTAAAATTTAATATTTGAGATAATCAAATGGTTTGGTTATTTATTCTTCTTTATATATCACACATATTTATTTACTAAGTGTAAAAATGCATAACAAAAAACAACAAAGAATGACTTGCACAATTATTTCATGATGATTGTGAGAAATGTTCTGAAGAAAGAAGTCTGGAAAATTATGCTGGTGATTTGTGGACATTTTAACCATTTTTTTTGCAGATTGAAGAAGATATTCTCAGAAAGTGACAGTTCATGTTAGCTCCAAGTGACAAGCAAGAATTGAGGAATGGAAAGACTATTCTAGGAAGATAGGTAGACTATGAAAGGGAAAACAAGAATAAATGCCTTCAGGAAGGAAAAATAGTCCACATTGCATGAAACATGAGCTCAGTAAAAAGCAGGTGTGGTTGGGCTGAAATGTGTGTGTAAGAATTTTGGAGCATAGCAGGTATAGAATAGTCCAGACGATGCAAATAGTGGGTAAGTCATTCAACACCTAGCTCGAGATTTTCACCTGTGTCCAATTAACAGCCTCCACGAATGCTAATTAAGCTCTTACCAAGTACCTACTAGTGTTTTAATTGGCATCTTTTATGTTTTACAATATCCGAAGAAGTAGCTGTGGATAGCATCCTCATCTTACAGGCAATCATACAGAAATGCAGAGAGATGTAGGCCAGCTACCCAAGGTTAAATAAGCAAGAAATTAGCAACTTGAGATTTGACCCAGCTGCTCTTATTCCAAGGCCTTCTACCATTCCACTAAAATTGAAAATACTTGAATAATCAATAGAAACACCCATCGATCATTTGTTTGTCTACCTATACACGAGTTTATGCATACCTGAAAATGACCATTTTTTGATGTACAAAGTATAACAGGTGATGTGTGGGAAACAGCAGTAGATGTTGTAAACCCTTGCATACTGATAAGAGAGTGACACGAATCTTAATTTTAAAGGGACAGTGTATAAAATGGAAAAGTTACATAGGAATAACTCTGAAAAATCAGTATCCATTAAGAAGGTATTTTGGCAGCCATGAATTATTTCAGTTCCCTAATGCTATGATTTCATTATGTCTGCACAATATGGAAGATAAGGATTATTTATTCCCCACTTATGTAACGGAATTGGAGTTTGGAAAACAGATCATTTTTGGCAAACACACATATTAGTGACAAAACTTGGTTTGCAATGTAAGTATCCTGACTCCTCTGGATGCCTGACTTTATACAGTATCTAATCAAGATGAGTCGACGCAAAGTACAAAAGAAGGAGCTATAAAGTCACAAAGTATTATGATGGCTAAGAGGTAGATAGATAGATAAATAGATAGATAGATTATAAAACATTATAGTTCTTTTTAACAGAGAAAATTCAAAAAACTACTAAAATTATTTGCTCTGTTTTACTTTTCTACTGCAATAGATAGATATCTATATATAGGAAAATATTATAGATCTTTTGTACAAAGTAAAGAAAATGAAAAAAATCTACTAAAATTATTTACTAACAGTTTTACATTTCTCTTTCAGTAAAAATTAGATTAACATCCTTTCACAGAACTATGGTTACCATTCTTAACTTGATTCCCAATCTTGCAAATGCATGCTTGAACTGTTTTGTTTCCGGAACAATTGGTAAGTATTGGATTATTGAAAAACCATAGGAATTTCCCAGTCAAGTGAAAGCTGCTCACAGTGAAAACATAGTGACTTTTGCACCATCTGGAAATTAGGTAAATTAGATGAGTTGGTAAATATAACTAATCACCAGTGCTCTTTTAACTTTTTTTCACTCTACAGAAATAATTATTTGAGAATATTGTTATTGTTGTGATTTTTCAATATTATGCCTCACAAAAACAAAGTGCAATCAGATCCATCTTGAATGGTAAAGTGAATCCTGGGCCAATATGCTAGTAAAAGACAAGAAATTTTCTGTAGCTAGAGTGGCCAGTGCCACTATCAAGAAGTGGCTTCCTACTCATGCCTATAATCCTAGCTACTCATGAGGCTGAGACATGAGTATCGTGGTTCAAAGCCAGCCCAGGCAGGAAAGTACATGAGAGTCCAATATAGCCACCAGAGAACCCGAAGTGACTTTGTGGCTAAAGTGGTGGAGCTCTTGCTTTGAGCTGAAGAGCTGAAGGACAGCACTCAGGCCCAGAGTTCAAGCCCTACTGAAGAGCTGAAGGACAGCACTCAGGCCCAGAGTTCAAGCCCTACATCTCAAAAAATGAAGTGGCTTTCTGTGTCTGTGTGCAAGTATTTTTGTTTGTGTGACTATGGGTGTCCACATGTGTGTAATTTATTTTCTTCCTGTGTTTATGATGTACCAAGTTCCCAAGGTGACACCTCCTTGTGAACTTGACAAACACCATTTTAGTCACAAGTTCTGATCTCTTAGGGTTGTGAACTATAGAAGGAAATGAATTAAGGACATACATTTGCCCCTTCTGAATTATTGTTCATTTTGGCCCACTTTCTTTTCCTTCATTAGTCCTAGGCATAAAGCCAAGATGAGATTTATTTCTCAACCATGGCCTCTCTTTTCTAGATTGTCTTTCTGTAATTTATGGACAGTAAAACTAATGTCTGAACAAATGCTGTATTCCACTTAAACCCTATTCACCTTGTGTAACAGATGACCAGGTTATCTGACAGACTTAGCACACATTTCAAATGAGATTATGAAAACTTCCCTGCAGTAATGCCAACAATTCTGAAATAATTCTTTGGTGACATTTTACTGTCCACATATTGAAAGTTAACTCATTATTTTTCAGGTAAGTGCAGTTTTTTTTTGTTTTGTTTTGTTTTTGCCCTCTCAGGAGTTACTTCCAAAAAGTCTTTGTCTAATCAGCAGTATTTCAATGTGCTAAGCCAAAATAACACAATAAAGAAATTTAGTGATCAAAGAAGTGTTTTAAATGACGCTATGTATTCCTCCTAAAGATTTGTGAACTTTGTAAGCATTAAAGGTAATTTTCTTTTTTAATTAATATAGAATATTTATAATGCGTTTTTAACAAGGGTTATCTTTTAATTTATTTTAAATTATTATCTTTTTAATTTATTTTATTATAAAGTTGAGATACAGAGGGGTTACAGTTATATAAGTAATGAGCACATTTCTTGTTTAATGCATGGATAGATTTCTATAGCCCACATTCCAACGAACACTAGCGCAAATGTTTGTGCATTAAATCTCATTAATTTCACCCATTTAAGTTCCAACCAAAAAATTCTAAGATAGGTTCTGATACAATTTTGATTTTACGGTTAGAAAATCAGAGGTGAAGAAAAGTTGGGTACACTTTCTTAAAATTAATGAATTTAGATTTAATCAAGTAGGAATTTGATGCAAGAGGAGTTGATTCCAGGGCCTCTTCTCTTAAATCTTTATACTTAGAAGAAAATCTTCCCTATATCCCAAGACCCTTCATCACTGCAAGATCGTACTTTAAGAATACCATGTAAACGGAATCATGCAGAATCCTAAAGCATGTAGCTTTTCCCAGTTGATTTTTCTTTTTTTTTTATTTTGCCCAGTTGATTTTTCTTACTCATCAAGACTCATATTCATCCAGTATGTCTATTAGTATTTCATTCACTTTACTGATGATTACACTGTCTGAATGTATCAATGCTATTTTATTTAAGTGAATGACATTTTTATCATTAACAGTTTGGGAACCATAGAAGAATAAACACCCAGGGATGGATTTTTGTGTATATATGAGCTTTCATTTTTCTAGAGCACTACTATAGGAGCTGTATATTGCTAAGTAATAGAATAAATATGTCTAATATGATTCTAGAAGGCTCTCAAACATTTCTCTAGAGTGGCTAAGTCATGTTCCTCTGGCACAAACATGGATCTATCAGATTTTTGCATCATCTTTCAATCCTTCCTGTTGTCCATAGTTTCATTTTATGATAATAAGTATATGGTGGAATTTTGTCATTTCACTTCATGATGCTGAATGCCTTCCTATGTGTTTATTTGCTTCCCATAAATCCTGTTTTAATGACATATATTTTAAAGTCTCTGTTCATTTTATTAGCCATAGTATTTTCTTGCTTTTGAATTTCAAGTACTCTATATATTCTGAACATAAATCCTTGTCACAAATGTTAATTGTGCATGTTGTCTATCAAACTAGTTTCTCTTCTTACCTTCAGAAAAGCCAATTTTCATTTCCATAAAGTCCAATTTACCAATATCATCTCTGCCTAAAAATGCACTTCCTTTAGCAATTCTAGACAAGTAAGCCCAGTGAAAATGAATTCTATTGGATTTTCTTTATTTATGAATATTCTTATTTCATATTCATTCCTGAAGTAGCTTTTGATTGAATGTAAGATTGTAGGTTGACAGTTTTTTATTTGCTTAGCAAAAATATGTTTTAGTTCTGTAGTTTCTGATAAGAAATCTGGTAATTCAAATTTGTTTCTGTATGGCTAATACATGCTTTCTTCTTGCTGTTCTAATTTCCCTTTTTGGTTTTTAGTTTTCAGAAATTTAATTCTGATGTCTGTAAGTGTGACTTTCTCTCAGTTTTTAACCACTTGGAATTTTGTGGAATTTATGTTTTTCTGCAACGTTAAATGTTTTCAGTCATTTCTTCAACGTTGTTCTTTTCCATATGGGGCAAGTATGTTTGTGTGTGCACATGCATGTTTTGTTCTTGTTTGCTTTATGTGATATACTACTCTTATTCTGATACTCCTATGTGGATTCTCTTAGTCTGGTTCTCTGAAGATGCAGATGTCAAGCTCTTGCTTGGTAGTGTTTTATTTATCAATTTACTTGTTTGCTTGTTTTCAGTAGTCCAGGGATCACAGGGAAGATGTCCCACCTCTTCGGCACATTCCTTTTGTTTGTTGCAGTTACTTTTCAGAGTCTTGTGTTCTTGCACAGTGAAGCCTTAAAGTATAATCCTCATCTATGCATCAAGTAGGTAGGAGTGCCTCAGCAGGCCAGCATACCAGGCTTGTGTTCTGAGATGCAATCTCATTATTTCTTTTTCTTAAGTTGCCCTCAACTGGGATCCTTCCAATCTCTGCCTCCAGAGTAGCCTGGACTCCAGCTGTGAGCCATCACCTCACCCAGCCATTCATTACCTTCCTTCAATAGAAGAAACAAGATGAGAATTGCTTATTCCATCTTACCCAGAACCACACTCTCCACAATTTACATATTCTAAGTTCTACTGTGTTGTGCCTTGTGAGAGAATTATCTAACTTTTATAATCCATGTTTACTGAAAGATATTTTTCTTTCCATCTTTCATCTCATATTAACTAACAGTGTGCAGAATCATTATTCTGTTGAAAAATATTGCTTCAAAATAAAACTATTAGTTTAGTAACAGTCTTAAGCTATTGATAATCTTTTTATTTGTCAGAGAAATAAGTGCATGGAGATCATATGAAATTATCATTTCAATCTATGTCTAAGAAAATAATGCTTCCCTAATGGTTGCATTTAATCAATTTAGCAACACAGGTAGATTTGTCTATGACCTGTGTGGCATCTTTTGAGATTAGAATATAAATATTAATATTTAAAATTGTTAATCAATTTAGCTTTGATTTTTATTTTAGTCTTAATGCACAACCTCCACCTGTCTAACATAATACAGTGTTTATATAACTCTTTCTTACATAAGGGCTTAGGGACGGACTTAATGCTTTTAACATGAAGGAGGAAAGCAGGACTGCAAAATCTATCCTTGTGACTCAATCTACCCAAGACCATTCTACAAGCAGGTAAACAGTGGATCTTCTAGTTTTAAATCTTGCTAAAAGAAGTACCTGTGAAAAAGATTCCAGTATTTCCTTTCATTTTATGAAGCCACACATAGAAAGACAGATGAGTAGATATGACTTACCTGAACAACTCTTCTTTATTTACAGTACAAAAATTACTGAATGATTTTTCTCACCCTACTCATCTAAAATAGACCTTGTTTTCTTTTAACAAGCCCTACAAACTTCTGCACTATTGATTTTGTTTGTAGTGATTTCTTTAGAAGAGTCACAATTTGACTCAGACCAATTTGTGGCTATCAGTGATCACTCCAGAAATGATGACATAAAGCATTATTATATGAAATGTCGGCTCACTGTGAAGCATGACAGAGGTTTTCTTAGTATCTATGTATCTGCTAATACTGATGGCCTTACTAGATACATAGTGTGAGGCAACAGAAAAATCACAATTCCTTTCTTAGAGCAGATTTGTATGTCTGACTTTCAAAGCACTTTTATAATGAGAATTCTACCTGGTTTCATACTTGAGAATATTTTTAATCTTTGCATACATTTTGTTTGTGTTCCAGGGACTTTAAGAAATACTTGTTCCACTTGGCTTTTGTTTGTAATTCTAACTACTCAGGAGGCAGAGATTAAACAAAAACTGGTTCATAGCCATTCAAGGCAGCAATATCTTAGAGACTCCATCTCCAATTAGTCTGCAAAATGTAGACTAGAAGCTGAGGTTCAGGTGGTAGAATGCCAGCTGTGAGCAAGTAAGTTGAGTGTGAGAGGTTCTGAGCGCAACTCAGTCCCAACAGTCACCAAAAAAGTGGCTTTCATTTTACTTACGCATCTCTGGAATTCTCAAAGGTGTGACACATGTATTTGTTATTCACTATTTATATATGTGTCCATTTGTGACTGAGTTTTTACGGAAAACTTCTAATTCGGATCTGAGGACTCTTTGTAAAGAGTGGAAATCAATTCTAACACTGCTCTGATAGAATTTCTAGGGACATGGTTGTAGGTGACAGGTTGGAACTTCACCATGGGCTGCTTTATCACAGTAGATGGCCTGATGCCTGAGTCTCTGAGCTACCATCGCATGTATCTCTCCCAGGGGACCTGTTTATACTGGAAGACAGACTATGCTCTTTCCTGACCTTTATCCAGTTTATTCCTACTTGATAGCCACTCTCAAAGAGAACCCTGACCAGGAAGAGTTTATATTGCGGTATGGTCATTCAGTCAAGAGATAGAGAAGGCAGCCAAACAAGTAGCCAAGAATTTTCTTATTGAAAAGATCTGTCACATCCATCCCAGGGGACCATGAGGAGGCAGGCAGGCAGGCACAGGAGAAAGATTATTACAAGGTTTATTAGAGAAGCCATTTTCCCCCAAAAGACAGAGCACATGGGGACCTCTGCCCTCTACACAGCAGCAGGGTCTGGGGGTAGGAAGTGAGGTAGATGGGAGTTCAGGTGGGTCTGAGTGGAGAGAGGGAGGGGCCAGCTGTATGGCAGGAACTCCAGGGCAGGGAGAAGCTCAGGTTTGGGTGGAGCTGAGACCAAAGGTGGGTATAATGCTTACATTCCCTGCTCTGTTGTTTAATAAAAATAGGGGGTACCAGGCCAAGGGTATGGGTGGAGGTCATTTCTTCTGGAGCTACTTCTTGCTGTAAAGGGGCAAAGTAGTCAGGGGTTTCTCCTTCATTGCTCTGCTGGTACTATCCAAGAAGCATCTGCTTGACAGTGGTTGATAAAGGTCCCCCTTTAGTTATCTGACTCCAGGCATCCTGGAGGAGGAGTAAGACTTTTCCTGCTTTAGGATCACACTAACCTGAGGAGGAGTTAGCAGAGCCAGCATGTGTCATGGGCTCTTTTGGCTACTTCCTGGGAGCATCAAGGAATCCCTGGAGCTGGGGTTTTGCATGGCACTGTAAGTGATGTCTCTGGTTGCCTGAAGGAACAGGATGGCCTTGACTTGTTGTCAGGTAGTATTCTGGGCGTGGGATGTTATCCTGTTGAAAGAGACTTTTGGAAAGATCAGGCAAAAAGCTGACAAGGTGACAAGATAAGTTAATATGAATGACATAGAAGAACACAAGTTGTCCATGGGCCAAAAAGTTCCATTTGGAGTATAAGCCCAATTGCAGCCCTTTACAAGGAAGGAGGAATAACTGGATTCGGGGCAAGAAGGCAGAAAGGCGGTGTCTAGGGTCTTTTGAGTAACTGGGTAC
Source organism: Dipodomys ordii (assembly GCF_000151885.1). Lineage (NCBI taxonomy): Eukaryota > Metazoa > Chordata > Mammalia > Rodentia > Heteromyidae > Dipodomys > Dipodomys ordii. The sequence continues at coordinate 21,482,013 of NW_012267220.1, read as the reverse complement.
TGGAGAGAATAATGGACTGGTTGGGAGTACCAGTCAGAAGCCTACTATAAATACAAATAGCAGGTAACGAAGGTAAGACTGTTAATGTTCTGTCCAGTTAGAAGGTAGACAGGTATGGACATTAGGTGGTCAAGCAACTATTTCCCTTTATCTCCCGGCTCTGATTAATTTTGAAAGGGTGAACGTAAAGGACTCCATTTAGGATGTCATCTCCTCTTACTCCTCTCCATGGTTTTTCATTGTCAGGACTGACTTTTTCCTGGTGGGTATCTCAGCGTCCATTGCTGGGATAGTGTGTCCCAGTTGGCATTTACTGGGTTTGGACTCAAGGCCTGGGCACTTCTGCTCAAGGCTAGTGCTCTACCACTTAGAGTCACAATGCCACTTTCAGCCTTTGGTTGGATACTTAGAGGTGAGTCTCTAGCCATGCCTCCAGCCAGGCTCTGTGCTGATTAGCTGGGAGATGGAGTTTTAGAGGAATTCTTTGTGCCCAGGATGGCTTTGAACTGAGGCAAAAGGAGTCTTTGTTACAAAAGCCCTTTTTATTTTCAATTAAAGCAACAAGGAGATCAATGAGATACAGGTGACTTGCCAGAGTTTCTTAATAAAACTTTTTAACCTGAGACGGATTGGCACTCTAAGTACTGCCCACTGCCTCTGGGCAGTCTGTTTAAAGTCCTTTATATATAACATTTTACTTTTAACAAATATACAGGCCTTTTTTTTTTTTAACACTCTGCTTTATAAAAGAATTTTCTGGCTGGCTGAGGAATCTGATCTAAGCAGATCTCAATAGGGTACACAATCTCAGGCCTACAAACTTTTTTGCTTAACAGATGAATTTATTAAATAATCGTCCTGGTAATCTTAATTTATCTTTTGGATTTAAAAGAAACATTTAAGACAATTTTAATTTTAAACTTTGTCTGGGAGGCCAGCCACTCCCCATAACTTCCCAAATTTTCACAAAGGGGCACCATTTTTAATCCTTTTTTAAAAGTGGCTTTAATCACATTAATTTGCATTTAAATGCTCTAAGACAAGAATATCCACTTTCTCCACTCCTCTTCAATTTAGTATTAGCATGCCTAGCTAGAGCAATAAAAGAAGATGCAAACATAAAGAGGGTCCAAGTAGGGTAAGATGAAGTAAAACTCCCCCTCTTTGCAGATGGCATGATCTTGTATTTAAAGAACCACATGGATTCTACTCCAAAGTTACTCCAGCTGACAAACTCTGCATAGCTTCTTTCTACCTATTATGCTACAGGTACTTAAACTTCAGTGGACTAGAATAGCAGCCTTTGTCATTTCAAGTAAATCAGGCTAGGGTGTGATAGGCCAGTGCAAATATTTATAAAGAATACCTATGTCTGTCTTCTCCCCCTCCTCTAGAGTAATCATGAAGGATATTCTCACCTTGCCTTTTTCTGTTTAGTTTAGGGAATGTGCCTTTGAAGGTCCTGTTCTTCAAATTCTATTGTATCTCTCTATAGCCTGCCATGCCTCTCAGCTGGACGCCACTTCACTCCAAATCTGCCCGTTTGCCTCAGTGCTGCTGGACAGTTGACATATGGCATCATAAATGCCAAACCAAAGTCGTGAGAAAGACTACCCTCTAGAGTCGGTGGGTTCTGAGATAAGTAGAAGATGGATCCTGAACGTGACCAACAGGCCCCAGTGAACTCAAACTGAAGGCTTGGATTTGTTGGGGCAATAATAATAAGATTACAAGTCACGGGCATTGCAAAAGTAGGAGGCTGCCCTGTGACCTCCAGAAAATGTGCTTGAGTCCTTCAGGGACCATGAGCATCTAGGTTGGTTTGGTTTTTGAATGGAGACTAGAGACTTACTTGAGTTCTCTGCTATTCTTCAGTGAACCCATTAATTCAATCTAAACCAAGAAGACAACACCTTAAAAACTGGTACTCCCCAAATGAGAATTTCTAGGGAGTTTGTGTGGGAAATGAGGGAAAGGCAGAAAGAACTTTGCTTTGAACTGAGATTTGGAGATTTTGAAATGAACAAGTAAAACAAAAAGCTATTAATAATTGATGAATCAGACTGATTTGTGCTTAAAGAAGTCTAGCATCTACTGAATAATGTCAAGGTATTAAGGGGTTGGATAAATAAAATTGCTTAATACTTAGCTTCCAAAATTTGCAGTTACTTGGAAATGAAACTACTACAAAAAGAAGCACTTTGAGAAGAATGTCTTTTTTGCCTGGCTGTCTGTAAGTATTGTATACATTTATCAAATAAATTGTTTTTGCTGAATTCAGTTAGTAGGAAGTATCAGGAAAACAGTTGAGCTATACTGCTTAATCTTCATTCTAATATTCTGTCCCCCAAGTTGTCACTTTTTAATTTTGGATGGAAACACTGATGAATTTTTAATATAAATATTCTTTTAAAAATATCATTTTACTTTGTTTTTCCTACCTGGAGCTGAAACTCAGAGCTTGGGTGCTTTCCTTGAGCTTTTTTAGTTCAAAAATGGTGCTCTACCACTTGAGCCACAGCTCCACTTCTGGCATTTTTGGTAGTCAACTGGAGATAAGAATTTTATGGGCTTTACTGCTTGAGCTGGCTTTGAACCATTATCTTCAGATTTCAGCCTCTAGAGTAGTTAGAATTACAGGCATGAGCCACTGGTGCCTGGCTATTTATTCTATCTTGGTATAACTATCTTTTGACCAATTTTTGACACCCCCCCCCAATCCTGGTCCCAGAAAACTAGTACCTTATTGTGACAGGCATGACATTAACATTTTTTTAGAGTCCACATGTGGGTGAGATCATATGGTCTTTCTGTTTCTGGCTCATCTGAATGTAGTATCCTGGACTGGGATGGAGCTCCTGGGTTCAATCCCCAGTAATATATATACATATATGTAGATGTACATATATATATATGTTTATATACGTATATATATGTACATCTACATATATATACATATATGGTCCTTATGTTTCATCTATGCTATCATGAATGATAGAATTTCAATGCTTTTCTTTGTTTGGTTATTTTTGCTTTTGCCAAATTACATTCAGAGTATAAACTATTTATGAAAGCTATTCATAAGTTGATGGATATTTAGGTTGATTCTTTTTCTTGGGTATTGTGAAAAGTGCTTCAGTAAGTATGGAAGTATAGATATCTTTTCATATATTTATCCAGTTCTTTTTGGATTTATGCACAGTAGTAGGATTTTTGTGTCATATGGTAGTTCTATTTTTAATTTTGTTAAGGAACTTCTCTGCTATTTTTCCATTTGAATGCCTGTTATAAGAAACTCTGATCAAATCTGAAGTTTATAGAGTGTAAATAATGTTTGGAGAAAATACTTTTGGGTTTCCTTGTTATATGTGACACAAAGTTTGTGAGGATAATTAAGTTAAATGGAACTTTCATATTATACTGTTGGCGAGGAAACAAGGATAAGAGAGTATAACGGAACTAAACAGATTTTCAGGATACCAGCGACAGTGTTTGGCCATCTAAACCGGCAAGACCCTAGAGATGCCGATGATAAATGATTAATGGATGCTTGTCAAGATATTTTACTCTGCACTTTCATTTTAGCAACAAATACATCTAGAGACACCATAAAGTGCTTATATGAACATGGACAGGATGTGCCCAGCAAAACAAAAGACACAATATGTGATGATTACCTTCACCATCAGCTTCTTTACCCCTAAAAGGCATCTATAATTTTGCAACTTTTAGTTCATTGTATACCATGGGGTCTTCTTAGTATTCCATCTGTTGACAAAAACCTGTGCAGATGCCTCTGTGTCATTCTCTCTTGCAGTGATGAGTTGATTGCAGTTGTAACAAAGGTTATATGGCGGAGAGTTGACAATAAAAATGATGCACATGCTTAGGACTATTACAGATTAAATTCTGCCTCCTATGTAGGATTGTAGTGATGATAAATTGTGATAATTGATAATCCAGAGACTTTTTAATCAGATTGGAAAACAGATTCAATAAAAATCTCCTCAAGGCTATATACTCAGAACTACATCATGTAAAATGATCAAGGCAAATTTTCCAACTGAAGATGAAAATGTGTCCTTTGGAAACAGAAACCCTCAGATGAAAATTAAATTTAAAATTAAATTTCTACAACCTACGATCTGAAGTCAAGTTTCCAATAGTTTGTTCCTTTGACTGATTTAAATACTTAGACTTCCAATTCAGCCACTTTATTTATGAGCCTTCTGCTCTATGAAATTCCCAGAAGGCAGCAGATGTTGCTTAGGAAGAAGGCGAAACAATCCAATACAGAGAGACAAAGATTCTACCCTTATGAAATTCCTTCCTATAAACGGTTGGTTCCGTTCATTTATTTCTGTGTCTTGTAATGTTAAAGTTACAAAACTAGATATGGCCTTATCATTAGCTGTACATCTATGATAAATATTTGAGGTCCTTTCTTCCTGCTGAGTGGGTTTCACATATTTATCAAACAGTTGAGAGTAAGAAATAAAATGTTATATATATATATATATATAAATTATACCACATATTTTAGTTAATAATTGTAGTTCTTTCTTATAAAATGGGCACTAAATATCACTGTTATTGTTTATTGTGTCCCTCCTGTGGAGAAACCATTATACTAAATAATAAATATGTTAGCCATTACTATAAAAAGTTATATAGTCCCTAAAGCCATAAAAATGAACAGATCAATGATGAATGACACATTCATGAATGATAAGGCCACAATATTAATTAAAGTGATTCTGCTGGAACAAATGTTTGGTGCAGTAGTTAAGACAGAAAACAGGTTTATCCTGAATAAGATACCTTAATATTGTTCTGTCACAATGTGCTGAATATACATAGCGACAATGACATAATGACACATTCAAATTCAATTCTTTTAATCACCTACTCACTTGTTTGAAGAATAGATATGGGGTAAGTATACTTCAGGCAAAGTTTTAGTGTTAGTGATAAATAACCAAAGTTTAAAGTCTAGCATGCTATAGAAATATAAATAAATTAATAAATAAAGAGTCAGGTATGTACAGGGACTGTGAAAGTTAATCCTGATTGTCATGTAATTAAATTAAGAAGCCTCTGGTAGTTCTTACTTGTATTTACTCATTGCTAATCCTATCAGGGACAATGGATTTCACTCAAATGTGAGGATTTCACTGTTTTCAAGTATACTATCCATGATCCATTTTCTTACTCTCAGACAAGATGCTGCTTATATTTCTGTTGCATCATGGCAACATTTCCCTTTATAATTGCACATAATTTTCATTCAAATTCTCCCATGTTTTGGTATTCCTTTCTTTGAAACACTTCTGAACCATGTACTTTCTACTTCTAGTCCTTTATTTTTCCTTTAGTAATTTTGCCTGTGAGTTATCCCTTCTAATTGTTTTTGGCCTTACTAGGTTTGAACTCGGAACTGGGGCCCTCACATTTGCTAAGCAGGTGCTCTACCACTGAGCAACACCTCCAGCTTGTGAGTTACCCTTTCTAAATTCTTTCCTGGTCATTTTGAATGGAGATGGTTGTGCTTCCTTGCAAATATCTTTTTTTATCCTAAAAACAATGCTTTTCAAGCTACCATTTCTTGATTCTCTTCTCTATCACACATTTTATCAATGTGTTTTCCACTTGCTGACTACCCAGTATTGTCACTTTTTTACCTGTTATCATTATCTTAGTCCCCTACATTAATGAATTCCTGATGGCCAGCTCTAGTACTTTCATTTCCCAGTTTTCCAGGTTTCCTCGTCTTTCATTTGAGCACATAGTGACCACTTCTGCCCTTGTGTGTGTGTGTGTGTGTGTGTGTGTGTGTGTGTTACCAGAACTTTGACCTGTTTTTCCACTTACTTGAAAATTTTTCTCTATTATGCTTGCTCATCTTATTTTTTTTCACAATTTTATTTTTTTGTTTTTCTTAAGCTTATAAGTTTTTTCCCGGCTACTGTCATGATGGTCATGAATTTCACTGTAATTGTCCTCATGATGATGACCATTATCATCATCATCATTATGGTCACTATTTATTCTTCTCTCTTTTCACAGTTTTCTTATTGCTAATGTCTGGACTTTCCTCTATAATTCTACAGATTGTTTTCATGAAATCACAGCTATCAGATCTGTATATTGCTATATTTAATTACTAGTACCTTTGAAACTTCACAAACAGAAAAATGAAAGCATCCTATTTCCTCAAAGCTCATTCTATTCTTAATGTTTAAATTGTGTATCATAAAATCATTGTTTCAAACATTTGAGCCCTGAAACTTCCTGAATAATGGTTGTGTTTTCTCCTTGGAGAGCTCAGAGCTCTCCAAGATCCTTTCACCATAAGTTACCTCTGAATTCTGTCTTCCTTCTTCTATTCTCTTTGCCAATAGCTTTTAGTTCCTATAGCTTTTAGTTTTCCTTGTACATTTCTTCTCAAATTGCCATTCTGTGGTTTCATAATGCAGTTTCTATTTCCATCCTAATTTTCTCTGTGGTATTTCCCCATTAATCTTTCAAAAACATAGATTTAATCATTCAATTTGGCATTTTACAATTGTTCTCCATTGCCTTTAAGTTATAAAAATCCAACCCAAAGTATGATTACAATTTAACGTTTCATTATTGTAATTTCATATTTGTTTTTATGTATTTTCACCAGATCACATTATTCATAGAATCCTAAGTACTATTCCCTTTCTTTTCAAAATTATTAATTTCTCAAATATTCTGTTTGTCAGTTTCTATTTTGTGGACATTTAAAAATCACCTCTCTCTGTGAAGCATTTCTCTATTCCTTTCAACTTCGGAAATGAAATGTGATTGTATCCACTGTTAAGTCATCTCCTTATTAAAAGTAAGACACAGATCAGTGATATACTAACATGTAAATTGATCATCATTTGATCTAGAAAGTTAAATGGTAGAGTCAAACTGAATTACTGAGTCTCTTCACCTTAGATGTTAAAAATGGAATGGTAGTATTTATTTCAAATGCAGTTGGAACAAATATGAGGAAGTAGTAAATGAAATAACGTGATAGAAAACAGAAGCTTACAAAGACTTTATGCTGATGTGTCAAGGCCACGTTTAAAGTTTTAACTGTTTCCCAGTTTAATTTACCAAATGATAATTGATCCATATCCTTCAGCCCTTTCTAAACATTTGCCTGATTACATTTAATGTCTGGCCTTGGATTCTGGTTCAGGGTGTCATTTTTGTTTCTAAGGCCCTCTCCTTTCATTTCCTTAAAGACTCAACAATTCCATATATCTTTCCATAACAGTGACTTATGGGATTCTCCATGGTTGGAGCAGGCATGGGTCAGGAGTACCTTTACCGTAGGGCTCATTAAACTCTCACTTGAAATCATGCATAGAATTTAAGAGCACTTCAAAAGTCAGTCATCACCTAAACCAACCTCCTCCCTCCTAAAGTTAGTCACCTTCCTCCCTCCTAAAGTTATTCACTGGGGTTATCTTCTTACACACTAAATCAAAACTCCTTGGCTGTAGATGCTAGATAAATTAAATTTTTGTTTAGCTCTCAGTATAGTGCATGGTGGAGATTTCATATTTCTCATCATCTAGAATTGTGGGATATAAACTTGCTTTATCTATAATCCATTGTAATTTGGACCCAGACAAGTCATCAGAAAGCTGTCATGAAATCTGACAACTTTATGCTTTCTCGGTATTCACTTTGATTATGAGTTTAACTTCTTCATACTAGAAGCATAAATACTTTTGAAACAGATTTCAGTTCTCCATCTCTTCCCAGGGTCTCAAAGTCCCATGGATCCTTACACGCTGTGTATTCTGCTCAGATATGCTGCACCTCCCTAACTCATGGGGAAACCACATGGATCTCGGGCCTGCCTGCTCTACATTCTCAAATTAGAACATCCTTTTGGAAACATAGTTGAGGAGTGCTCCAGATCGCATTGAAACTTTTGGTCCCTTGGGCTTCCCATCAGTTCATTTAGTGCATGAGTCCAAACATCTCCCTTCTTTCCTATGATTTTTTTTTTAATATGCAACCTTCTCTCTGGGAGTTATAAGTGTAAGCATTAAGCCCACCCCCTCCTTCGGTGCTCAGCTCCACCCAAACTTGAGCTTCTCCCTGCCCTGGAGTTCCTGCCATATAGCTGGCCCCTCCCTCTCTCCACCAGACCCACCTGAACTCCCATCAACCTCATTTCCTACCCCCAGACCCTGCTGCTGTGTAGATAGATAGTGGAGGTCCCCATGTGCTCTCTCTTTGGGGGAAATCTGGCTCCTCTAATAAACGTTGTAATAATCTTACTCCTGTGTCTGCCTGCCTCTGCATGGTCCCCCCGGGATGGATGTGATGGATTCTTTCATTGGTGGCTCCTGCGGGATAGGTTCCCCGGGGTGGATTTGCTCCCCTCTCTCCACTTCAGATGGAGGTCAGACCAGCTTCCCCAGGGACCTAGCCTGAGATCCTACACTCCTATTGCCAGAGGACCAGAAAGGCAATTTTCTCCCGAGGGAGGAATCTACCTGCTGCCCAACACCAGCTAATTAAGTTCTACTTCCAGGTAAGTGCAGAGTTGTAGATTTCACTGTGCAAGCTCCAAGCCTCCAGCGGGGCCTCAGCATGAGCCCTCCACCCACCCAGAAAAAAGGCCAAGTATCTAGCTGATGGCCTTGGTGGCCAAAGGACACTGCAGAGAAATATGACTACATTTCTCAATGGTTGTTTCTCAATTTTTGAGCTAAATTCACTGCCAGGGACACTCGCAGTCAGATTTTGATTCCACCGTGGAACAGAACTAAATTTCCATACAATCAAATTTGGCCCCAAATTTAAAATTCTACTTATATGAGCTCTCGGGCAGTGAAAACTAACTTTCTCTCTCTCTCCTCTCTCTCTCTCTCTCTCTCTCTCTCTCCTCTCTCTCTCTCTCGCTCGCTCTTCCTCTCCCTTCCACTGAAGGTGGAAAATAAAAATAAAAGTATGGATGAGTTTAAGTTTAAAATCTCCCTCTGTGAGATCCCTCTTCTGTGCAGCACCCTCTTCTGTGGGGCCCCTTCTCCTGTGGGGCTCCCTCTTCTGCAAGGAGGAACCCTACTGCATTGTTAGTGGGAGTGTAAACTTGTTCAACCACTTTGGAAAGTAGTATGGAGAGTCCTCCAAAGACTCCACGTAGAGCTCCCCTATGACCCAGCAATCCCACTTTTGGGCATTTACCCAAATCATCACAAACAAGGCCACACTAAAGCTACCAGCAGAACTATGTTTATTGCAGCATTATTCAAACCACAGCTAAGATATGGAACCAACCCAGATGCCCCTCAGTAGATGAATGGATCAAGAAAATGTGATACACACACACACACTCACACACACACACACATATGTATATATGAATTCTCTCTTCCATCAGAAAGAATGATACTGCCACATTTGTAAGGAAATGGAAAGACTTGGGGAAAAAATCATATTAAGTGAAGTAAGCCAGACCCAAAGAAATATAGGTCCCATGGTTTCCCTTGTTTGCAATAATTAGGATAATCTTATCAGATGAGCAGAAAAGCTCAAAAGCTGTGTACATAAACCATATAAGCTCATGCTAAGCAAATGAACCCCAAGATATGAATACAAGAGGTTTTTCTTTGTTGTTGTTGTCCTTAATGTACTACGTGATTTTTTTTCTTTTGTGTGTTTCCCTCTATGGTATAACTTTCTTGTCACTCTATTTGATTTTAGTACCCTGCATCTTATATATACATTTATCTAATTTGGGGAGGGGAAAGGGAATAACAAAATGCTGAAACAAGGACACAGGATGAACCATTGCAACAATGATACTCACAAGACACTATGTTGGAAATGAACTTCACAACTTCCGGAGGAAGGGGTAGTGAGGGAAGTGGGGGAGGGAAGGGAGAGTAGGAGAAAAACAAAGGAGGAAGTAACAATGATCAACAAGAAATGTACTTATTATGTTCTTCATATAACCATAACCCCCTGTACATCATCTTTACAATAAAATAATTTTTAAAAAAGTTATTTAATCTTGGTATAATGCAGAAAAGCCTGGGGGGAAAATCATTTAAATCCTAAACTGAATCATCTGTTACACATAGTCTCTTGAAATTTCCTATAAGTTTAGTCATAATTTAGCAACCACCCCCACACACAGCTTTAAATAAAACATACACTCCTTATCCAGAATTTTCATATACCACCAATAGTATTTTTATGTTATAATCAAACTAAAAGTAATCCACGCTAAGAAACAAGATGATTATAAATACTATAAAGTAGATTATTAACTTCAAACTTAAATTAAAATCAGTAATTAAAGCATGTGATGTCTTTGGAAAGTTGAAATTACACTGGTTAAAAATTCCCTCAAAGTTCAAGTTTGTTGAATTATAAATCTGCCTTGGCACAGTAGAAAATATAATTGTCTAAATGTTCTGCTCAATATCATTTTTTAAACTATAAAAGTACATTGAGGACATAACTTACTTTAATTTCTTGAATTTCTGTAATTTTCCACTTGTTAATATTGGATTTCATTCATTTCCAATTTTTCAAAAGGGATAGTTCACTGTTAAAATTCCATATTATCATCTTCTATAAGTTATACTTTATTAAATTAGAATAAAAATGTATTAAATGTGAGCAATTCCACTAAGTAAAAGTAAAAACTTGACAATTATGGAAAAAAATGTTCTGTAGTTTTTTTCAGCAAATTGTGGTAAAAACAGAATGAAAGTATTATTCTAAACTCCAGCAGAGTTTCACAATTTGAGTTAGTTTATTAAAACTGTGATTACATATATGTATATTAATGTGTTAATGTTACTATATTGTCTGAAATAGAAGCAGCAATGTTATTTATGAAACAATTTTAAAAGAATCGTCTTTTGTACTTTTTTTCCATAAATATCCATTTATTTTTATAAATTAATATTTTTTTTGCATTTGCTATATAGCTTACATATCTGAAATGTAAGAAATATTTCAATCAAAGAACTTTTTTCCTGGAACAAGGCTAGCAAACTCAGACTTCAGAATATTGAGGCTGCTGGAGCCACAAACATGATTTTAATCCATATGGGAAATAAGAACAAAAACTCTTGAAGTCTGAACCCTGAAGTTTTCAATCTCACTAGCAAAGACATAGTGTGAGTCAATCACAGCTCACCCAGCAACCAAGATAGTTAAGTAACAGTATTGAAACACCTCTAAGGGCAAGACTTGTGCAATACTTCTACTGTCAACATAGTTAAAGCTTTCGTATCTTTACCATGAATGCTTCATCTCTCTCAATGTCAGAAATGATCATAGCATTATATCTTTTATGGAAGTGATCTTGAATTAGTAAAGTGCTTCATTCTCCTTTGTTGAGAGAGAATATTGCAGCTAACAACCATCCTTGTACACACAGTCAAGGAGAGAGAAGCAATTAGAAAATCCTCTGTAAGCCCAGTGCCGGTGGCTCATGCTTGTAATCCTAGTTACTCAGGAAGCTAAAATCTGAAGATTGCGCTTCAAAGCCAGCACGGGCAAGAAAGTCCATGAAACTCTTAACTCCAATAAACCACCCGAAAACCGGAAGTGGCGCTGTAGCTCAAGTGGTAGAGCGCTAGCCTTGAGTTGAAGAGCTGAGGGACAGGCTCAGGCCCAGAGTTCAAGCCCCGTTCTCAAAATGCTCAGGAAACATGTGGAGAATGCCTAAACAATAACAAGTATTTGGTACAGAAAAATATTTACTGAACAAACAGAATAAATGCAGAAGTAAATAGGATGAAGACTGATAAAGAATTTATGGTTATACCCCTTACAACTTTTTTTGTTTGTTGTTTGTTTGTGTTTTGGTTCCAGAAATGTTCTTGCTCTCTTTGAAAAAACATTTTACCCAGACTTAACTTCAGGTTTGTGTGGCTGATTTAAAGGGTAAAAAAAAAAATGTATACATTGATTGATTTTTGGTTCTAAACATAATTTCAAAGTTAGATTTCCAAAAATATTTCCTGATTGGGAAAAAAATCAATTTTCATATTTGAAATAGCAAAGGATAACCACACAGAAATCTCCCTTCTCAGAAAAAGTTAAATAAAATGTTAGATAGACTTCAGTAAAGAGTTTTACAACAAGGCTATATTTATAAATTTTGAGTATCAGAAATCAGGAGACATGGTTGCAATTCTAAAAGCAGTTAGGAACATACTGAACAGTCCTGAAATGCAAGAAATCTATCATGAAGTAGAGATAACCAAACAAGCAATTCCAGTGAGGTCTGGCAATTAGGAAATGAGGAATTGTGTGAGGGACGAAGTTTGAACACATCAGCAAGAGATCAGGTTGATCAATCTTGCTCCACTTTACCCTGTACCACCACCATTGTGATGGGGCTGGCTCCTAACACTAAGCTTTACTTCCTTTATTCAACTGTTCTATATTCCGTGATATCCAAGAATAGGATCTCAGAAGAAAAGATTGAATAAATATAACATAAAGCAGGTTCACTGGACCTGAACATTCTGGTCATGTCATCTGTAGTCAAATAATGTGTTCAACAGCATGAATGGATGAGTCTGCCTGTATGTCTATCTACCATACTTTTATCTATGAATACATAAATACTTATTTGTATACGTATACATATGTGTTCATCATTTACGCATTTAGAAGTTAACACAGCTAATAAATCTTTCTCCATCTACAAACTAACATCTACATCTACAAACACACACACACACACACACACACACACATACACAGGCACACATGCACAAACCTGGTCATTTACCTTTAGAGAAAAATGCTTTTGGATCACTTTCTTTGTCTCTCGTCCCAAGAAGTCGAATCTAACCACAGTAATAGCAACAGAAACCTGCCTTTGACTTTTGCCAACCCATATTTTATCCCATGAGTTAGTGAAAGCATCATTGTCTGCTGGTGTTTCTTCTTGAGCCTTAGAAGCAGTATTAACAGTGATATAAAGAAGGCATTGTTACTACTACAGAGAACTATGCCACAGAAGTAAGAAGCAGAGCTGCAGAGCAGAGCTCCTTGGGTAACTATTTTACCTTGATACCTCAGACCAGACTCAGTATCTTCTTCTCCTATGTTTTGTCTCCTCTATAAAATGGATGAAATACAAAACTTACCTTTGTGGAGTTTATGAGAATGATGTGGTTCATATGAGTAAAGTTTCTAAAATTGTCCCTGACAGTAGTTAAGGAAAATTAGCTGTGTTTGCTAAAATGAATTCCAGTAAAAAAAAAAAAAAAAGAGCAATTGAAAAGAAAAAGTAATTGAAACCTTCCCATTTCACCCATTATATTTTGAGTCTGAGATCAAATACCTTGCCTTCTGTATTTCTTGTTTTCACTAGTCTATTGAGACACCAGGAAGTTTCTTCACTTCACCTTGCCCTGCATGAGTTACAGTCCAATAGGAATATGAGTTGCTTTATCTCTAACAGAATAAAAAGACAATATTTCTGCAAGTAGGCAGTGTTTTCTGTTATCCATCTTCAGCTGCCCATCCATCAACACTCACTGGATCTATAACAATCATCTTTTAATTGTCAGCTATTAAAAATTAAGAAGACAAATCCTCTTCAAAATTATAGAAATGTTGTAACATTTCCTTTTGCTGGGTTGACCTACATATCCTGTTCTTGCTTGTTTCTCTACATTCTCAGAGACCTTCAAAACAGACCAGGGCCCTGCATCAGGGGACTCTTTGAACAAGAAAAGCAAGTTGAGTTGTGTTAATTGAGAGTCTCTACCCCAGTTGTCCAGGAATGCGTAAGCAGATTTTCTTGTTTGCTTCATCATCAGTCATTCTGTGCCTCTGCCTCAGACACTTTAAAAGAGCATAGTATCAGTTTCACAGCTCACAGGGAATTTTCGAAAAATTAATGAGATTATATAACTGTTTAAAAAAGCAGTTAAAGATCTCAGTTTAAGAAAAAAAAACATTGCCAATAGACATTAAATCTGCTATTCCAATAAATGATAGTACTGTTTTGCCACATTCTTTGGAGAAGGATGATTGTATGTTTTGATAGTTTGAGACAATCTAGAAACCCTTCTAAATTCCTGCTACAAAATTGGAGTTTTTTACAGTTATTTCTCTATGATTGAATAAAATACAGTTGAAAACTATCACAGGCACAGGAAACTGTTCTTTTCACTTTTATAAATGAAAGACTCATACAAGAAGTGACAACTAGATGAGGGAAAAGATTCCAGGTCATGCAGTTTATTCACTAACAGCATGAAAGTCTGGTGCTACAAGTACTTTCTGTTTCCTGGTCTTTTAATTGAATATTTGAGCGCCTTACAGAGGTATTTTCTGACTCATCCTAACAGACATCTATCTTCAAGTGTATATTCCCATTGGCATGTTTTAAATACTGTAAGCACTTCTTCAGTTGATCCTTTCAAACCCCTTCTTGAGAACTTCTTTTGGAGGAAAACATGAGTCTATTCATAGAACAATGTCTTTAGGTGTGAGTTGGTTTCCAGTGTTAAACACTTAGCTTGAGAATCAATGCAGTAAAACAAACCTCAATAAAGGCAGAGTCTTTTTCCACCTCCTTGATATCACCAAGGTAGCTACCTGAATGTGATTTTATTTAACGTTCAATGAAACTCTATTTGACTTAACTGAAAATAATGGAGTTGACCTGGATATCTGATAGGAATGAAACAAACTCCCAAACAACAAATGAGCTCAGAAAGTGCTAACACTTCTATTAAGTAAAGATACTTTCCCAGAACTCAAAGAGCTCTTTTCACAAACTGTTTGATGTTACCCACTTCACCTCTTAATAACTTTTGCTGTACTAATTCTATTTCAAAAGAAAAGAACCACACAGCCAAGAAACAACAGCTTGCAAATATTTTTTCTTCACTGAGTAAATCTTAAAATAAAACCACAGCTTTCTAGAAATTGTGCTTAGTATTCACATAAACGTTTGCTTATAATTTTCTCTTATTTTTATAATTGTGGGGAAATCCACATGAAATTTAGCACCTTCACATTTAAGAATATGATTGAGTAATATACAGTGCACTCACATGATAACCGTTGCCATCATCCATTCTAAATTTCTTTTCATCTTCAAAAACTGAACACCTATACCCATTGAACAATGTTCTGTATACCCTTTTACCTCTGGCCAACAGTGGCCTACTTTCTGTCTCTATGATTTTCCGTACATTAACTGCCTAAAACCATCCCACATTTGCCTTTTTTGTAACTGGCTTATTCCTTGGAATGTCTTCAAATTTCATCCATATTGTAACAGATGTGAGACTTTCTCTCTTTTACAAGGCTGATCTCTGTTCTGTTCTTGAATCCATTCATCTCTCCCTGAACACCTGGACTGTTACCACATCTCAGCTACCATGAGTAATACTACTGTGAACATATCGTACAAATCTCTCTTCATGATACTGCTTTCCATTCTGTGTTCCTAGAAGTGGGAACACGGAAGTAGATGAATCATATGGTAATTCTTTATTCATTGCTGAATATATTTTACACATACCACATACAAGATAAGTGCTTTACCACCTGAATCCTGCCCCAGAGCTTTGGCTTGTATTTTATTTTTGAACTAAAATCTTCTTTAATTTGCATAGATTGGCCTTGAAGTCAAAATCCTCTAATTACAGCATGTCTTAATTTACCTAGCTGATCCAATTATAATTTCTTTAGGAAGGTCATACTGTTTTCCCAATAGCTATGTCATTTTTCCATTGTGATTTCCCTAGATTCTCATCACCTGTGTGTGTGTGTGTGTGTGTGTGTGTGTGTGTGTGTGTGTGTGTATACATGTGGGCATTCCCATGGATGGGAGATGATATCTCATTGTGGTGTTGATTCACATTTCCTAATGATTCATATCATTAAATATTTTATGTGCTCATTTGCTGATTTTCAATTGGATTATTTCATTACTTTGCTTTTAAGTTTTAGAAATTTTAGTTCTCTTTATAGTCTGGATATTAATCTCTTAACACATATGTAGTTATAAATACTCTCTCCCATTCTATTGTCTTTTGATTCTGTTGATAGTGTCCAGACCCCACTTAAAACACACCTAAAAACAAAAGAGAAAAGAAAATCTCCTAAGCCTTAGGTTTAATTAACACTACATTTCTTTCCAACATAATTGGCAATTAGAATGGAATCATTTTGTACTTGGTCAGAAAGTGTTTCAAAATGTCCTTTGATTTTCTGGAGTCAACTCTACCACTTTAATGGACTTTGTCAGGCTATTGGATGACTTAGTGGCCTTGAGTCACCTCTTTCAAATGCTGCTTAGTCTGTCCACCCTGATGATCAAATCCTGTGGTATCCCAGTCACATTACCACACTGCAAAACAACATTTTCTAACCATGATGCCACAAGAAGAGGAATAATTAATTATCCTACTGCAAGGCCATGGAAATTGACTGCACCTATAACTGCAGTTTGAGGGGGAACTCTGCAATGCCAACAGAGTTCTTATGAAAACTGAGTGGTAGGTGGGCTACTTGCTGTATGGGAAGGGGATGACTACTCCAAGCTATTGGATATATAGTTGAATAGTACTTGTGAGAAAGAGAATTTGCATTGCTCCCTCTCAGCAGGACACAGCTACCTTCCCTGGGAAAGTCCTACATGATGGCCTCAGACAGTTTTTGCTGCCTGGCTGACAGCCCCTTCTGTCTGTGTCCCTTGCTATTGCCATTTATCTTTGATGTCATATAATATCACAGATCATATCCATGGAAATTAATGGTTCAAGATACATTTTAAAAAAACTAAGAAATGAAGGAAGAAGAACTTCATTCTGCTCCCTCTAACACTCTAGAGGAAATTTTCTTAGGTCATGTCATAATATAAATCTCCCACTCATTGAGCTGATCTGTAAGTACTTCTATCTATTGACAGGTTAATAGAATGACTGTCAAGAAAAAAACAAAATAGAAGAAAACAAATTTGAGTCCACTATTGCTCTCCCACATGTCCCATATGTCAATTCCATACTTTGTCAGACTGATTAGGAGTTCTCAGATAAGGAGACCACCCCGTCCCCCACTATGGACCTCTGGGGACCACCAGGAGATATCAGGTTGACATCCAAATTCTTATAACAGAAGTTTCAACTTAGGACCATCCTGAAAGATGTTGCTAAGAATAAAATAGAAAATGTGGAATTACTTATTATCTTACAAGCCAAGCAGGCCATCCATGGAAAAATCACCAAGACCATCAAGGGACTTACTCTTTCCTTTTTCCCTGAACACCAAGACTTAAGCAGCTACACACCTAAACAGAAGTCAAAACAAAAAATGGGGGAGACTACTAATTTAGGTGGCTATAAACCAAAAAGGGGAAATAACACGAAATAATTGTATCACAGATGCCCAGAACATGTCTCTTATACATATTAAATCCACACTGTACATCATGTCAAAACACTTGTATCTCCTCAGATATGGTTTGTGTTCATCAGGGCACACATTTCACTTCTGAGAATACTAGGGTATTCTAGAGATGACCTTCTTTCAACAGCGCTTTCATAGCTCAATAGTACCATTAAGTAAGACACCAAAAGAGTCCTCAACAAGCCTATTTTGAATTCCAATCCTAACAGTCTCCCTTAAGTCATAAATCTATACCAATGCACCATCACTTGAAATCTTTTTCCTTTGAAACTTATCCTTTTCATTTATGGCCTTTTCTGTTTACTTTCCTCTCTGTGAAACAGATTTAATTATTCATTTGCAACCAGCAAAATTTATACCTTTGCTTTTTCTTACTATCTTTTGGATGTATCAGAAATAAAGGAAAAAGAAAGAAAGAGGAAGGGAGAGAGAAAGAGAAGGTGAGGGAGGGAGGAGAGAAGGGAGGGAGGAAAGGAGGAAGGGAGGAAGGAAGGGCAGAGACATGTCAAGCAAAACATTAAGATTTTCATTTTCACTTCTTCAAAGTTACTAGTTATTCCTTATTTATAGTAGGTGACATTTATTTTACACACACACACACACCCGACTCAGCAATCAAATGAGGAAGGCCTTTCCATCCAAAGTAAAAATTAACCTACACTGACAGATCTCAGACTATCAGCAAAATCTTCTAAAAGAAACCCAAGAAAAACTACAGCAAGCCACATCATAATCAAGATGCTGGAAATAAGAAAATTTCAAAGCATCCAAAAGAAAAAGACAAGCGATGTACAGAGAAGCAAAGCTTCTGCAAAGCAGGATCTTCATCGGAAACAATACCAACAAGAAAAGAGTCGAAGCAACAGCTTTAGAATACTAAAAGGAAAAAGAAGATGGTTAACCCAGAATTCTCAGCCCAGTGAAAATATATTCCTAAAATAAAGTTGTAAGAGATATTTTCAGACACACAGAAGCTGAGAAGATTCATCACCTGCAGCCCTAAAAGAAATGTTCAATAAGTCCTTCAGGCACTGGGTGAAGGATATTAGATAAATGTGAATATAGAAAAAGGAAACTACTCCTCCTCCCACAGTATAACCCCTGTTTTCAATGTATTTGATGTCGGTGCCCTGCGTCTTGTATATACACTTTTCTAATTTGGGGAGGGAAAGAGAAAAAACAAAATGCTTAAATAGGGATAAAGGTTGACCCATTGTAACAATGAGATGCACAAGACACTATGTTGAAAAACAAACTTTACAATTTAGGCAGAGGAAGTGGGGAGTGTAGTTGTGGAGGTGGGAAGGAAAGGAGGGTATGGGAAAAACAAAGGAGGAGGTAACAGTGTTTGATAAGAAATGTATTCATTACCTTGCTCATGTAACTGTAACCCCTCTGTACAGTATTTTTACAATAAAACACATATTAAAAATAAAAGGAAAAGGAAACTACAGCAATAGCACAATCCTGAAAAAATTTAAGTTGGAGAATTTTGTAAGCTTTAAGTATTAAAGTCTTGTGGGCAGGGGAGAGGGAAAGTAGGAGAAAAATGAGGGAAGGGGTAACAAGTTTGACAATAAATGTACTTATTACCTTACTTATGTAACTTTAACCCTTCTGTACATCATCTTGATAATAAAAAGTATTTAGAATCTCTTCTCTTTTTCTCTTTCTCCTTTCCCTCTGTCTCCATGTGCCTCTATCTTGTGTGGGCCCCCAGTTTGCTCTCCCCCCAATAAACTCTTTTTCTGATGAAAAAAAGTTTTAGAAAAGTGAGAAAAATATTATAATTTTCCTGCTTCAGGCGTCCTAGTACTGGGATTACAGGTGTATTCCAGCAAACTTTGTGAATTGTAACTTCTTTTTTCTTTTGGCCAGTCACAGAGCTTGAACTCTGCCTGCGTGCTTGTCCCTTAGCTCTTTTTGCTCAAGGATAGTGCTCTACCACTGTGAGCCACAGTGCCACTTGCAGTTTTCTGGTGGTTAACTGGAGATAAGAGTCTCATGGACTTTCCTGTCTGGGCTGGCTTTGAACGGTGATCCTCAGATCTCATCCTCCTGAGTAGTTAGAATTACAAATGTGAGCCACCAGCACCCAGCTTGAATTGTAACTTTTTTTTGTCAGTCATGGGGCTTGAATTCTGGACCTGAATGCTGTCCCTCAGTTCTTCAGCTCAAGACTAGCACTCTACCACTCGATCCACAGAAACACTTCCAGTTTTCTGGTGGGTTATTGAAAATAAGAGTCTCATGGACTTTCCTGCCCGCAATCCACAGATCTCAGCCTCCTGGATTACAGGCATAAGTCAATGACGTGTGGCAGAATTGTAACTTCTTAATGGTGAAGAAAACTACTACAACCAGATTCCAAGTAAGAATGATGACAGAAAATATCTACTGAGAAGAACTATATCAGGATCACTGCTAATACTGTGTCCCTCTCTGTTTCACTGAATTTTATTGTCAGTTGAAATATCAGAACCTGTACCCTAGGAAAAGTCTTCACAGTCAGTGAGCCCACAGTCTTTCCTTTGGGAATAGCTAGAGTTGGAGAACCATGGCCTGAGGGTGGGTGGTAGGGGAGCCTTATCTGAGAATCCATGGATCAAAGCAAATGAAGATCATCATCCCTCCAAGGTGAAATCCATCAGACCTTTAAAATTCTTCCTTCAGTCGGGCGCTGGTGGCTCATGGCTGTAATCCTAGCTACTCAGGAGGCTGAGATCTGAGGATCACAGTTCAAAGCCAGCCCGGGCAGGAGAGACCGTGAGACTCTTATCTCCAATAAACCACCAGAAAACCGGAAGTGGCACTGTAGCTCAAGTGGTAGAGCGCT
>NW_012267220.1:21434205-21460947 GCF_000151885.1 Dipodomys ordii | reverse complement strand
GGGGATTTAATTTTTTGAGTTCCAGGTGTATTTTAGATATGAGACCCTTGTCCATTGTATGGCTAGTGAAGATCTCCCAATCTGTGGGTTTTCTATTGATCTTGCTAGCTATGTCCTTTGCCATACAAAAGCTCTGCAATTTCATGCAATCCCACCAGAAAGAATGGCATTGCCCCATTTGTTAGGAACTGGAAAGACTTGGAAAAAATTATATTAAGTGAAGTAATCCAGGCCCAAAGAAACATAGGTCCCATGGTTTCCCTTATTTGCAATAACCAGTAAATGTCTGAGCCAAGCAGACACGGTCAGATAAGTTGATGTTAGTCGAAATGAACCCCAAAATAAGGACTCAAATGGTTTTTCTTTCTTTCTTTGTTGCTTTGTATGTCCCTTCCCCATGGTATAACCCCTGTTTTCACTGTATTTGATGTTGGTATAATTTGTGATGGGGAAGGGAAAAAATTGTTTAAATAGGGATACAGGGGGACCCATTGCAACAATGAGATGTACAAGATGTTATGTCAAAAAACAAACTTTACAACTTTGGCGTGGGGGGGGGTAGGGCAGGAAGGAGAGGGGAAGCGGGGCGGGGGAATGGGAAAGGATAGCAAGGGGAAACAAAGGAGGAGGCAACAATGCTTGATAAGAAATGTACCTGTTACCCTGCTCACATAATTGTAAGCCCTCTGTATGGTATTTTCACAATAAAAAAAGAAAGAAAGGTAATGAGTACATTTATTTTGGACAGGGTTACCACCTCCTTCATTTTCTCCTGCTTTCTCTCCTCCCTCCCAACTCCTTTCCCCACCAAGTTGTAAAGTTCATTTCCAACATAGTCTTTTGTGAGTATCACTGTTGCATTGGTTCACCCTTTGTTCTTTGTCTCACCATTTCTGTGATTCCCCTTCCCATTCCCCCAAACAAATGATAAAGACATTTAAATTTGAAATGAAAAGTCTCTCTTGTTCTGCAACCTATTGCTCTACTTTTCTTCATGTATTTACTCATAATCATAAAGATGTTTCAAAACATCTTTATGGAAACAGATTATTTTGATAAGCTACTATTTTGCCCCACAGTGCTCTATTCTAGAATAATAGTTTAGTTGGACACAAGACTATTCTGCAAGAGACTGCACATGCGAATTGTAGCCACATGACCAGTTATACCAACAGAAAGGTAAAACATATGTTCAAAACATCTACATCATCCTCTTAGAAGAAAATTGCTATAATCTTCATCTGTCTTTCTACTGTGTCAGCATTCAAAATGCCACTGAGGAACTTAAACAAGAAAGGAACCTGGATCATGGAATAATTTTCTAGGACTATGCTCTCTACTTGCCTGAAACGATCACTAAACTCCAGATTATATGTCAGATAAATACATTTGACTCTCTGTATTTTGGAATCATTTTTATAACTGTATCAGTGTGAGCTTTTGTTGCTGTACTTGGTTTTGAACCCAGGGTCTCACACTTTGTAGGCAGATGCTATAGCCACATGGTAAATAATCAATACCATAGTTAAAGAGGAAAGGCTTCTGTTTGTCCAATGTATGGCACATAGTAAAAAAGAAATGCCAAAATACAGTTTTGAAGAACAAGAAAAGGTATTTCTACATCTTGAATACTTACACTCTCAGCAAGCTTATACAAATTTCAGTTAGATCAAAGACCAAATACACTTTCTCAGATCTGGGTCCAGGCATGTGGAATTTTCCCTCCTGAACACATTTTCCATTTCTATGCTGTAAACCCCTTGCCAATCTTCCAGGTTCTGACATCAATTAAAGATCGTAGAGAAAGTTTTCACTGAATTCTATATGGTGTCCAAATCTAGGATTGTTGCTATATTTATTATCCATTGCCTTGTGATTCCTTGATTAGTTTCTTGCATTGACCACTAGGTTCTAATGACCAGAACTCCATCTGTCAAATGAAATATTATATATCCAGAGGCTGGTAATGTGTGATAAGCTCCCAAATACACTACATTGAATTGCAATCACATAGCTGACTTATGAATATTATATAAGGCCAGGCATCAGTGGCTCATGCCTATTATCATAGCTACTCAGGAGGCTTAGATCTGAAGATCATGGTTCAAAGCCAACCCAGACAAGAAAGTTTGTGAGACTCTTATCTCCAATTAACAAGCAGAAAACTGGAAGTGACACTGTGGTTCAAATAGTAGAGTGCCCTCAGTTCAAGCCCATGACTGTCAAAAAATTAAATATTATATCGGTTACTGAATATTCAACCTATGTCAAGAATTGAACAAGGTTTAATGAACAAGAATTACATAACAATATGACATAATACAGTCAAAATTTATATCTTCTCCAAAGATTATTAAATCTTGAATTCTAACACTAGGGATTAACTTTACTTGTGAATTTTAGTCAATGGAATCATGTAACATGGAAAGGAAGAAAAAGAAGAGAGGGAGTTAAGGAAAGAAGAGATTTTAAAATGTCAACAAATAATTTTTTTAAAAATCTAGAAAATAGAGCTGGTGGCTCACTTGTGTGGGAATAGTTAACTTACTTATAAAAAGATAAAAGTATTATCCATTTGATATGATTTTTTTACAAATTTCCTAAAGTTTACTACTTCTAGAATATTTATTTTTTGACTCATGTGTTTTCTGACTGGATGAATTTTGATTTGTAACAGGTGCAGTAAAATTGAACTCTACAATGGTGGATTTAAGTATTTCTTCTATGGCAATAAATCTGGTTGGTTTGGGTGGCAATTTTTTTTAAAGTAACACATCAGTGAGGTAGTACACACCTTCAATCCTAATTAGGAGGCACTAAGGAAGAATCTAGGGTTCAGCATTACACTCTACATTTGCTGCATAGCAAATCCCTATCTCAAAAACCAACAAGGAATTAATGTGTCATATGTGAATCGTTTTTAATTATGGCTTAACAGATAAAATGAAAAGTCCTGAAAGAAAAAAAGTGCCAATGTACTCTTATAAAACTATTTTTGTTAAGTGAAATTATCCAAACATCACTGTTTTAAGTCGCTGGTATTTATAAACCTTATTAACTTGTAATCTACATTCCACATTTATATAACACTGAAGGAAAAGGAAGAGGGGAAGGAAAGGAAGAAGGACGAAGAATAATCAGTTCAGCTTCTAGCCTCAAGCTTCTTTATGAGCAGAATCCCAACAGATTATAATTGACATTATCTAAATGTCATTATCTTTCTTTAAATACAAAAGATGTCTATTTTGCTAAGAAAGAAGAAAGTAATCAGGTATTATAGAAATGGAGTGTATTTCCATAAATCTGTTCTCCTTTTAGCAAACTCATTAATTCAGTAGGCAATATTCAATCATCTTTTGTATTCTTATTACTCAAAAATGGATTTTTACCTATTCTAAACTCTAATAACATCTCATTCTAGGTACTTGGCTTTAAAAATGTATGAAGAGATTTTCAAGTACTTATTTTCTTTCATAAACAATAGACCAGGGAGACCTATCATATATTATCCTACATTCTTACCTCTTCAAACATATGCATATTTACACAAATAACCTTACATAACATATATTCATATAAAATGCTATGACTATATAAATATAGAAAACCTGTATGGACAATCTTTCTTTAAGCTATTGGTAAACACAAGAAAAAGTCTGTCTTATCAAAAATATTCTTGTAACAATTAGTTACAATCATCTTGTCTCAAAATTAGATGTCAGGAATAATTCTAAGATCTGAAAACTAGTATAGCAACATTTTCGAAGTGATAAAACTTAACCTCAGTATTTGGAAGCCTAATTACAAAGTATCATGACTTTAAAAAGGAAACAAATTCATTATCATATTAAATAAGGTAACCTTTATAAAGATAACCATGTTTCACAGGAACAGAAGCTATATTGGGAGACCATTTATGAAATGGTTCTTGACTTTTAATAAACTCCATCCTATCAAACTCTGAAAATACATTAGGCTTACCACTCTTTTTTAAAACGTTACAGAGCAAATTTATAGACTTCCACTTATTATTCTATAAAATAAGGAAATAGAAATAGTCTTGTTGCCATTATCTACTTAAGAACAATGTAACCATTCCTCAGCCTTCTCTTCTCCAAAAACTCACCCCAATTTCCTTCTACTTTTTTCATTAGTTGAATTTTAATTACTCTTTTGGAGCTCAACTGCAAAGCTATAAAATATATCTTCTGAGAAAATTAGAGTGAAAAGATAAGAACTTAATCTAAACTGTATGTGGATGAAATCCAAACCATTGCAAGCTTTCATGATCCTTATTCATTGCAACACCCAAGACGTAATACAAAAAGGTCACCACTATATTTCATATAAATTCAGCATTAACATTGCACTGTGCCCAGCTCTTGTGTAAGTTTTTTAATTGTAAATTATCCACTGAAGTTTTTGCTCTCAATTTTATGACTGCTAAGTTTTTAAGTTACAAATTTGTGAATTGTTAGGAATGCGTAGAATTGTGTTTGCTTAGTGCTTTTCTCCCTAGATAGAATAGTTCCACATTTGTTTAAATTCCTCATCTGAAAAATTAGCACATTCACCATGATTAATTAAGTTTGATAAGGTCTTTAACTGTGTTTGTACAGGCTTAGTCTGTCCATGGGTAAATTCTTCAAATTCTAGCAATCTGTCAACTCATTTATACCAACTGACCAAATTTAAACACACACATAAGCTAACAGAAGAGAGACAGAGCCATCTGCCAGAACAAGTGAGGATAAACAACCCACTTCAGAAAGAGCTGACAAATCCTGCAATCAGTGTAAGGCCAACTTCCCAGTTGTTAAAGTCTTACAGGAAAGCAACACTGGCTGCCTTCTTTTTCAGTATTTACAGTATTCAATATCTATTTCATTTTAAATTCAACTATGTCATATAAGACTTGATTTAATGGGAGGTATTAGGGATTGAACTCACGGCCTCCTACTAGCTAAGAACGTCACAGCATACATGTGGGGTCCCCTGGCACTTTGGTATTTGCCACAGTGAAATATGCAATAGATCTGCCTTTGTCCTCCAGTGGCTAACACAATGACAGGAACAACTCAGCAAAGTTGGGTTGCATTAGTGACTGAACTAAGGAACAGATGTGTGAAGGTTTCCCATGACAGGGATAAAGAAGGATGCATGCTTTTAGCTAAAAGTGATGACTCAGCCAGAACGAACCAAATTTCTTAGAAAATTAAAAATGCACAAATTAAAAATGCAAAGTCTCAGTGCAGTGATCAAATAAGAAATCAAAAGTGGGTCAACTTATGACAAAGTTATAGAATTTATGCATGAATCATTTAATGATCAATTAAAAAAGTTTAGATTCAAAAGACAAGCCCTATAGTCTTCTGTCTCTCCCCTCTCTCCTCTCTCTGCCTTTCTCTCTGTTTCTCTCTGCATTTCTCTCTCCTTTCTTTTCTCCCTATGTCTTTTTCTCCCTTCCCCCAGGTGATGGAACTCCACTAAAATCATGTCCTCAGCTCATTTGCTTTTATTTTGGGTTTATAATAAGGTCTTGCTAACATTACCTAGGCTAGCTTTGAACTTATCACCTTCCTGCCTCCATTGAGTAGCTGGAACGCCAGGCATGTGATTGCCAACAGTTACAATATAAGGAATAATTATAAAAAGGCAAAAATCTGAAATGCAAAAGAAGCCTTCATTTGGGTTATTTTGTTTCTACTGTTTTTTTTACATTTGGTACTTCCCCAGCTTAGTTGTTTTACTTCATTAAGTTTCATAGCTCTTTCTGCTTGTCCTTGTCCTCTACAAACCATTCACAACAGAGCAGCCTAAAAACTTCTTTCAAGACATATAACTCAGATACAGTCATGATATGTATCAAATCTCTCTTTCATTTCTTACTCTCATGTCTCTGACTTAGGCTGCTTCAGCCATTTTAGTCTGCCAGTTCTTCCTCTGGAACTTTTGCAGAACATTTTAGCTCAGAGCCTTTGACTCACTGGTTCCCCTACTTTATAAAATCGGACCTCGAAAAACTGCTTTATTAGTTTTTTTCTTCTTCATCCATTTTTTTCAGCTATCCTTTCCTCGATTTATTTAACTTCATCTGAAGCCACCTTGAAATCTACCTATAAATCTCTACCTGTACCCTTGATATACCTTACTCGGTCAACAATTTTTTATCCAAAGTCCTAATCACATTCTGTTATATCCAATATTTCTTTATTTAGTGCATGACTTCTTTCTCCTCTTAAATATAAGAAGCACTATATTCCTAGTTGTTCTGATTCCATACTAGATGCTCAAAAATATTTTTGAATGAAATTAAGCTTTATTAAAAATCAAGGCATGGAAAGGTAGATAATAAGACAAAAAAGAAATAAGAGAGAAAGTATATTATTGGAATAAAAAACAAAGGAGGGTAGAAAAACATTGTAATAAGACAGGGGATTCTCTGCTCAGGAGGCAGAGTATGAGAGTTCAAGGCCTGACCAAGTGGAAAACTTTGCTAGACTCCATCTCCAAAACAGCAAAAGGCAACTCTATCAACAACTCCTGTTGGGTTACACATCTCAGCTACTCAAGGGGTTAAGTTGCAGAAATCATGGTTCAAAGTCAGGCTAAGGGGAAAAAGTTTTCAAGATTCTATCTCCTAAATAACCAAGAAAAAGTGCAGAGTGTTGTTGGTGAGAGTGTAAACTTGTTCAACCACTTTGGAAAGCAGTATGGAGCTTCCTCAAAAGACTCCACATAGAGCTCCCCTATGACCCAGCAGTCCCACTTTTGGGCACTTACCCAAATGATCACAAACAAGACCACACTAAAGCTACACTATTTACTATAGCTAAGATATGGAACCAACCCAGATGCCCCTCAGTAGATGAATGGATCAAGAAAATGTGGTATATATACACAATGGAATTCTATGCCTCCAACAGAAAGAATGGCATTGCCCCATTTGTTAGGAAATGGAAAGGCTTGGAAAAAAATGTATTAAGTGAAGTAAGCCAGGCCCAAAGAAACATAAGTCCCATGGTTTCCCTTATTTGCAATAACTAGTATATGTCTGAGTCAAGCAGAAAAGGTCAGTTAAGTTGATGTTAGGGAAATGAACCCTAAGATATGTATTCAAATTTTTTTTCATGCGATTGTTTCTAACACATTTATAAGATTATTTCTTTGTTGCTTTGCATGTCCCTCCCCCATAGTATAACCCCTGTTTTCACTGTATTTGATGTCGGTATAATTTGTGGAGGGGAAGGGAAAAACAAATCGTTTAAATAGGGATACAGGTGGACCCATTGCAACAATGAGATGTACAATCGTTAGGTTGAAAACGAACTTTACAACTTTGGTGCGGGAATGGAGGGGGGGAGGATTGGGTGGGGAGGTGGGGGGAGGATGGGAAGGGATGGAAAGGGGAAACAAAGGAGGAGGCTACAATGCTTGATAAGAAGTGTATTCATTATCTTGCTCATGTAATTGTAACCCCTCTGTACAGTATTTTCACAATAAAAAAAGAAAAAGTGCATAGTTTAACACATGGCTCAAGTGGTAACAAAATGTCCGGAGTTCACATTCCAGTACTTCCAGATAAATAAATAAATAAATAAATAGGCATATAAGTGGATTATACTAGGAAAAGATAGAAGAGGCTGAGGATAAAGGAGATTTGCATCCTTTGTAAAGTGACCTAATTACAACTGCATTTCCAGACAGTGTCACCCTTGTCCTACACAACTTATTCATGCCTTTCTTCATTACCCTCTTCTTCTATGACTTAGGTCTTGACTCTCCATTCTAATTATCAGTGTTAGAGCCATAATAAATTACAGTAGCTTGACTACAGTGTGATAACCTTATTAACTTATTAATGTGGATGTGGATAAAGAAATTTGTGTCTTCCACTGGCCTCAATATTCCCTTTCATTAATAGCGTATGTACCAGCTAATCTACAAGCCTTAAACTTCAGAAGCCCAGATTCTCAGAGTTTGAATAAATGTTAGAGAACATCTAATCCAATTCCCAGTCTGATACTTAAATCCCTTCAAATCACTATCTCTGGAAGCAGCCTAGTCTATTTTCAGAGGATTCAACTCTTTCACATGCCTCACAATCTGCCAGTGACTCTGGAGGCCTTACATGTAGGCCCTGGTTCTACCCTCGAGACACTTTAGAAGAAAGTCTCCTCTGCTTTCCTAAGAAAGAGCTCTTCGAATATTCGAAAGCAGTTCCCATTTTGGTTTTAAGTTGCCTCCTTTACAGTATAGTTTTCAACGAAAATTTTCTATAAATCAAAGCATTCTCTCCTTTATTCTGATCTCCTCTACAATCTTGAAGTGGTTGATACACAGAATCTGATACTACCTTCCAAGCCACATAGTTCAACCTGAGTGAGCAAGACTCTCACTTTCCTCATTTGTAATACTATACTTCTCTTAATTTTTAAAATTGCGTAGTTCATCAACCAAGTTGTTCTTTAACAAAACATTCTAAGTTGTGATCACAAGCATAATGCAAATCTCATCCCTAACACATCATAAAATTTATAAGAATATTGTAGTCCTAAAAGACATGATATACAAAATACAAGTTCAGGTTCATGTAAGATGGACAGTTGCTTAAAATTAGGTTGATAAATTTTACCTATGTTAACAAATACAGAAATAAAAAATATCCATTCCACTTATTGCCTATATTGGAAGCTGCCATCTTAGGATGTAGCGGAAATTTGGAAATTTATGTCACTTGGGACCTTAAGATCTTGGACCATACCTTCAGAGCACTATGGAATCATATCATAGACACACACACCATGAGATCTGTACTTAAATCACATTAGAGTCATCAACAAAGATCCAGACAGTATTCTAGCCAGGATTCAAGGTCTTTTTTTTTGTCCAGTATGTTGTCAGAAAATAATATTCTATACAATTACTAGTATCGAACGTAGTGCTGGATGACTCTATTTCTGGCTCTAAATCTTACAGCTAAAAGACCTCTATGGCAAAAAGTTAATGAGAAACAAAAGCTGTATACACTATGGTCCTAACCCTTGGGAAACTGAGATAAGAGGATTGCAAAAATAAGATCAATCTGAGTTATATAGTAAGTCCCTATCTTAACAAAAAAAAAAGTAATAGGACAGAAAGAGCATGGTGCTCATCCTGTATTCCTTGAGAGGATGAAATGGGGAGGCCAGACACCTCAACTCAAAAAACTGGACACAGTAGTATGTGCCTGTCATTCCAGCTGAAAACAAAGCATAAGCAGGACAATTATAGTCCAAGCCAGCCAAGGCAAAAACCAAGACCCTATTCAGAAAATCACAAGAGCAGAAAGGGTCAAATGGCATTGCATCTAACTAGCAATCATGAGGCCCTGACATGAATTCAAGCCTCATTATCAACAACAACATAAAGCACTATCTGCCTGATACTACTGGCTCACATTCAGAATCCTAGCTACTCATAAGGCTGAGATCTGAGGATCAAAGCCACTCTGGGCAAAAATGTCCATGAGACTCTTATCTCCAATTAATCACTGGAAGCAGAGATGGAAATCAAGAGGTAAAACACTAGCCCAACACATAAAAGCTCAGGGACAGGGCTCAGGTTGTGAGTTCAAGCCCAGGACAGAAATAAAAAATGTAGCAATCATGAAGCCCTGACTTGAGTTCAAGCTTCATTATCAACAACAACAAAAAAGAAAAAAAAGTAAATAGAAATAAAATTATAGCTCTAATATTTCAGACATAGGAAACTATGTGTAATTTTAAACTGTGTAGAATTTTCAAATTAATTTAGCTTGACACCAGTAGCTCATGCCTGTAATCATAGCTACTCAGGAAGCTGTGATCTGAGGATCAAAACTCTAAGCCAGCCCAGTCAAGAAGGAAAAGTCTAGGAGACTATTATCTCCAATTAAGCCAGAAGTGTAGGTGTGGCTCATCTGGTAGAGTACCAGCCTTGAGCAAAAAAGAAAAAGTGAGAGTATGTGGCCCTCAACTCCAGCTCTACTACCAGCATATTTTCTTTTAATTTTTAAAAATTAAAATTAATTTGTACTTGTGATCTTAAGAAGAAATATTACAGGTTTATACCTCCTTAAATTAATAAAAGACCTTTTGCTGTTTTTACATGTAAATTGGTTAGCATTACAATAATTATTTAATCACTTGGAAGAATATAATTAAGAGATAAGTTCATTTAATTTACAAACCCACTTCTAAGTGATACTTAATACAAATTAAAGTCGCTAATCATTTAAAACTATACAACCTGGAAAGCTAGAATTTATAAGCAAAGATAAGAAAAGAATAATATTTTCAAGTTTAAAAACATATTGAAAAACAAGCTTATGAATCTTGGCTTTAGCAAGTTGAATATTATTTTCAAAAACTACAATAAACTTTTGGAAAGTCTTTTTGATGCACTATTGTATGTTCTTACACAATTTATGTATATACCCAAATAGTTTTAAATCTTTGTAGCCAATTTAGCTACAAGTAAAATGATAAATACAGGTTCCTTATGGCTTCAACATTCATAATTGTTAGTGTTTGTTGATTGTATTTTATTCTTTAAAGAGAATCCAATTTAACTGTAACACATGTGTGTGTGCATTAACACATGCACACACACACACATACACACACACTAAGGGACAGTTAGCTTGGTGGATGAGTTTTCCAAAACCTTTGATGAACAGTTACAGTTTTTTTTTTAAATCTTTAAGTAGTTGGATAAAGGAATTGCCATTCATCAAAGCAGTTCTTTAATACAATGCATCTTGATCACTGTGGCCTTTTTCATTCCTTATATAAACTGTTACTTTTTGTGTTGAGCAGATTATTCAAGGCAAAAGAATAAAGAGAAATCTTCTAGGATTTTTTAAAACAGATACTATTGCCCATATAACATGGTCCTGCAAGAGTGAGAATTTAAGCAATGCACATTGCCACTGTGAAGATTCTGGAAGCAGAAGAAGGGTTCATGAAAACTGGGTAGCAAGCAATTAGGAGAGGGAGAAAAAAGTAATTGGAGGAATCATCAGGGAAGGTATATAAAGTTCTTAATTTTAAATTACGATTGGGACACCCGAGTAGATGTGTCAAATGCCACATGGATACATGGACATTTAATACAATGCTTCCATCCCAGGAAAGCAGTTCAGGGAAATCTGTTGGGAGGCTTTAGCATATACATGATATAGAAAACCTTGAGAGTAGAAGAATTACCTGAGCAATAAGCTGAGATAAAAATCCTATGGAAGAAAATGGAACTTGGAATACATGATTGTTTAGAGAATACATGACTGTTTAGAGGCAATCCAGTAACAAAACTGCCAAGAATCCAGTGTGGAGGGAAAAAAGGAGCACACTGGCCCTCACCCTGGAAACAAAGTGAAGAAAGGGTTCTGAGAAAGAAGGGAATCATGAAATGTTATGAGAAAACTCAATTCACCCTTATTATCCTGGTAATACAAACATCCCTGGTGGCTTCAACCTAGGGATCTATAAAGAAATCGATACAAGAAAAGAAAAATGTAGCCAGGTGCCGATGGCTCATGCCTGTAATACTAGATAGTCAGGAGGCTGAGATCTGAGGATCGAGGTTCAAAGCCAGCCCGGGCAAGAAAGTCCGTGAAACTCTTATCTCCAATAAACCACCAGTAAACCTGAAGAGGCACTGTAGCTCAAGTGGTAGAGTGCTAGCCTTGAGCTGAAGAGCTGAGGGACAGCACTCAGGCCCAGAGTTCAAGCCCCATGACCGACAAGAAAAAAAAAAGAAAGAAAAATGTAATTGAATCACAATATTATTCCCTATACAAAGGTTTCCAATTGACTAATAATTGTTCGATATTCATCAATACAGTGTAATGCATATATGATCTAAATATAAAGTATCTATTGCTCCATATCCTAAATATATGAAACTGATGTCATCTGGCCTTTAATTTTATAATCTGAATTCAAGCCATTTCTTCTTTGAAAAATAAAACTATAGAAATTATTGTTGTTTATAAATCATTCACAATTGTGGGAAATCTAAGATTTGCACTGATCATTCAAATTTTATCTATCATTTGAGGTTCCAGTCAAAAGATAAACTCACCCAATACACCCTGCCTACTCCATATTAGTAATCCCTTGGGTCTTTAATTCCCTATATCATTATCATCATCATCAAAGATTTCACTATTTTCTAATCAAAATTTACATGTATGAAGATACCATAAAACTCTTTTCTTCTGATTGTTTTAAATAACAATGATAATGATGGTAATAAAATTCTATGATATGGTAAAAAATTTTCTCTCATCTTTCCATATTTACTCTTGATTTCAAATGAAATTCAAACTTTTATATCAGAAATATTTTATTTTACTTGTTTTTTTTCTGGTCATGGGGCCTGAACTCTGGGCCTGGGCACTGTCCCTCAGCACTTCAACTCAAGGATAGCACTCTACCACTTGAACCATAGCTCCACTTCGAGCTTTTTCTGCTATGTGGTGCTGAGGAATCAATCCCAGGGCCTCATGATGCAAGGCAAGCCCTCTACCACTGAGCCACCTTCCCAGCCCCACATTTATTCTCAATTAACACATTTTGACAAGGTTTTTATTTTTATTTGTGTGTGTGCACACACACTAGTGCCTCTCTGGGGGCTTCAACTCAGATCTTCCAGCAAAATGAGGCTTTCTTGCTCACTACTGGCAGCTCTACCACCTGAGTCATTTCCCTGGTCGAGCATTTTGCAGGCTAATTGGAGAAGGAGTATCTCAGACTATTCTTCATGATCCTCTAGGTCTCAGCCTCCAAACTAGCTAGGTTAGAGCTGTGAGCCTTATTGACAAGATATTAATTCATTATAACATACCCAACATGTTAATTAGCCAATTTGGATATTAAATACTATATTTATATACTACTTTTTCTTTAAAGAAATGAATAACAACTTTCATGCAAATGCTATATAAATAGAATCGTATAACAGAAGTAGAGGACATTTTATGTGCATGTAAACACAACATGTATAAGAGTTTTCCATATTTAAATACATAATTAGATAGCTAGAAAGACGAATGGATTACATAAAATAGAGATCATAGAATAATACTTGACTAAAGATGTACTTATTTTCACTTTATTTCTTGACAGTTATACTAGAAACTTGGCAATAAAATCATGAAAAGAGTGGTCTAAATCTAGTCTACTGTGAATAATATAAGGCTGGGATTTACTTCATCTTTATTTTCTGTGCAATGCCTTATATGTTCATATGTACTTGGTTAACTTTAAATGACACTGCTCAGGCAATTAAGGAAATGCATTGCTGTAGTGTTATTAAAATGAATTTCCTCATGCCAGAAAAAGGAGTTGCCCATATCCTCCTTAACTCTTCTTACAATTCTGCATAATTTTTGCTGGGTTCACAAAGGTCCTGACAGGATGGCTAATTGGATCCTACCAAACAGTTAAACACAGTGACAAGTTCTTAAATTGCAGAATTTAGAGTTGGAAAGGTTGAGAAAGGTCACCTAGCTTAACCTTCCTCACAATAATAAATCCTTCCTTCAGCATTCAAACATTCAAAAGTAGATGTTCTCAGCTTGAGCTTCTGTTTTTTAATTCATAAAGTATGTTCAATCCTTTCATCTGTTCCTTGCATATAGTGAACAGAAAACAAGTTAACTGGAAGCATATAAAATGACTTCTGTAAATCAGTAGTAATAGAATTAAAGTGACATCTTCAAAGACTTTTTTTTCATTGAAGATAAAATATTAAGAAGGGTTACTCTCTGTAGCAGTTATCTTATTTGGACAAAAATTATATTTGCTTCCTTTCTGTCTTAGTCTGCTCTGGCTGATATAACAAAAATTTTATTGAGCCAGTGACTTAAAAAATATATTTCTCATTAATTAAACACATTAATATCTTTCAAGGACATCCCAAAAGGAACTATTGACCTTCCAGTAGATCTTCCCTTTTAAAGGTCAGACTAACTGTTAACATAGCTGCATCGGGGAATCAAGATTACAATATATGACTATTTGGGGATACACTTAAGTCATATCAAATCACAGCAAAAAACCGAGGCCAATTGAAAATGATGCTGGTAAATATGTGGCCTCAATGTGCAAATGAATAAAGATTTAGTTCTATTTTTCGTTGTATGGGAATTCTATCATGAGAGGTTGAGAGGTCGATTTGAGAGTCTTTATTAGAAAGTTGGTGACTGCAAGCAGACACATGTCCCAGAATTTGTAGCCTTGAATAGCTTACTACTGTTAGAAAACTGAGCCATGAGGGTAGTAAAGAAAGAGAAGAAAAACAATCTCAACAAACCCGATCAACTCTAGTGGAGAATTAGAGCAGGACTCCATGGTAACCTGAGGAGACTCAGGAGGCTCAAGATGGCATAAAGTGGCAGCTGAGCCAGTTGGAGCCTAAATTGGTCCATGGTCAGAGATCAGGGTCATTAGGACTTGGAGAGTTCAAAGAATTTTCTGAGTTCCTAGTATATGTCTGGCAGGTCCAGTAACCTATTGTCTAAGTCCCCACTCCCTTGTCTGGGTATTCAAGCATGCTCATCATCTGGGGGTAGGGATGGGAAACAACTTCACCCACCAAGATGTCAAAATGGTGTCAGTCAAACACAGTGTCCATATTTCATGTTAATGTATTGTGACCACATCCTGAAGTATCACACCTTGAGGCTATTTCCCAAAATACCACAATTCTCTTGTGTAGCTTAACAATGGCTATCAAAATGATATTATGAAAGGTTTTTTTTTTCCTTTGGACATAGAGTACAAATACCTAACTTGCATGTCCCTCCTCCATGGTATAAATATATGTTTTAAGCCCAACATATCTTCACTTACGAGTCGAAGACTTCATACATGGTCTATAGCATATCTTGATCTACTCTTAGAGTTATAGATAAAACAAAATGTAATTTTCTTCTCTTTTTTCCTTTTTCTGTTTTTGTCAATCATGGGGCTTGAACTCTCGGCCTGAGTATTGTTCCTCAGCACTTCAGCTCAAGGCCAGCACTCTACCATTCGAGCCACAGCATCACTTCTGCTTTTTTGGTGGTTTATTGGGGATAAGAGTCTCAAGGACTTTCCTGCCTGTCCGGCTTTGAACTGCAATCCTAGATCTCAGCCTCATAAGTAGCTAGGATTACAGGCACAAGCCACTGGTGCCCAGCCAAAACATAATTTTCTGAGATCCCCACTGTAACTATACAAAGACAACTAACAAAAAATTAGTCCTGTCCTGAGTAAAACAGACAGTGTAATCAGTCATTTATCATGCTGGAACAGCACCTTTTTTCTATCAAGAACAGTATCTCTGAGTTAAATGATAAAGCTTTCTGGTAAAACTCATTTTCCTAGAAACATGATGAGAACAGGTGAAAACTTTTGCTTCTATCTTTATATTATGTTACTTATAGGCAAATATTTTCCTGGCTAGCATAATATGTGCTTGCAATACTTTACTTAAAAAACGTATTTGCTATGGAGTTCTAAAGGCACAATTTGTAATTACAATCACAGAGAAAACACATTATTACAACTAGAAAGGCTTGTGAATGAGTAGAAATTTACTGATGCCATTAATGTTTTCATGTATAAGAACAAATACTACAGAAGGGATGTGAAGGGTAAACAAAGGAGGAGGCTGCAATGCTTGGTAAGAAATGTATGCATTATCCTGCCCATGTAACTGTAACCCCTCTGTACAGTATGTTCACAAATAAAATAAAATAAAATAAAAGAACAAATACTGCAAGATAAGCAATATAGAGGCTAAAGGACTACTTGGGCATTTTGGTCACATACATTTTTGAGAACAAGGTTGTTTTAAAAAGAAGACAGGGACACAAGTGTTTTTTTGTTCTTTCTTGCTATTGTTTCTAATGTATTTATAAGGCACCATGTGATTTTTTTTGTTGCTTTGTATGTCCTCCCCCATGGTATAACCCTTGTTTTTACTATATTTTATGTTGGTATAATTTGTGGAGGGGAAGGGAAAAAACAAATTGTTTAAATAGGGATACAGGTGGACCCATTGCAACAATGAGATCTACAAGATGCTATGTTGAAAAACAAACTTTACAACTCAGGTGGAGGTGGGGAACATAGTTGAGGAATTGGGAGGGAAGGGATGGTAGGGGAAGTAAAGGAGGAGGGAACTATGCTTGGTAAGAAATGTACTCATTATCTTGCTCATGTAACTCTAACCCCTCTGTACAATATTTTCACAATAAAAAACTTATTTAAAAAGAATAATTCTTTCCAATGAAAGACTATTACTTAAAATTGCACTGTACTAGGGCCATTTGCCAGGTATTTATTCTAGAAAAAAAAGAATTTTGAAATTAAACATATGCATGTTCTAGATGCATGTTACACAAGAGCTATGAGTAGGGAATATATGGAATGATATAAATAAGCAGAGAATGAAAATGTCTCCACAAACACATAAGTATGGAGCTAGAAATCTGGAGTGGCACTGAAGTTGCTATTAGAGAGGGATATTTCTTCAATATTTCTAGAATGGTCTCCCACATGCAGAGATTTCTGTGTGCATCCTTCCTGGGTTCTTGCTGTTATTTGAAGCTCTCAATTACAGCATGGTTTCTACAGGGTACTTTGCTCAACATTGGGAAGTACTGCCAGTCAGTAATTCCTGAGGCTAGTTGTCTAACATGCCACTCTGGGAGTCATTGTTTGGAAGTCTGTTTGGTTTTACACCAATGTCCAATCTCAGATTAGCCTCAACTCACAATAAATAACAAAGACCTCCTAACACTCTCCTACATCTTTGTTCAATAAATAAATCAGGGCTGTATTTATTAAGGCATTGTTTAATACATCATAATTCTTGAATGAGGGTAATATGGTATCTTACCATTGATATTTTTACTGATTGGCTAGTGAAACAGAATCATGACAGGAAGAAACCAGTCTTCTGTAGGTTTTCTTATCCCTCTGCCTCGGTACATGTACATTCTTTCCATTTCTTTTTTTTAACTGTATTTTTTTTGTCTTTTCTTTTTTGGTACTGGGGATCGAACCCAGGACGTTGCACTTGCTAGGCAAGCGCTTTGCCACTGAGCTATATCCCAGCCCCATTCTTTCTATTTCTGTTAATATGATAGGCAAAAAAATAGACTAATTAAAGAAAGATGGGAGAAAGAAAATAATAACAGTAAGAATTAAGCACCTTCATTGGTCCTCCATTAGGTATGAAAGTTCAAATTCTAGTAACAACACTAGCAACTAATCATAACTGTCTTGTTTATAGATAAAGACTATCTCCCTTACCTATTACTATACAATAAAATGCTGAAAAATGTTGAGACTTCAAACAGCAATGATTTATTGGTTCCTCTAATTCTGTAAGTTGGCTGGACTCACTCAGCCCAGTGGTCTTTCAGCTCTTTGTGGTGACTACTAGCCAAACTCTATGGCAGCACTCCAGATGGCGCCATTCATGTCATTTACCTACAGTAGAAAGGCTATAACCAATGGAGGCATGTGGGTCTCTATTTTCATCTCTCTATCTGTGGCGACTTCAGTGTTGACTAGGGGTTCTAAGAAACAAGAAGACACCAATAGTACTCTTCAGACCTGATCACTGAATTAGCACCACATCTATTCTACCATACTCCATTCATCATCACAAGTCTCAAGGTTGACTTAGATTTAAAGAAAAAAGGAACAGTATCTCTTCATAGGATGAAAAACATACATGTAAAGAGATAGCAGGATGTTGCTGACAACTCTTACAATATAAAACCTATTACACCTGCAAGTAACAAATACAATGTTAAACTACCATGCCTTCTTCTAAAGTAGATCCTGTCAACAATATACTCAGTGGCTTTTCAGTTCATGAGTCACCTAACAACCCATCTTCAGCTGCAGCTCTCCCACTCTAGTTGTGTGATCGTGTGCTCTTTACATATGGTTTCCTCTGACAGATGAATCTAAAAAGCTGACCGCATTTGTAAAACAGCACTTTCTGTCTCTGGAAGATGATAGCAGTAACTATGTCCTCACGTTATTTCCAGACACTCAAAACAAGACACTAGAATTTTGGTCATGGAAGAAAAGTGCTAAAAACTTTCTTCTTCAACTGTTTCCAACAATCTTCAGATATGTAATCACTACCACCAAGGTATAAATACAATGTTTCCTTCAAGGTTTCTCCAGCCAAGGTCTTAAACATTTCACAGAAGTTTTCTAGCAAATTTTGCTACATTAAAAAAAACTTTACTCTTTTACCACAGTATGAAATAGTTTGTCATGAAATAAAGAGGGAGTTTTTACCCTAACTTCCCTTGGCAATTCCTCTGCTTTCTCATTATTTTTATATCTTCTATCAGTTAGTGGGTGTTTAAAAATTAATCTGGAAATTATATGTCCCATAAAGAACATAAATTGATGTGAATGAAGAAAAGTTACCACTTCTAACTTTATGTAATCCATTCTACTATTCTAGTCTCCATAGATTGCTATTTAAGAAATGACCCTCAGGGGGATGGGAAGGTGGCTCAGTGGTAGAGCACTTGCCTTGCTTGCCTGAGGCCCTGGGTTTGATTCCTCAGCACCACATAAGCAAAAAGAAAAAAGCCAGAAGTGGCGCTGTGGCTCAAGTGGTAGAGTGCTAGCCTTGAGCTGAAGAGCTGAGGGACAGCATCCAGGCCCAGAGTTCAGGCCCCATGACTGGACTGAAAAAACAAAAAAAAGAAATGACCTCAATTACTTCAAATATTTGATAGGGAAATAAATGAAAATATATAGAGGTATCATTTGTGAATTTGATATTTTTATTAATATCCCTAGGTAAATGAATGTATATGAAAAGTTTTTAAAAGCAAACTCTCATTTTATTTTTTCTCCTTTGTTTGCCTTACACATAAAGGAAAATAAGCATATGTTTTTTCTTCCATTATGTAAAATTTGGAAAATATATCTCATTAAAGAGCTTACAGCAAAAGAAAGTGTTGAAATTTTGAGTGGGTGGCATATCTTGGAGGCAGCAATTCTATTTAGATACTAGAACTAGATGTTAGAACAGCAAAATCTGAAAGAGTACTAAAATTATCTAGTTCATCTCACTTTAATTTGGGCTAACCAAAGGATAGGTTTTTGCTTTGAGTAACATGTGTGTACTAAAAGAAATTCTGAACATAACATCTCTCCAACATACCATGCTACCCCAGGCATTGGTTTCTCTTCCTTTGCATTTCTCTTGTCACTGAAGAAGTTTCAACTTGAACATCACCAGAAAAAGGAAGCTAAAACACAATATAAGGTAATTTGGGTGTGTAGGGAGGCATACTTAACATAAATCAAGCTTTAATAACTGACTTACCATATTCCAGCTTAAGCTTAAGTGGTGTACTATGTCATTTCAAACCTGTCATGTTTTAGAATTTTCTTCTGTTCTCTAATAAATGATAGAACACCATAATTTTATCACTAAGCCTGTCAATGCATCCAAATTCTGATTTGAAGACTAAAATAACAAATGAGTTGAATTGTGAGTAGGTTTGAAGTAATTCTATTTTATTTGATTGCATTAGAGTATGCCTAGAAACTTATATGTAAAATTTTAGCAAAGTAAATTTTTCTTAGACTAATGGCTTAGATGTCTTCTTGTCAGGTACTTCTCATTAAGTAAGATGTATATTTCTATGTATATTAGTAAAACATAAAAATTAAGATCACATTCAACAAAGCTCATATAACCTTGTGTTTAAATTACATATTAACCACCCCCTAACTTTAAGAAAATGTTCCTTGCAGACAAAGGATATATACAGCGTAGGGAAGGAATTAGGATGTATGCATAATGCAATCAGGAGCTGAAAATAAATACATATAAGGCCAAGTGCTAGAGCCTCATGCCTATAATCCTAGCTACTTAGGAGGGTGAGAGCTCAGGATCACTGTTTAAAGCCAGTAAATCCTGTTAGCCTCTTACCCTCAACTAACCACCCAAAAAGCTAGAGCTGTGGCTCAATTGGAGGAGTACTAGGTTGATCAAGATAGCTCAGGAACAACACCCAGGCCCTGAGTTCAAGCTGCAAGTCTGGCACTCAATAAATAAATAAACTTAATATTTTAATAGGCAAATCAATGAAATACTTTTTATTGAATCCAAAAGAGAAAGCTTTTCAATAAATAACATATTACACAATAAATAACACATTACACAAGACCACCTGAGGGCATGGCAACTAGCAGCACTTTTTTTTTTTTTTGTCAGTTGTGAGTCTTGAAAACTGGGTTTGGGCACTGTCCTTGATAGTGTAACCTCAAGTAACCTCCAATTCTTGTGCTATTTTATTCTTGAAATATTGTTCAGCGGTAGAGTGTTGCCTAGAATGCTCTAGACCCTAGATTCCAGAGAAAGGAAGAGAGAGAATATTGTTTCAATTGTTCTGTAAACATCTGCACAGGGTCAGCTCTTATTTTGTGTATTTGTGAATTCAACAACTGTATTATTACAAACATGACATATACAAAGTACTATGATGATACTGTTCTCATTCATCTGCCTGCTGTTAAATTAACAAGATAGCAATAAATTATTACTATAGTAACAACAAGCCAATTAGCCTCATTTCAGTCTTTCTGCTTCTGAATGAGTAGCATAATTCACATCAATGGAAAATGGAGGTATGTACTTCTTTGTTTTCACTTAGATGGACAGGGATAGAATGAGAAAACCTGAAGGTGAGAAAGATGTAATTCTAAAGTGATTTCTTGTTTTCAGTAGAACACATTAATTAATTTCTGATACTGAGCAAAACCCTTAGCCACAGGAGCTCCAGACTTTGGGTGAGGAAGCTGTTGAGAGCAATCTTCCTATGGAGAAAACTATAAAAGTAGGCCAAAGTACACAGACACACTGAGTTAGAGAAAAGATAGCTAAGAAAAGAGACCCATGTACAAGGGGCTGCTTTTTCTCCAGATGTTTCTATTGAATCTGGGAGCAGGTGTTGAAGTTTTGACTCTGACCCTGGTTTCAAAAACATTCCGAACTACAAGGAGAAAAATGGATCGTAGAGCCAAGAGCAAAGACTAGTTTTTAACAAACCAGCAAAAAATATATTTGAAGAAAAACTGGTCTTTAAAAAACCCAATAAACAAATCCTCAAGTGAGTTTTGAATTGCCTTTGTCATTGATTGGATTAAGATTTCCTAGTTCAAGTGCCCCCAGTGTAACAGATGAATAGAATTGATCTTCTATACAAAGATAGCATCACTCAAATCCTCAAATTAGCCTGTTTCTTTTTCTATACCATGACCAACATTCTATTTAAAGTACAGGAATATGAGAAGACAAGATTATACTCATGAGAAACCAAATGAGACAACCTGTTACATAAACACACCTATAGGAGATTCAGTTTTGCTCGATATACACAAGGAATTAAAACTTATTATCAAAGATATTGGAAGAGCACTGAAAACTATGTGAGCTGTAAAAAGCATAACTTCATAAAGAAAAATGTAGATATTGAAAATAAATCTCATTAATGAGTTGAACAGACTAGTTTTCATGACTGAAGATAAATTTGCTAAACTGAAATACTGATGGCATTAAGATATTCAGATATAAGCCAGGTGCCAGTGGCTCACACCTATAATTCTAGCTACTTGGAGGTTGAGATCTGAGGCTCACTGTTTGAAGCTATGCTGATAGGAAATTCAAACCCAGCATGGACAGAAAAGTCTATGAGATTCTTATCTCCAATTAGACACCAAAAAGGCAACAATGGAGCTGTAGCTCAAGTAGTAGATCACTAGTCTTAAGCACAAAAAGCTCAAGGATATCACCCACCCAGGCCTTGAGTTCAAGCCCCTGGACAGGCACACACACACACACACACACACACACACACACACACACACGCACGCACACACAAACACATCTGTGTGTGTGTGTGCCAGATATCGTTGGCTCACCTATAATCCTAGCTACTCAGCAATCTGAAATCTGAGGATTGTGGTGCAAAGCCTGCCCTAGCAGACATATATTTGGGATAGTCCCATTAACTAGCCAAACTCCAAAACTGAAGGTATGACTCCCATGCTAGAGCACCAGCAGTGAGTGATAAAGAAAAAAACTAGAAGCCTTGTGTTCAAGCTGCTGTATTGGCACTTACTTATGATTACATCTTCCCAATTTCTCTCCCCTCCTCCCTAACCCCAGGATCTGAGGATGGTGCTGGGTACCATTTTCTGTTTTACCCTGTCACTTTCCTCTTCTGTGTGCTTTTCAGAAGTATGGCTACCTCTTTGTGATTTTGCATGTTCTTGCTTTCTTCATCTCTTCTGGATATAGTCACTCCTTTTTTATACTGACTACTCATTCACAGAGCTGAACATAGGACACTGATTTCTATTTTAAATA
The DNA here is from genome assembly GCF_000151885.1 of Dipodomys ordii. NCBI lineage: Eukaryota > Metazoa > Chordata > Mammalia > Rodentia > Heteromyidae > Dipodomys > Dipodomys ordii. The sequence goes on along the minus strand of NW_012267220.1, from coordinate 21,438,510 downwards.
AACTATTTTAACATGTCAGTGTTTTTCATGGTTGACTTTAAGATGAAGATTCAATTAATCCAAATGAAAAGAGGTAAAAACCTAGCCAGGAGATAAGGATAAGAAAGTGAGGAAGAGTTAAAATAAGAAAGAACTTAATTGTTTGATGGAAAAAGATAGAATAATTGGGGATAATTCAGTACTTTCTAGGTAGATTGGGCAAGTTAGCCTCCATGAAAATCTGACTCGTCTCCTTGCCTGTAAAACCATATAGTTATGTGGACATATCAAGGAATACAAGTGAGACTAAATATGAAAATCTTTTGGGAAATTCTTGGGATCTAGTAGGCATAGATAAAATTTGATTTTCCTTCTTTTATTTTTCTGAAAACATATAAAGAAATATGGACAAAATCACCCTAAATTTGAAGAACTTCTCTATTAATATCTGTATTTGTAAGTAAGTAAAATGAGTCACAGAGCTACCATTACCTACATACCACTAAATGTATTGAACTTTAAAAAATCTCATTAGCATATTGATGCATGTAGTCACTGTTGTCATTGAAACATTTTATATAAAAAACTAACTTGTTGAGCATTCTTATTAAATGCTAAAATGTGCAGTTTTATGCTTACAAGAGAAAAAAAGAAATGACTCAAATTACTTTCCAATGAGCCACCACAAGAATTCCCAAATGCTGTATAATGACTTTCTCTTATATCTGCATTTTGTTACCATCATGACAAATATGTTAGGATTTAATTGCCAATTAGTTCATAGAATTGTATATAGATTTGTTATGAGACTTTTGTGATTTTATAGGAAAATAACTTTTAAATATGCAACTTGGAATACAAATGAATCTTTAAAAATAACATAGTAAGCTGGGCATGGGTGGCTCATGCTTGTAATCCTAGCTACTCAGAAGTCTGCAATCTGAGGATCATGGTTCAAAGCCAGCCTGGGCAGAAAGGTCTTATTTACAATAAACTACTCCAAAAAGCTGGAAGCGATGCAGTGGCTCAAGTGGTAGAGAGCTAGCCTTGAGCACAAAGAGGCTCAGGACAGCACCCAGGACCTCAGTTCAAGCCCATAATTGATTAAAAACAAATTGTCTGAATTTTGTCTTCTTTTACTGGAGATATAAAGCTTCTATATACTTAATTTTACTATCTGGGTTTTTGGTGGTTTTTTTATTGAGAAGAGATTTGCAAGCTTATTGAACTTTCTATTTTAGGAACTCTTTAATCCTGGTGTTTTTAATATGCAAACATTCAAAGAATGTGTCGTGATACATATTTTACAAATGTAGAGTCTATATCACCTACACATAGTAAATGAACAATTGTTTAATTTACTCCAATATGTACATAAAGCAGTCAAGAGTATGTATCTTAATGAAAAGATCTGAAGAAATGCAACATGAAAAAATAATTTTTAAGCAACAATTTACTGTATCACTTATCGGACAGAACAGCTTCTATTACATATAAAAGATTTTTTGAAATGAGGGACTCTGAGCAAAGATCCCTAATTTTTTTATTCCTATTCCAAATTGCAGTAGATTATTAAAAAGGGGATGCACTGGAAGTGGAACCTAAGAATGAGTGCCTTTATGTGTTTTATATTTAAAGTTCTGAGGGCTGGAGGTATGATCAGTGGTAGAGTACTTGCCTAAATTGTGTGATGTTCTCGATTTGAACCTCAGCACTCAAAGGTATATAGCACCAGTTAATGAAAAGTCAGGGTTCATCTTTGAGAAATGAAAACATGAGGTTCTTACTTGATTTAATTCTAAAGACAAAGGCAGAATGTGAAGAAATCACAGTATAGACCTAGATTGTTTGCTGTATTTAGTTTAGTTTTTGTTCTTTTCCTTTTGGGCACTGGGGATCAAATCCAGGATGTTGCAATTGTTAGGCAAGGGCTTTACCAGTGAGCTACATACATCCCAGCCCTAGACACATGTCTTAAATGCCTTATTTATTTTCATTTTTATTTTATTGCCAAGGTTATGTACAGAGGGGTGACAGTTACACAGTAAGGTTGTGATTACATTTCTCATCTAACTTGTTACTCCTTCCATCATTTTTCTCCCTCTTCCTCTTCCCCTTCCTTTCTCCCTCATCCCCTTCCCTCCAAAGCCCCCCAAACCTGTACAGCTCATTTCCAACATATTGTTTTGTGAGTATTACTGTTGCATTGGTTCCCCATTTGTCCTTTGTCTCACCATTTTGATGTTCCCCCTTCCCTTTCCTAGTTCAGATTAATATACAATACCCAGGGTGCCAAAATCAAATGCAATGACTACAGGCGATAAACCATAGGGTGAACGTAAAACACAAAAGAAAAAAGATATCATATAGTACATAGAGAACAACAGATAAACCTTTGTGTCTAGTTCTTGCTATTCATTTCCCTTAGTGTCATCTTATAAGATCATATGTATGTACACGACTATTCTGATCATCAGCTAAGATTATCCTAGATGTATACTAATTATTACAAAAGAAGGAGACCATGGGACCTATATTCCTTTGGGTCTGACTTACTTCACTTAATATGATTTTTTTCGGTCAGTCATGGGACTTGAACTCTTGGCCTGAGCACTGTCCCTTAGCTCTTCAGCTCAAGGCCAGCGCTCTACTTGAGCCATAGCACCACTTCTGGCTTTCTGGTGATTTATTAGAGATAAAAGTCTCATGGACTCTCCTGCCCAGGCTGACTTTGAACTCTGATCCTCAGATCTCAGCCTCCTGAGTAGCTTGGATTACAGGCAGGAGCCACTGGCACCTGGCCACTTAATATGTTTTTTAAACACACATTTAGCAGAATTCTAAACACATCACTAGAGGTTTACCAGTTTCATACAGGTACCAGATGCAAGAAATCAGGAAGGTGACAGAGCTTCTCTAGAAACAGAAGAAGCCTAATAGGAGTATCATTAGTGTGGAAATAGAATCTAGAAAAAAAAACCATTTGTTATACTTGGGGAATAGATCCAATTCCTGTTAGGAGACAATTCTCTTTGGAGTTTTTGTGTTCCTACATGGTCAAGGTCTTCTGAGAAGAGAGGTTGAAATAGAAAATTGCCTTGGCTGGGAGAGATGTACAGGATGTACTTTGCTGGATATCTCAGGGTGGTAAACAGCACCTTCGCCTTTCTCTCTCAAAGAGTATTTGCTTATATCCCAAAGGAAATATAGGCAAAGTTGCCTCCTCCTTTCCCCTAGAGATTTGTTTATTTCCCTTCAGAGAGACAGGCAGGCAGATGTCCTAGCAGCCCATAACAAACTCAGAGTTTCCTATACAGTGTTCTTCAATGGGAAATAGACAAAATATATTTTGATCTGAAGGAAGATTTGTTTCTATAGATAAAAAAAGTCATATAGTATGATGACTTAGTGTTTGAGTGTTCCTGGAAAGTGTTGTTTTGGTCTATCAATGATGGTAACACACCCAATTCTGGATGACAGCATGTACCCACATGAATGTGTTTTTTTGTTGTTACTATTTTGGTATTCTGAGACAGGGTCTCAGGATATAACTCAGACTGGCCACAAATTCACCAAGAATTCTCATATAAATCCTTGTCTCTCGACTGGGAGACAAGATGGTGGAGGAGAAGCTGGAATCTGAACAAGCTCTCGCATAGAAAGCAGTTTTAGAGTTCCAGTGAACAGTCCTAAGCCAGAGAAACACACCAAGTGTCCCATCACAGGACAGAGAGTTAGACAAGTGAGGGAAAGCCAAGGCAAGAATACACATCTGAGCGCTAGCCAGCAGCCGCCGCCGCCGCCGGCGGCAGGGTCTCGGTGGAGACGCAGCCAGGCGATACCTGAGCGCTCACACAGAGAGTCCGGGACGAAAGGAGCCAGACACACGGGCGAGCAGATTCTACTCAACACCAGCAAGAACCGACAAGGAGAAGACAGCTTCATCCTGCAGTTTGCAGACCAGAGACGACCCAGGATCCAAGACTCGGCGTGAGTAGAAGCCCGACGTCCTCACTCCTTCTCAGGGAGCAGAGGAGGGAAGGCCACCCCTCCCCCCGCCAGCACCGGTTATCTCCATCTTGGATACCGACAAAGTTCGGCAGAGCTGCTAGCTCCAACTCAGGCCTTGGAATAAAACGAGTCATTTAGCAGGTCACAAGGACTTAATGGCGAAGTGACCCGCCAGACTCAGCTCCATCCAGGGAAAAGTCACCCAGCTCAGGCACCAGCCATTGGAGTGGCTTTCCTCACTGGGTAACCAGAGCCAGAGGCTGCCCCTCCCTCTAGCAGCCTCAACAATCAAAGGAAAAACAGAAACCCTGAGAA
>NW_012267220.1:21405368-21427656 GCF_000151885.1 Dipodomys ordii | reverse complement strand
GGGGGAGGGGGGAGGCTGGGAAAGGATGGGAAGGGTAAACAAAGGAGGAGGCTGCAATGCTTGGTAAGAAATGTACGCATTATCCTGCCCATGCAACTGTAACCCCTCTGTACATATGTTCACAAATAAAATAAAATAAAATTAAAAAAAATCCTTTTCTTCCTTACAACCTTAAAATTTAATTTTTTTCATAATTATTAATGTTATCATAAAACTCATCCATTCAGGAATATACAATGTTTTTCAGCCAAACTGCTTAACTTGTGCCAATTACAGAATTCTGATTTTTAACAAAATTTGAATTCTCTAAGACTGTTACCAATTTATCAAAGTTCAAACTCCTAGGAATAAAAGCTATTGAATAAATACTTGTGCTTCTTTGTCGTGTAGAAGTTTGTGGTTTGCACTATGATTGTAATGTTGAACAGTTGGGTCACACTTATTTAGACAAATTTCTTAAGGGAATTTGAAGTTGAGTATGTGTCCATAACTAGTGTGGAACTCAACAAAGAAATATTTTTTAAAAACAAAAACAGATGTGGTTCAAATAATATGTGCACTGAACTGGTTGGCATGGAAACACCTAATATCTCTAACAACATGTAAGAAATATAAAAACTTATAGTCTAGCACACCCAAAGGGCAAAGACTAGAGATGATTGATAAAGACACAAGCTGAAGAATGTTAAGGAGCCACATGAACATGACAGAGAAAAGAAGTCAAAGAATGGTTCAATGCTAGGAGAATAAAAATTAAAAATAAGTAATAATAAAAGAGAAGAATAAGAAAGTAAGACTTTTCTTAATAATATAATATGTTTTATTATAGTAAGAAACTGCAAAGTCAAAATTAAGAAATTCTCAAAAACTATGGAAGGTAGATTTAAAAGTATGTGTATATAATCTATTGAACACAAATACAGAAAGAAAATACTTTTTCACGAAATTATTGACACATCCAGAAGTCTCAAAAATAGAAATCGCAATATTCGTACTTACTACTTTAATAGGACAGTACATAACTGTTCCCTTTTTACAAAGAAAAAAAATTACTGTATTAACTACTATTTATTTGTTATTTTCAAAGCTGGTGTGATTGTGTAACCACAAATTCAATATCAAGATATTTTTACTATCTTCATTTCTTTTCTGGCCATCATTATTGCTTGTTTTATTTTTATCATGATTACTAAAAATAGCTTTGTCCTATAGGTATATTTATGCGATTTTATATATATATATATATATATATATATATATATTCGTAAAAATTTCCTCAAAACTTACCTGGAAAACACTTGGAAATCTAGCCTCAAATTTCCTAAGTGGTGCTGAGAGGGAATCGCTCCTGAGTTTGCAATGAAGCTATTGGCCTGAGCAGCCAGAAGTGACACCTGATAATTGAGAATGCTTTATCTCTTCACTCACTCCTATGGGTATATTTGCTACAAGGGCTCTATTTGGCTCATAGCTTCAAAGGTTTCTACCCAAGGTTGTTTGGTTCCATATTTCTGGGCTTGTGGTGAGATAAATAAATCAAATGAAGCCCATGTCAAAAGTACTCACAACATGGCAAGAAGAAACAGAGAGGGCGAAAGAGCAAGGAAGGGGAAAAGACTGAGGACAAGACACACTCCTCAAAATCATGTTCTCATGACCCATTTCCTCCAACTAGATCCCACTTTCTAATAGCTCTTTCAGATAAGAACTCATCAGTGGCTTGATCCATTGATTTGGGTAGCACCATCCTAACCCAGTCACCAACTAGAGACCAGGCCAGACATGAATATCCATAGAACCACACTACACTTACTAGTCTACTTTCCAAGTGTCTTAGATAGCATCTCAACCAGTCAGAACACTTTTGCAGTTTTTTGAAAGCTTATTTCTAAAAGATGTGAACTTTGGGTAGACTTTCTTGCTTTGATTGGTAGAGTTTTTCATTCCCTAGGCATGACAAAATTAGAAAGTTCCCAGATGCACTTCTTTCTTGTAGAATCATGTATAAGCAAATTTCTTTCTTTCTGCTAATTGGGCCTTTTGTCATTTGCTTAGCTGGTACATGAAAAGAAACAAATGGCATGGATCCAGTTCTGTAGGCCATTGTTTTGTAGTCTGGTGAAAGTATACCTTCCTTGAGGATAAAGATGCATTAAAGAAGATTACAGGGTTGCAGTGAAAGGAAACAAGAACTACTGATTAGATTATTTCATATGAATTGTTACATGTTATTTGCATTTCCATTCTTTGTAAGCTGATTTAGTTAACATTACTGTCCTTTTACAGACTACTCTTTTAAAAACGGTTGAAGAGTAGAACACTGAGTGAAGAGAACTATTTTATTTATCTACTTGTGTTTGAGGTGCTTGAGATCAAACCCTAGACTTCTCATATGCTAAGTAAGTGCTCTATCACAGAACACCACTACCAGGTAGGTGTTGGTTTTGTTGGAATAGTCTCAGTCTGGCCTTATACTTGTAGTCTTCCTGCATCTACTTCCCAAATGTTAGTATTATAGTCCTTGTATCCAAACACTTAGCTCAGAGCTACAAGGACCAAACAAGAACCAAACAAACCAAGAAAGGGAAGGGAAGGGAAGGGAAAATGAACCTTTTGAAATCTCTCCAGTGTACAGCCACAGATATTATCTAGCTTGGAGTAATTCTCCCATTTCGATACACTGGAAAAAACTGAGAATGGGAACCTGTAATAAAATGGGTCAAAAACAAGTCAAGAACTCTGGTCCCCTTTCCTATTATCATTTGTATAATATTATTGAGCAAAAATTAAGGATGGTGTTATGTATCTCTTTCTTATTCTCCTGTTTGACTCTGTCATGTAGTGTAGGTTGGACAGTATTATAGTTTCCCTTTGCACCTCTATTTTCAACATGTGAATGTCCCTTCAGGTATAAGATGACAGTGTTCTTATCAGTAACCACACTTTAGACTTCATTGTCTTTTCTGTATAGTACAGAAATTATATGCTAAAAGGGCTTGCATGTTTTGTTTTCTTCAATAAGTTTTCTCTACTATAAAAGTTCTATATTTAATGAACACACAGTCTACTCCCTGAGTTAATAAAAATAGCCTCAGCTCAATCACCAAACGGATCATCTTCACTATATAAGTAAAATCAAATTTTTATTTGATTTCCTATTCCCATACGTGAATAGCTTCAACTTAAAAATTTTTGAAAGCCAATTATGCCTAAATTATAGACACTAAAATCACCTGTTGATTTTTTTTCTTAAAGGCCTTTTACAAATAGAGGGAAAAATGCTATCTTCAACAACAGTTAACATAAATGTATCCTCAACAACAGACATGAACTCATCAGAACACAAGAGATAGGCAGTTACTGGAAACAGTACTTTATTCCAATTGTCATATTAATGAGTTAGTTATTTAATTATTTAAGTCACTTAGTTTCTGGTAAAAGGAGTTGGCTTTCCCTGGAACTGAATACTATCTCAGGATATAATGTTCATGCTAATCCCAGTCAACATCTGTTCCTAGCATTCCTCACCGTCTCCAGGAAAGTAGCTGAAGTCCAAGCAAGAAGACAAGCTATGACACAGGAAGAGAAGCTTACAAGATAAAGAAAATATTAAGAATGTGACCAGGGCATATTAGCAAAAATATTGTGAATTTGTGAGACTTTGGACTATGATGAGCACAGAATCTAGGATGATTAAGGGAAAATTCATCAAAATAACTTTGTTTCATTTTATAGCCAAAAAACGCTTGAAATCTAGGATAATAGCCTATTGATAGGGATTTTAGACCATGCCAATAGGGTACAGAAAATGAGGTGGAAGTTGGAGAATGGCTTTGGCAGTAAAAGGGAACAAAAGTTTCTGAAAGTTGATGTGTGTGTGTGTGTGTGTGTGTGTGTGTGTGTGTGTGTTAAATCAGAGAATTCTTTCCTTTCCTACCACGTGCCATGGGCTGACATACTGGATGCTTTAGGAGTAAAAGCTGTACTGATGAAGTGAACACCAGCATCTTTGACAAGTTGGGTAGTGGTTGCCTTCTGTGGTTGCCAACAGGCCATTCTTTCATGACCCTGAGTTCCCTAGCATCATTTGGAGATACTACTCCAATGTGACAGAGCCAGCATGGAGTACTAAAAGTCAAACAAATTTTATCTTGGAGTTTTATTTTGAAAAATCTTAAGCACAGGAATACAGAGCAATTTGAGACAATTTTACATCAACATGCATAAGAGAAAAATTGGATTCCTACCTTGCACAATATAAGACAGTTAACTCTGAATGATCTCAGACAATTAACTCAGAATGGCTTATGATTAACTTCTAAAACTATAAATCTTTGAAAGAAAACCTAGAGGCAAATGTACATCACTTTGGATGAGGAAATGTTTCTTTTTTAACTATGACATACAAAGTTCAAGTGGTAAAACAAAATAGGTAAACTAGACATTAGTAATATTATAAAGTTTTAATGTTTAAATGACAATTTTAAAAGTAAGACAGAAAACTCAAGAAAAAAATCAGAAAATGGGAGAAAATATTTATACAGCGTGTATTGAGAGATTATGCATGTAAGGATTATTTTACAACTTAAACTATTAAGTTGTAAGTAAGTAAGCCAACATTTAAATGGATAAAAAAGTAAATAGATAATGCTATAAAGAAAAAAATATGAGATAGCCAACCAGCTCATGATTAATCATCGCATCAGTAGATGTTACACACATGCAATGACTTTCTGGTAAAAGTCATAGCATACTCACTAGGATAGGTAAAAAAAATTCAAGTCAAGAATAAAGCATCTGAGGGGCTGGGAAGGTGGCTCAGTGGTAGAGCCCTTGCCTTGCATGCCTGAGGCCCTGGGTTTGATTCCTCAGCACCACATAAGCAAAAAGAAAAAAACCAGAAGTGGTGCTGTGGCTCAAGTGGTAGAACACTAGCTTGGAGCTGAAGAGCTGAGGGACAGCGCCCAGGCCTAGAGTTCAGGCCCCACAACCGGACCCCCCCCCAAAAAAAAAGAATAAAGCTTCTGGAATGATATGCCAAATTTGAGCTCTCCAGTTTCTGATGTAAATATAAAATCCACTTCGGAAAAAAATTTTGGAAGATCCTCAAACTTTGACACATAGAGTTACTATGAGCTTGTAATTTCACCTCCAGTCAGGAACAGAAGAAATGAAAACCAAGGAGCTGGAAACACTGCCTAAACAATAGAGCACTTGCCTCCTAAACACAAGACCCTGACTTCTGAATTCAAATTCCAGTACTATAAGAAAGGACAAGAAATAGAGGAAAAGAGAAAGAGAGAGAGACTGGGAAACATATCTACAAGCATTTATGGAATTATTTGTCTGGCCTAATGCCAGACAAATGATGACTGTATAAATATATAGGAATACATCTAATCAATCCATACAATAAATATTATTCAGCTATAAAAAGAGCCAAGTATTGACACATGGTACAACATTGATGAGCTTTAAAAATATCATGTGAATGAAATAAAACAGCCACAAAATGCACATATTATATGGTTTGTATAGTTTCTTTATATGTGATATCTAGAACAGGTAAATCTACAGAGTGAGAAAATAAACCTTTGGTGACTATGGGCTTGGTACGGAAGAAGATAAGGAGAGGGAGGAATGAATTCTGTTGGGATAAGATATCTACAGATAGAAGACTAGGTCAAAATGTTCAACTTTGCTTCCACAATTCTGAGTTGTACATTTTATGAGTGTGAATTTTATGAAGTGAATCACAGGTCAATATATCTATCATAGAAAAAAATCTAATAAAAAGCTTGAGTGTTTTTCAATACAAAAGAAATTAAAAATTGTACAAAGTATACCTGCTACAAATCTTCCTCAATGTTGAAAACTGACATAATCCTAATACAATAAACTACACCAGGACACTAAGAGTCCTATACTAGTATTAATCAAACTGAAGAATTACTCAAATTTGACCAAAAAAGGACCAATAGTTCCAGTCCCAAAAGGATCATGGCAATCATGGGTTACTCTGAAATATCTCCTTCACCGGGTTTTGCAACCCAAACTGTAGAAGATTCTTTTATGGTAAAAAGCATTAAAGTGAGAAAGGGAGGAAAGGTTAAGGGTGAAAGGAAGGAAGAAAAGAAAATTTTCAAGACAGAAGGGCAAAGAAGATACCCACTAGTCATTGAAAATGAACTGGAGTACAAAGAAATCAGGAGCTTGAGTCTCATTCTAGGAGCACATCGTGCAAAAATATGTGTGGTTTGTGATTTTATTTAAGTCAATATAAACATGTTTCACTGTCTTTACCTTTTGGTTTGGCAGTTCCCTAACCCATCATCAAAGTCTTCCCTTTTTGTCTTCACCGGGCACATGCACTGTCCTAATCCTGGGGTCCCCTGCCTCACTGGAGGTACCTCTGTAGATTTATCATCCTTGAAGCCCAAAAATTCCAGGGAGGTTAGGTGTTGCTTCTTTACGAAATCGTGACACTTCGCTTGTACCTTTTCAGAGACTGAGAGCAAGTCTCCCCTTCTTGAAACAGCCACATGACGAACCTCCTGATTTCCAATTCTTCCCTAAAAATCATTGATTTCTTAATCTTTTCACCAAATTTAGGTTTTGCAAAAGATAGGCTCTTTCCCCCCCACCAAAAACAAACAAAAAAACAAAATGCCCAAGGTGCATTAGAGGCAAAGATACCAGATGCTTATGAAAAGAAGAGAAATGAAGCAGAGAAAACATAAATTACACTAATAAATACAATTTACCTTATTCTTCAGAAAAAAATAGGCAATTCAGTGGTAACTACTGATTGGGGAATTGTGAAATGTTATGGAAGAAATATACAGACTTGAAGAAGTCAGGGGAAATTCTGGGAGAGATTAGATCTAAATTGAACTGGGAACAGTAAGAATTAGCCTGAGAGAGTGAGGTGGAATTTTTCCAGGACCTAAGGAAGAGACACAAAGTACATCTGCAACACTGGGATGAGTTCAGAGAGGTGACACATCATAAATGAGTGATAAAGATAATGCTAGCATACTCTACTCACTTCTCTGCTTTGATTCAAGTCGAGTCCTTGGATAGCTGTTTCCTGATTCCCCTAGAGTCATTTCAAAGTCACCATTTCTAGCTGGATGTAGATTGCATGTCGACCTCTTTGGGCAGAGGATTTCTAAATGCATATTGAGCCTACATTTGATAAATACTTCGATTTTTGGAACAAATTCTAGATGTATATGCCAGGGATGGAGATAATTAATACCCACTTAGTTTTGACACTATCAAGTAAAAATCTCTTGGGCTCTGTGAAAGCCATATTGAATTGCTTTGGGAAATGATCAACCTAGGGGTCAGAACATTGACTTCTGGACAAGGTTCTTCTAATAGTCAACTTCAGGCAACATGTTGAACTTCTCTGGGCTTCATTTTGAACTATGCAGTTTTGCATTTCATTTGATTTCTAGTATTCTTTATGAAATAGGAAGAAGAAATCACAGAGTACTATTTTCCAGAATAAGAAGTACAAGCATATGTACTTTTTACTTTTGGGGTAGCAAAGCACATATGCTAGAATAAGACAGAAATAAAAATAATGCTCAATGACAAAAAAAAAACATGTTGAATGAAAGCTAGAGTGTTTGGTTATCTCGATGCTGGTAAGCTATAGCAAGGGTCTGTAAATAAATAAATAAATCCTTTTATGGTATTAGGCAAAGTTAAGACAAACCCAGAAATTTACTCGAGACAGGTGGTTTTCATTGCAGTATGAATAACTAGAGGTAGAGAGCAGCCAGTGCTGTGAGAAGTCCTCAAACCAGAAGAAACCATTGTCACTCTCTTAAAAGCATCTGCTGTTGCTGGGAAAGTGGCTCAGTGGTAGAGTGCTCACCTGGCATGCATGAGGCCCTGGGTTCAATTCCTCAGCACCACATAAGCAGAAAAAGCCGGAAGTGGCACTGTGGCTCAAGTGGTAGAGTGCTAGCCTTGAGCTGAAGAGCTGAGGGGCAGCACCCAGGCTCAGATTTCAGGCCCCACAACCAGCAAGATAGATAGATAGATAGATAGATAGATAGATAGATAGATAGATAGATAGATAGATAGATAGATAGATAGATAGATAGATAGATAGATAGATAGATAGATAGATAGATGAAGGCATCTGCTGTTGCACTGATAGTGGCATGATCTTGAGAGATGGCAGACGAAACAGGAAAAATGGAGGTATTTAACAGTTAGGAGATTGTGACTATTGGAATCTAAAACTGCACTGATTTAAAATTTACTTTATATAATGCTAGGAAGGAAGTTTAATAAACTATGACATAGTATGGTTTGAAGGATCACGATTTTCACAGATATAAAATGTACACTGTGGAACTGAGGAAACAGTTGATTGGATGTTGGAAAGAAGAAAGGGGTCCAAAAACACTGTGCTACTAAATAAGAAATAAGGAATTAGCAATGGTGACAGAAATTTCAAGATGGGAAACGAAAGATGTGAGAAATACTGATCTTAGTTTTAAATACATTACATTAGAAATAGTACAAAATCCACATGGAAAAATCTAAGAGTTTGTTATATAGTCCCAAGGCATCAGCAGGGCCCTTAACTTCAGATAAAACTCTGGGAAATTTGCTGAATATGTATGGCAATGAAACTAATATAGGGAATAAAAAATGGTCAACAGTATATTAAAATCACATAGTAGGAAGTAGCTCTGTGGATCAAGTGGTAGAGTGCTTGCCTTGATCTGAGAGCTCAAAGACAGTGCCCAGGCCCAGAGTTCAAGCCCCACGACTGAAAAATAAAAGACATGAAAAATCAAATATTAAATGCAATAGATACGTATTCATTTTTACTGCATTCCTCCACCCTCACCCCCCTCCACAAAAAAAAAGGTAGACACTGATTTTAGCATCAGGGAAAATCTAAAAATTCAATGCAGGAAACAAGATAGTTAAGCCCTTAAGAAAATAAACTACAAGCAGATAATGCTTAATGGAGACTCTAAAGTGGAAAAGGAGAAAGCAAAGAGGGAAAGAATCTCAGAAGCAAAAGTTACCTAATTGCCAATGAATTAAGGCAATATCTAATGATAATGTCAATAACTTATGACCTTGAATTTTTTAGTAACAATTCTGTTATATATATATTTATTTTATTATTATTATTATTGTTATTATTATTATTATTTTGCCAGTGCTGGGCTTGAACTCAGGGCCTGGGTGCTGTACCTGAGATTCTTTTTCTCAGGACTAGTACTCTACAAATTGAGCCACAGCGCCACTCTGGCTTTTTCTGCATAGTTTTTAGTGGAGATAAAAGTCTCATAGAATTTCCTGCCTGTGCTAGTTTTGAATCACTACCCTCAACTCTCAGGCTCTTGAGTAGCCACCAGCACCAGGCTTTGTACGTTAATTTTATAAGTTGCTTGAATATGTTATATAATCATAAGAGAATAGAAATCCTCAACACACACACACAAATATACATATTTATATATATGCATATACACACATACATTTATATATATATGTGTGTGTGCATATGTATGTATGTATGTATATATATATATATATATATATGTATGTATGTGTATCAAGGATTGAATTGTGTCTTCCCAAAATTCATGTTAGCTCTTTTAAACCATAGAACCTCCTCAAAATGTTAACTGTATTTGAAATTTTAATGAAATAATTACACTTAGATGAGGAGCCATGGTTAGCCTCTAACCTAGTATGATTGGTGTCCTTTTAGAAGAGACAACAGAGGTACAATGCTAGAGAAAAAACACATTGACCACACAGCAGGAAGGCAACAATCTGAAGTCTAAGAGACCTCAGGAAAAACAGAACCAACCACCACATTGATCTTGGACTTGCAGCACCCAGAACTATGAGGAACTAAATTTCTGCTGTCTGTGGTATTTTGCTAAAGCAGCAATGGAAAATTAAGATAACGTAATAGAGGAACAATTTCACTGGGCTGGAAGAATAAATCAAGGGTGGAAAATAGGGAAACAAGATGGAAGAGAAAGGGAGTGGGAAGCTGGAAAGGAATGAGACAAATTAATGCTGCTGAGTTTTAAATTCATAGATCATAGTAATGGTCACATTTTACTAGCTCTTTCCCCTTAAGTTAGAATTTAATATTTAATTAAACTTAAGTTTCAAGTGTTCTGAGTTTCTTTCAAATGGCTTTTATTAATATTTTAAAGTCTGGTATTTAAGCCAAGGAAGTTCTATCTAGAAGTATTCCAATTAGAGCATCCAAAAATATTCAGGTTATTATCCGGAATACTTAGCTTTGTCATTGCCAGATACAACTTTGGCATAAAGCAGAGAATGCTTTCCGAAGTATCAAAGATAGCAATATCTTTTTATGATTTTTTTATTGATATGAACTTTTCTTGCCTTGACATTCTCCAAACTATACTGCTGTGGACCTCACTAGACAACTGTGTTTCTATAAATCTTAGTGTTTGGTTTTTGCTGACTCAGCACATCTACTTGGTACACCCCATTAACTCAAAAACAGTACTTACACTTCAAGTCAATAAACTTGATACAAATGTAAAGAGCAAGTTGAGCAAGCTGAATTGTAGTCAGCTTTGAATTTAGAGGCATTTGTTTTGTACATAACAATAATTATGCTACTAGTGCATCCATTACAAAATGCATATATTCCCACTCAGCTACTCAGTTGTATAGAATTCTTCATGAGAGAATATGTCACTTACAGAATAAATATGGGCCATTTGTACTTAGGTATTACACAAATCTGAAATTTATGCAATCTTCATTCCAAATTTCCACATCATGCATTTATATAATGGAATTATACTTTGACTATTTGCTCTGGGTGTTGGATGTTTATCTTCACCTTGAAGTCATTGACTAATTTTGAAAAGAAATTTGTGAATAAAAATTAAAACATATTTATATTTGAAACTTATATACTTCAAAAAATTATCAAATATATGTATTTTGCAATTTGTTTTTAGCCTGAACTTTCATTTCAGCCCTAGTGAAAAATCATTAAGATTACATACCTATAATCTCAGCACTGGGATGGCTGGAGGATTGTAAATTCAAAGCCAACCTGGACTGTATAGCAAGGCCCGGTCTTTTCATTGGTCTACTATATTCACCAGAGCCAAGGCATGGAATCAGCCCAGGTGCCCTCAATGAACAATAGATCCAAAATGTGGTATATATAAACAATTGAATTTTCCTCATTCATTACCTCATTTGCAAAGAAATGGATGGACCTGTAAAAAAATATCTTGAGACAGAGGAATCATCTTCTTTCTTACATGTGGAAGCTAAAAGTGATGTATAAATATACGAATAAACAAATATGGAGTTTTATGCAAGTGAACACAATATATTAACCCAGGTGTCGTATCTGCTGAGGAGAATCCACAGAGTGTAAGTCTTTAGAAAAACTAACTCACAGTCCAACAAAATGAACACTAAAAAACTGGAACTTGAAAGGTGAAGGGGGGAAGGTCAAGGGAAGGAGAGGGGTACAAAATAAAGAGAGAAAGTGAGAAAATCCAGTCATAATATTCATATGCATATGAAATTATAAAACTAAGAAAACTCATAGAGGGGATGAATTAAGAGATATGTGAAAAATGATTAATAGGGTAACATTCATTAAAATTCATTGCACTATTAAGTGATTCATTGAATGGTAATTCCTTGTACAACTACTTAATGATAATCAAAATATAATGTAAAAAAAACAGATACACACAGAGGTAAAGACAGAGAGACATGCAGAGAGAGATACAGAGAAAGGCAAAGAGAGACTATAGTGAAACGTTGGATTGGATCCTATTGCGAGACTGTTATACAGTTCTCTAGGTTCCCTGCAACCAATTCTCCTCTCTCTCTCTCTCTCATTTATAATGAATTATTGTAGGTAGGGAGAACAAGATGGCAATTAAGATCCTTTTGTAGTCATCATCTCTAGACACACCAAGTAGAATAGCTATTCACTCACCAAACAAGGGGTAATCAGGTGAGAGACCATAGCATCTGAGTGTAACACAATGAAAAAGGTAAGAAGTCAAGGAGGCAACAATGCTTGATAAGAAATGTACTCACTATCTTGCTCATGTGATTGTAACCCCTCTGTACAGTATTTTCACAATAAAAACTTATTTTAAAAAAAAGAAGCAGCCTCTCCACCAGCCTTGGAATCAAACAGAGATGCGTGGGGCCAACTGACCAAACTTGAATCTCAACCTGCATTATGTCTGGGCTTGGAATGGGCCTATGGCATTCCTGTCATACTCCTAAAGATGATGCAACTGTGAAATTCATTCACAACCCAATTTAGCATTATCCTTACTAGCCTAGCCAAGGGACTGTCTCTCCTGGCTGTGTCAGTGCTCAAAGGTGAGGCTCTAAAACTTCTCCAGCACTAGGCAAAAACTGAAGCCCTTGTGAATGGATTTGTCATCCACCTTTCATTATCACTAGTGATGGTGTGGACCTCAGAGAATGCCTGAGAACTACAAATTCTTATTTTAGTGAAGTGCAGATGCAAACCAGTTTAGCATTAGCCCATGTTGCCTTCAACCTCAGGCAGGAGAATGTGATATAAGGCCCCATTCAGAGGGAGAAAGTAGATTAGCAAAAGGTTTTGCCCTGGAACTAAGTTCCAGGGCATGTGAAACCTAACAGTGGGTGGATAGGGACAGTCCCATTAATAGTCTACCCGTGGACTAGCTGTGGACCCTCTAAAACAGCTGCAGTGGCAGAGAGTGACATGTGATCTCAGCTTATTGGACTTCTGTTCCAGTCTCAATCATCTGTAATTGGTTGCAATAGTCCTGCATCATGAGTCTACCTCAGCAATAGGCAGGCTTTCCCAGTGCTGCTTGATCTTGGCTGCCTGGTCCTGTGGGCTCAGATATAACACAGCTTACAGCATTTGTACCCAAAGGTGTGTTATAAGCATCTGGGGTGATTCTGTAAAATTGGATAGCCTGTCCAACTTGGCTTGTTTATCCCCAGGAAGAGGCTGGTGGAGGCAGACTTTTTCTAGGCACTTCCCTGTTTCTTTCGTGTGTGTGTGTGTGTGTGTGTGTGTGTGAGAGAGAGAGAGAGAGAGAGACAGAGACAGAGACAGAGAGAGAGAGAAAGAGAGAGAGGGTGTATACTATTACTTTTAAGTAGTTGTTCAAAGGGGTTGCTATTTAACAAAGCAATATGTGAATGCACTGCATCTTGACCAATGCCACCCCTTTCAACATTTTAACCCATCATTTCCAATGCACCCCTTTCTTTACTTCTTTGAATTTTGCAGGATATGTATTGAATTCTTGACTTCATTCTCCCCCCATTCTTCATTTGTCTACCCCTCTCCCCTTGACTCCACTCCATCATTTTCATCTCTCTATTTCCAGGTGTTTATCTCCTTGAGCTTTGATTCTATCATTTGAATTCTCCCCTGAATCTACTATATTTCAATTAATACATTTGTGTACAATTGTATACCACCAGAATTTTTTAGCTTTCATATATGAGAGAAAGCATGGAACTTTTACAAAATAGGATACAGTAAAGCCACTAGGACAACCATTTTCATTGCAGCACTATTCACCATAGCCAAGGTATGGAATCAGCCCAGATTGCATCATTTGCAAAGAAATGGAAGGACCTTGAAAGAATTGTGTATAGTGAAGTAAAGCAGGCCAAAGAGACTAAAATTGCATGTTTTTCCCTGTTTCTTTTTGTTCAACATGCCAACATACCATATTTGGGGCAACTCAGAGCTTAGACTTCTCTCCGTAATGGAATAGTGACAACATATCAAAAGGAGATACTCAGCAAAACTGGACTTAGATGTCATCCAGTGCTAATGGCTCAGAAAAATTAAAGAGCTTGCTTAGAATTTGTGGGAGGACAGGTACAAACAAAACCATATTAGGAAGAATAGAATAAATATCTAATCTGTTAGTGTTCAGATGATGTCACATGCTAATAGTCATCCAAAGCTTTCATGGCTAACATAGCAGAACAAGTCTCAGCACTTGAGAGGCAGTGGCAAGAAGAGCCTGAGTTTGAGGCCAGTTTTAGGTGCAGAGTATGGTTTTGTTTGTTTTGGTTAGTTGTAGTTTAGTTTTCATTTTTTATTGTAAAGGTGATGTACACATGGGTTACATTTACATAAGTCAGGTATTGAGCACATTTCTTTTTGAACAGTGTCACCAACCTCTTTCATTTTCTCCCAGGTTTTTTTTCCCTTCCTTCCCTTCAAGTTGTAAAGTCTATTTCAAGTATAGTGTCTAGTGAGTATCACTGCTGAATTAGTTCACTCTTTTTCCTACTGTTTCTGTGCTTCCCCTTCCCCCTACAAGTCAGATAAACTTGCGTACAAAACAAAAGGTACAGAAATCAAAAACAGTGACAAGAGGGAAAAAGAGAGAAAAAAAGCCACAAAAAGAAAAATTAAAAATCCCTCTTGATTCCACTTCTTGCAGTTCATTTAGATAAGCATCATTTTTATATTATTGCATGCACATAGATATTGAGTTCTGGTGATCCTCTCTTAAGAATATCATCCTTTGGTCCCACCATGTGAATGTTTAAAGTCCTGTTTAATTTATCGTGTCCACGTGTAATTTTTAGTCTTTTACCTTCCTATGGGTTTACTTATAGATTTATATGCACATTCTAATTATTACCAATGAGGGAAACTATGCAACCTATGTTTCTTTGGGTCTGGTTTACTTGACTTATTATAATGTTTTTTAATGGGGGCAATGTTATTCTTTCTGATGGAAGTATAGAATTCCATTGTGTATATGTACCTCATTTTGATGATCCATCCATCCACTGAGAGGCTTCCGGTTGATTCCATTTTTGTTGTTGTTTTGTTTTGTTGTTTTTTTGTTTGGTTGGTTGGTTTTTTTGGTCATGGAGCTTGAACTTGGGCCTGGGCACTGTCCCTGAGCTCTTCATGTCAAGGCAAGCCCTCTACCACTTGAGCCACAGTGCCACTTCCAGTTCTCTGGTGGGAAATTGGAGGCTGGTGGGTAATTGGAGATAAAAGACTCACAGACTTTCCTGCCTGGGCTGGCTTTGAACCATGCTCAGATCTCAGCCTCCTGAGTGACTAGGATTCCAGGTATGAGTTACTGATACCCAGTTGATCCCATGTTTTAAGGCCAACTTAGTCTATATAGCAACACTCTCCCTCAAAATATATATATAAATTAAAAGTGCCAGAATAGATCAGGTAAAAGTCAGTATGAGAGAACTGTCAGCCAACTTTGAGCAGTTTTTTTTAACATTACTTTAAGGAAACCACATGAGCTTAATAAAAAGAGAAATAGTTAAATTCAAAGAAGAAATTTAAAGAAATAGAAGCTATTTTTTTAAATCAAGTAGAAATTCTTGAGCTACAAACATACTCATAAGTACATGACAAAAAGCTATCAAGGGCAGGCTAAGTCAAACAGAAGAAAGAGTTAATGATATCAAAGACTGGCTATTCCAAAATACACAGTTGGAGAAAAAGAACAGAAAATGAAGAAGAATGAAGACATTTTACAGGAATTTGTGGCAGTTGAGAAAGTGCTTTTATAATACTCTCACAAGTTTTATATAGATTGAAAGTGAAAAGATAAGAAATTCCATACCAATGAAAGCCCTACGAGAGTAGGGGAAAATGTACCATTATCAGATAAAATGGATATTAAGTCAAAAGCAATAAAAAGAAACAAGGATATTACATCATGATAAAGAGGACAATTCAGCAAGAGGAAATAACAATTCTAAATATATATGTACTACATACTGGGACATCAAAATATGCAAAGCAAATACTAATAGAGAAATACTAAAGAGAGCTATAGGGATTTTTTTGTACCCTACATTCAGCCATGCAAGGAAACAGAAAATGAACAAAGAAACTACACCATTAAATTGTAACCCAAACCAACCAACCTAACAGACATGTATAGAACATTCTTTCCAAGAGTCAACAGATAAGTATTTTGCTTTTTTTCTTTGTTTTTAACACATTTTTATTATAAAAATGCCATACAGAGGGGTTATACTTACATGAGCAGGGTAATGAGTACATTTCCTATCAAGCATTGTTACCTCCTCCTTTGTTTTAACCCACCATCCTTTCCCTCCCACCTCCACAACTACACTCCCAACCCCCAACCCCTGCCTAAATTCTAAAGTTCATTTTTTAACATTGTGTCTTGTACATCTCATTGTTACAATGGGTCAACCTGTATCTCTATTTAAGGATTTTGTTTTTTCCCTTCCCCTCCCCACATCAGAGAAGTGTATATACAAGATGCATGGCATCAGCATCAAATACAGTGAAAACAGGAGTCATACTATTGGGGAGGAACATACAAAGAAACAAAAAATCACATGGTACATTATAAATTCATTAGAAACAGTAGCAAGAAAGAAAAAACCACTTGTGTCCCTATCTTGGCGTTCATTTCACTTACCATCATCTTATCTGGTTATATGAACATAGCTTTTGACCTTTTCTGCTTGTCCTAGACATATACTAGCTATTGCAAATAAGGGAAACCATGGGACCTATGTTTCTTTGGGCCTGGCTTACTTCACTTAATATAATTTTTTTCAAGTCTTTCCATTTGCTAACAAATGGGATGATGTCATTCTTTCTAATGGAGTTATAGAATTCATATATATATATATACATATATATATGCCACATTTTCTTGATACATTCATAAAATACCTAAGAATTGATGCAAATGGCCTCTATGATGAAAACTTTAAAAACCTGAGAAAGGTTTTTAAAGCAGAACTTAGGAAGTGGAAAAAACCTCCCATGCTCCTGGATTCGAAGGATCAGCATCGTGAAAATGGCAATACTTCCCAAGGCTATCTACAAATTCAATGCCCTACCTATCAATATTCCAACCTCATCCTTCAATGAAATAGAAGAAGCAATCCAAAATATCATATGGAACAATAAAAGACCCTGAATAGCAAAAACAATTCTTAACAGAAAGAACAGTGCTAGAGGAATATCAATACCAAATTTCAAACTCTACTACAAAGCCATAATAATCAAAACAGGTTGGTAATGGCACAAAAAGAGACCTGAGGACCAGTGGAATAGAGTTGAAAACCCAGAAATGAACCCACAGATCTAATATTTGAAAAGGGAGCTAAAAAATAGAATGCAAGAAAGACAGCCTCTTCAGTAAATGGTGCTGGCAAAATTGGTTAACTACTTGTAGAAAACTAAAGCTAGATCATTATATATCACCCTGTAACTCCAAATGGATCAAAGACCTCAGAGTCAAAGCAGACACCCTGAAAACATTACAGGACAGAATAGGAGAAACCCTAGGTCTCCTTGGCACAGGATGAAATTTTCTTTTCTTTTTCTTTTTCTTTTTCTTTTCTTTTGTCAGTCATGGGGCTTGATCTCTGGGTCTGGGCGGGGTGCTGTCCCACAGCTCTTCAGCTCAAGTCTAGGGCTCTACCACTTGAGCCACAGAGCTCTGTTTTGTGGTGCTTAGGAAACAAACTCAGGGCCTCATGCATGCAAAGCAAGCACTCTACCACTTAGCCACCTTCCCAGCCCCCCAAAATTTCTTAATAAAGATTCAGAAACACAACAAATCAAAGAAAGCTTGGACAAATGGGATTGCATGAAGCTGCAGAGCTTCTGCATGGCAAAGGACATAGCTAGCAAGATCAATAGAAAGCCCACAAACTGGGAGAAGATCTTCACTAGCCATACAACAGATAAAGGTCTCATATCTAAAATATACTTGAAACTCAAAAAATTACATCCCCCAACTACAAATCTTCAAAGAAACAACTGCCTGATAAATAAGTGGGCTAAAGAGGAAATAAGAATAGCCAATAGACATATGAAGAAATGCTCAACCTCTCTAATCATAAAGAAATGCAAATCAAAACAACATTGAAATACCACCTCACCCCAGTTAGAATGGCTAAAACCAAGAACTCTAATAACAACAGATGTTGGAGGGGATGTGGCCAAAAGGGAACCTTACTACATTGTTGGTGGGAGTGTAAACTTGTTCAACCACTTTGGAAAGTAGTATGGAGGTTCCTCAAAAGACTCCATATAGAGCTCCCCTATGACCAAGCAACCCCACTTTTGGGATTTACTACAAAGTCACAAGCAAGACCATACTAAAGCTACCAGCACAACTATGTTTACTACAGCATTATTTACCATAGTTAAGATATGGAACCAACCCAATTGGCTCTAAATATTTTTCTTATCAGCACAGAGATACATTCTCTGATAGATCTCATGGTGGACTGCAAAAAGGGGTAAATAAGCTTTAAAATATTGAAATCACAGAGCCAGGCATGGTTATATATGCCTTTGATATTAGCTACTGCAGAAATGAAAACAGAAAGATCACAAACTTCCAGACTAGTCCAGGCTAAGTTATCAGAAGATCCCACCTGATAAACAAAATTTAAAAAGCAGAGGATTGGGTATGTGGCTCAAAATTTTAGATAATGTGCTTTCAAGTGTGAGGCATTAATTTCAATCCTCAAAACCAAGGGAAAAATTGAAATCATACTAAGTGTCTTTTCTGACCACAATGCAATAAAACTAGAAATCAACAACAAAAAATCTTTGGAAGCTGTATAAGTACATGGAAAGTAAACAAATTGCTTTTGAACAAACAATAGATCCAGGAAAATATCAAGAAGGAATTTTATTAATTTCTTGAAACAAATGAAAATGGCAGTACAGCATACCAAAGCCTGAGATATAATCAAGTCAGTACTCAGAGGGAAGTTTATAAGTGACAAATGATAACCTCAAAAAAGCAGAAAAAACTGCTGGGGCAGAAAAACCCTGGGTGCCAATGGCTCACACATGTAATCCTAGCTACTCAGAAGGCTGAGATCTAAGTATCAGAGTTTAAAGTCAGCCTGAGCATAAAAGTCCATGAAACTTATCTAGAGTGAATAAAAAAAGCTAGAACTTGAGCTGTGGTTCAATGGTGGAGTGCAAGCCTTGAGCTAAAAGCTCAGGAGCCAAATAGCTAGAACTGGAGCTGTGACTCAATGGTAGTATAAACCTTGAGCAAAATGCTCAGTGGACAGGTCCTAAGTTCAAGCCCTTGTACTGGCAAAGAAAGAATGAAAAGAAAGGAAGGAAGAAAGAAAGAAAGAAAGACAAAAAGAAAGAAAGAAAGAAAGAAAGAGAAAGGAAGGAAGGAAAGAAGGAAGGAAGGAAGGAAGGAAGGAAGGAAGGAAGGAAGGAAGGAAGGAAGGAAGGAAGGAAGGGCCAAAAATATCCAAACAATCTCATCTTGCATCTCAAGGAACTAGGGGGCAAAATCCAAGCTAATCCAACACTAGTGCAAGAAAAGAAATCATAAAGATCAAAGAAGAAATAAACAAAAACGTGACCAAAAAAAATCAATGAAATGAGCTGCTTTCCAAAAAGGAAAAAAAAAAAAGACATTCTCAGTTATACCAAAAAAAATGGAAAACACTCAAATGAAAAAAAAAACCCAGGTATTGGGGAGAAATTAAAACAGATAGCACTAATGGGAAAGATCATTAGTTTAAAAGGATCAAAACCTAAACAGGCTAATAAAAAACAAAATCAAATGAGTAATAAGAAGCCTCCGAGTCTGATATTGGTTATTCATGCCTGTGAATGTCTTGAGATGCTAAGGTAAGAAAGATCATGGTTCAAGGCCAAGCCTGTCCCAGGAAAATGCCATGAGAGTGGCCCCTTCTGAACCCACAGCTGTGCACAGTGGCGCGGAGGCTGAGATTGGGAAGATGGAAATTCCAGGCCAGACTTGACAGAGAAATCCACAAGACTCCATCTCAACTGAAGGAAGCTGAATATCATGGTGTATGCCTGTGAACTCAGCAACTCAAGAAGCCCAAAGTAGGACTGTTCTACTCCCTTCTACATAATGCAGATTCTTTTTTCTTTTTTCTTTTTTTTTTTTTTGCTGGGGGGGGGCAAGTCCGGTCATGGGACCTGGACTCTGGGCCTGGACGCTGTCCCTCAGCTCTTCAGCTCAAGGCTAGCGCTCTACCACTGGAGCCACAGCACCACTTCCGGCTTTTTTCTTTTTGCTTATGTGGTGCTGAGGAATTGAACCCAGTGCACTACCACTGAGCCACATTCCCAGCCCAGATTCTTATTTCTTTAGCCTAGCAAGTCATGTCCTCTTGGACATAAACCTCATGGCAGGCTGCTTTCCCCATAGTTCTACACTGCCAGGGAAGTACACTCACATACACACACACACGCACACATACACACACACACACATACACACAAGATACCCAATCAGTCACAGACAGCTTTCCTGAGCCTTAAGGAGTCTTCTCATTACAACTTCACAAATTCTATGGTCACTTGTTACTTGTCTCTGGAAATAAGTCTACTTCCTAGAGCTGGTGGGAGGTGTTTTGTCTCACTGAAATCAGAGAAGGTGCTAACCAGTGCAGAGTGAATCTGCTTCACACCTATATTTCTTAGAGTTGAGAAATAACATTAAAAGCTTTAAATAACAAATTCATTGGATCAAATATGATTGAGGAAAGAATTTGTTAAAGCTATCAGCTTAAAAACTTTGGAGGAAAGGTCAAGTATTACATGTATGTATTTATGTAATACCTACCACAAATGATTTATTATTATTATTAATAATATTATGTTTAGTTTTACAAAGCAGTTTCAATTCAACCTGTCAGTTTGTGGCTTACAATGCAGTGTTTCACCTTTCCTTCATTCTCTCCTCCATCTTTCCCAGTCTCATTCTTCTCAAGTTATTTCAGTTCCATTTATATACACATCCATTGATTATGATGACTTCATTCAACCATAATTTCTGTCTCCATTCATCCATTTCTTCCTCTAAACTCTACACCCCTCAGACAAGACATGTTTTGGGTGTCTGATATTTATTGTCTTAAGCTGTCGGTTAATTGTTCAAAGAAGTTAGACCAGGAGATCTACCCTGTGTGTCCCATTCCTTCAGTTCACACCACTGACGATGCTAAACTGTAGAAAGACCGATTGAAAAAAATGTCTTTGACAGTAAAGAGTTTTGGCTTTAATCTCATCTACTTTGGCTCATTATTATTTTGACAGGGGTTCTTGGCAGAATATGCAAATAAATGGTGAACCAACTGAAGCAAGCATGGGATAGACATATTTAGAAAACAAGAAAAACACTTATTTTCTTAAGAGAGTTATGAAAATTAATGTCTTAGCCTGACATCACTGAAAGTAGAACCTGAGGCAGGTGTGTCTTAGGGACATTATTTAGAAAGACATTTCAGAAAATGCTAGGAGAGTAAGAATCAACCCATAAAAACAGGGAGCATTATGTCACCAAGATGCACACAGCTACCAGAAGACACGCAGCTACCAGCAACTGATGCTTTATCCTTACCAAATATCTGAAGAACCTAACGAAGTACATCTCAGAAAGAATGCTAAGAATGGTTTACTGTTCCTAGGTGAAGCCAAAAGCACTGAATATTTTACTTGCAGTGTATACACACATGTTCTGAGCAGGTTGCTATGAACATTCCAAACTGTACCATAAAAGATGGCCCAAGGAAGTGTTGTGTTTTATCTATGTAGATGTATGTTAATGCTGCTTTTGACAGCTGTGGTTGGTACCACAGCAGAGTCTAAGATGTATGTGATTCACAGAGTTGATTCTGCTAGCCTCACAGCTCTACTTGTGTTGGCTAGTACCTCCAGTGTTCAACTAGCCACAATTTCTTTTTTTTTAATTTTTTGTGAACATACTGTACAGAGGAGTTACAATTACATGGGCAAGATAATGAGTATATTTCTTATCAAGCATTGAAGCCTCCTCCTTTGTTTACCCTTCACATCCCTTCCCAACCTCCCCCTGCCCCCCACCAAAGTTGTAAAATTCGTTTTCGACATGACAACTTGTATTTCTCATTGTTGCAATGGGTCCACCTTTATCCTTAAACGACTTGTTTTTCCCCATCTCCTCCACAAATTATACCAACATCAAATATAGTGAAAGCAGGGGTAATACTGTGGGGGAAGGACATAAAAAGAAACAAAGAAATAATCTTATAAATGCATTAGAAACACATGCATGAAAGAAAAAAACATTTGAATACATATCTAAGGGTTCATTTTCCTAACATCGTCTTATCTGACCTTTTCCGCTTGACTCATACATATACTAGATATTGCAAAGAAGGGAAACCATGGGACCTATGTTTCTTTGGGCTTGGCTTA
>NW_012267220.1:21083923-21404683 GCF_000151885.1 Dipodomys ordii | reverse complement strand
GGTCTCTATTAAGAAAATTTCGGCTTGAGCCAAGGAGACCTAGGGTTTCTCCTATTCCATCCTGTAATGTTATCAGAGTGTCAGCTTTGATCCATTTGGAGTTGATTCTGGTGCAGGGTGATATATATGGATCTAGCTTTAGTTTTCTACAAGTAGTTAACCAATTTTTCCAGCACCATTTACTGAAGATAGCCACAATTTCTTAAAGAGCTTTCTGAAAGGACTTCCGGTTATGAATAACAAATCCTTTCCCCATAAAAAAGTTGGTCATATCTTTCTCCCTCTCTCTCTTCCCTCTCTCTTTCTCACTCCCCTTCCTCCCTCCCTCTTTGTTATCTGCTTTACTTATATTCAACCTAGCCTGGTTCACTGGCTAATTTTATGTGTTAACTTGATTAGGCTACAAAGAGAGTAAACATTTGGTCAAACAGTATTCCAAATGTTTCTATGAGGATGGTTTTGGGTGAGAATCACAAGGGCTAAGCAAAGCAATTGGTCTTCTCTATGTAGAATGTGATTAAACCTCATCCAGTCATTCTAAGGAAGGCCTGGATTGTACAAAAAGTTTAATTGAATCTTGAGCAAAATTTTCCAGCTAAAATTGTTTTTTTTCCTGCATGTGGATTTGAACTGAAACATTAGCCCTTCTGATTCTCAAGCCTTCAGTCTAAAAATAGAACCATATCAGTATCACTCAATGTCAACATGGTAGTTTGAATGAACTCCTTAATTGAATGTTCACATGAATAATAATAAAAATAATCTCTCTGCCCCTTTACATCTCTGCTTGTGTGAAACTAGGTCTGTACATACCCTGTTAGGTCAATGTCTCTACAAATCCTCATTCATATTAACTTAAGTGCTTGATTTGGTTAAGTCATGGCTAACGAATCCCCATTCACAGTTCCCTCTTCAGACACAGCTGCCTCTGCTTACCTCCTAGATGGCAGCCCTGTTCTCACAATTCCTTCCATTTCCAGAGGTGGAGAATGTCTTGTCTTTGGTCATATAAAGCCCACAAAATCACTTGGCCTGGATGGTCCTGCCAAAGAAACTGTGGGTAGGATTCAAAATTCAATGTATCCCAAGCTTTTTATATAGAAACGTAAGCAGCAATGCCAGATAATAATATTTACCAAATGGCTCTGGCAGAAAAAAAGCTTCCAGCCTCTGTATGACAATTCTATAGTGATTTCTTGATTCAACATTCCCAAGAGGTAGTTTGGACTTTGCTTAGAATGTGGTAGTGACAAAGATCTTCTCATCTTCTAAGATGACCTATCTTCCACAAGCTCCATTAGAAATGGCCAACTTATCTGTTGAAAGAACAATAAGATCTGTTGAAAGAACAATCTTATTGTTCTTTCAAACAGGATCACTGTTTGAAAAAGGAACTTGAGAATTGAAACCAGGCCTTGTCTTCAAGCTAGACATGTCTCTCTTTCTTTGTAAGATCTTATGGTACCCATTTTCCCCATCTCATTTGGTCTCCCTATGCCCTAGTCATTGTGTCTGTGGCCTTTTAGATTACCCTGAAGCAAGCTCAGGACAGGGCCCAGGCATGGTCTCATCAGTGCAAATTAAAAATGATTCCTGTGCCCAAAGAACTTGTACCACTTCCCTCATTGTAGAACTTATATATTTGCATATTTGCTATCTGACAATTCTGCTTCCTATTTTCAGACCTCTTGATGCCACCATAAATTCTCCACAGATAGAAATTTGTCTAAGAGCATTTTGATTCTTGTGGTCATATCTAACAATGGTTAACTGGCCATCTGTCTACAGTATCTCTTCCCAAACTCCTAATTGTGGCCTGAATAAACAGAATATCAGTTACATGAGTTTAAAAACTGATAACATTTTAAGTGTCCTTCACATAGGTGAACAAAACTCTATCTAAAAGCAAGAAATAAATGGCTTTGCTCATTTTTGTTTCTAGTCAGGGACTTTGAGCCCTAAACCACATTTACTTCTACCCAATATTGTTGAACAACCAAAGGATTCTTTTTCCTAATGTGGGTGTCACAGAGAAGTGAAATGATGTCAACCAATCTCACTCTCAGAGTGAATATGGATTAATTACTGCCACATTATCAAGCCCTTTAGACTGAGCTTTGACTGAATATAACTGTTAAATTCCACTTGCAAGAATCAAAGGAATGGGTGATACTGTCCAAAAAGAAATGTACTCATTACCTGACTTATATAACTGTAACCCCTCTGTACAGTACCTTTTCAATAACAATAAAGAAGAACCAGTAAGAGTTCTATCCATTGTTTTACAGTGGCATTTCAGTTGGAGTTTACCCCGATCAAATAGGAGGTAAAAAAAAAAAAGACTACCCTCCCTTTTGAAAAAATATGTTTACACCTTTATGTATCATCCCTCCTGCAACTTAGAAAATATATAATCATGTTTAGCTATTTTTGCTAATTTTTATTGTTACTTTAAAAGTGATAGGTGATGTACAGAGAGGTTACAGATACATAGTCTGGTAAAGAGTAGATTTCTTTTTGGACAATGTCTCTCCTCTCATTCTCTGCTTAGACATTTAGAAACAAGAGAAAAATGTGTTTTGTTTTAAAACAGTTCAGTAGATCTACCTGCAGAAAAACTATAATAATAATGTAGAGACATTTTGCCAATCCAACACCCAGTCTCCCCCACTACTGATATTCGATACTGATATGGGGCAGTTGTCACAGTCAATAAACGAATACCAAGACAGCATCTTTTCTCCTTAAGGTCTTTTCTGTGCTCCAGAGCTCAGTTCAGAGTACATTGCTTTTAGTCATCCTGTCCTCTCAGCCCATCCTCACTATGAAAGTATGAATCTGACAGCTGACAGTTTTTCATGGTTCTAGTCAGGCATTTTGTAGAATATTGGTCAACTGAGGTCTACTTGGCTTTTTTTTTCTCAAAATTAGACCTTTTACAAGTTTAGGGGAATAAGAGCAGAAAGCTGAAACAATTCTCCTCCTGGCAGGTCAAAGGTTTTTTTGTGCACACAACTTATTGTTTCTGATGTTACCTTGGGCACATGGCTGAGAGAGCATTTGTGTGTGGTATTTAATAAGTAGATCTTACAATTCAGCCTACCAAGAATAGAGAATCCCCATAAATTTCTTGTAAGCCTTCTATATGAGATATACATCCTCTCCCCATATTTATCTAATGGACTATTAGTTTATAAGAGCATAACTCATGGCTACTCTCTATTCTAAATGATAATCTATGTGATGAATACTCATTTGTGCCATTTAAATGGTTTCACCCATGGCCATTGGAAGCAGTTTCAGATTCCTCGGTCCCTTAGATTTATTCCTATCCTTGTGTTTTTCTAGATAACAAAATGATTTTGAACATGTCCTCACTTTTAGGCACTGTAAAACGCTACAGGCTCATCTTGTGTACCTCCTGCTTCAATCCAAATATCTGCATGTATCCAAGGAGTCCCAGTTCCTCTGTTTGAAGATGCTTCTAGAGACTAAAATCATTGCCACTGAGATGTCATTGCTTCTGTGCTCCCTCAGCAGAAAAAGCAACCAAATACATGTATGTATACTAACACCATGTGTGCATATACATATATATGAAAATATTTATTTATTTACATGACCATACATAGATAGATAGATATACTATATTGGGCAATATATTTTAAAGTAATGAAATATAATTTATTAGGTCAAATATATGATATGGTATAAAATTATATATTAGCAGTCATAGCAATTAAGTGAATATACACAGGAAAAGTGTACAAAGAAGAAATATACAGTTTAGCATAAATCCATATACCCAACATCCAAATAACAAGGAAAAGCCTTGCATACCTGCATACACACACACACACACACACACACACACACACACACACACCAACACCTATGGTACTTTCCAAATGTTTGTAAAATGGTTGTTGTTGTTGTTTTAGTTTTTACTATTTATTAACTTACCAGTTCCTATAAACTTTTTTTACACTAAAGCTTTTGTTCAAAAATAAAGGAAACCAGGCTCCAGTGACTCACTCCTGCAATCCTAGCTACTCAGGAGGCTGAGATCTGAGGCTCGAGGTTCAAAGCCAGCCCGGGCAAGGAAAGTCCATGAGACTCTTATCTCCAATAAACCACCAGAAAACCGGAAGTGGTGCTATGGCTCAAGTGGTAGAGCACTCGCCACAGTGCCCAGGCCCAAAGTTCAAGTCCCATGACCTACAAAAAAATCTCTCTCTCTCTCTCTCTCTCTCTCTCTCTATATATATATATATATGTGTGTGTGTGTGTGTGTCTGGTCCTGTGCTGGACGTGGGGCTCCAAGCATGTAACTGTCTCTGCCCTACGGAGTCCTGCCATCCACCAGAAGCAGTTTTTGCTTACACAGTTAGCACATCCGTTTCCATGAGTTCTATGAATACATGCAAGAGATCACAGTATCTGATGGCCAAATTAATCCAGTAACGGCTAGTTGTTGTTTTTTAATTGTGAAAATACCGTACAGAGGGGTTACAATTACATGGGCAAGGTAATGAGTACATTTCTTATCAAGCATTGTTGCTTCCTCCTTTGTTTCCCCTTCCCATCCTCCCCATCCCCCGTCACTCCCCCCAATTTCCTCCCCCCCCCACCCCGCACCCCGAGCAAAAGTTGTAATGGTTTTTCGCTCACTTGATCTACAAAACAAGCTTGGACACTTAAGTACATATAACAAAAGTATATCATTTATTGTGCGTTTTCTTATAAGATAATAGAATAAAAGCGAAGTGAACCCCAAGATAGGGACACAAGAGGTTTCATCTTTCTTGCTGTTGTTTTTAATGTAATTATAATATACTATATGATTTTTGTGTTTCTTTTGTATGTTCTGCCCCATGGTATAACTCCTGTTTTCACTGTATTTGATTCCAGTGCCTTGCATCTTGTTCATACATTTTTCTAATTTGGGGAGGAGAAGAGAAATAACAAAATGCTGAAATAAGGATACAGATTGATACAAGATATAACTTTAAAAACTGTTTATTGCATCATTATTAACCATAGCTAAGATATGGAACCAACCCAGATGCCCCTCAATAGATGAATGGATCAAGAAAATGTTATATATAGATAGATAGATAGATAGATGTATACACATATTATATATATATATATATATATGTATATGAGATGGAATTCTATGCCACCATCAAAAAGAATGACATCACACCATTTGTTAGGAAATGGAAAGACTTGGAAAAATTTATATTAAGTGAAATAAGCCAGACCCAAAGAAACATAGGCCCCATGGTTTCCCTTATCTGCAATAACTAGTATATGTCTAGGACAAGCAGAAAAAGTCAAAAGTATGTGCATATGACCATATAAAATTATGCTAAGTGAAATAAACCCAAGATAGGGACACGAGAGATTTCATCTTTCTTGCTGTTGTTTTTAATGCACTTATAATGTACTACGTGATTTTTTTTTTGTTTCTTTGCATGTTCTTCCCCCATGGTATAACTCCTGTTTTCACTGTATTTGATTCCTGTGCCCTGAATTTTGTATATAATTTTTTTCTAATAGGGGGAGGGGAAGGGAAATAATAAAATGCTGAAATAAGGATACAGGATGACCCATTTTAACAATGAGATGTGCAAGACACTAAGTTGAAAACGAACTTTACAACTTTAGGAGGGTGGAGGAGGTGGGGAGGTAGGGAGGAAAGGGATGGTAGGGGAAAAACAAAGGAGGGGTTAACAATGCTTGATAGAAAGTGGACTTATTACCTTACTCATATAACTGTAACCCCTATGTAAAGTATCTTTACAAAAAATATATTTAAATTTTGATTTAAAAGTATATAAAATATAAAAGATAATAGAACCATAATACATCTAGTGCTTTGTGTCTTGTGACATTTGTCTTGTATTAGATGTAGCATTAGTTCATTCATACTCATTGGGTATATAAAAAATTTTAATGTGACTTACAGCTTATCTATTTACTACTGGTTGATGTTTGACATCAGTTTTTAGTTGAGAACAAAGGAGCTATATAACTGCATTTTGACTGTTCTTCAGGTTCCTTGGTACCAT
This sequence comes from Dipodomys ordii, assembly GCF_000151885.1. Lineage (NCBI taxonomy): Eukaryota > Metazoa > Chordata > Mammalia > Rodentia > Heteromyidae > Dipodomys > Dipodomys ordii. The sequence goes on along the minus strand of NW_012267220.1, from coordinate 21,398,606 downwards.
GAAATTTCAAATCAGTTGCTATTTTAAAAAGACCACGATTAGAACTCTCTCTGATTTAAACAATGTTTTAAAATACATAATCACCAAGAAACCTTCTGATTATAATTTGGCCTCTCAAGTAATTCTGCCTGCAGGGAGAAAATTATATGATCCAGTACAAGTATTCTAGTTCCCATAACAATTGGACTTCTCATTGTGAATGAAACAAATTGGCAGTATGTTTTCATACATCTGTCTCCAGGGTTTGGTTAATGAATCCATCTCAACAAGATGAATCTCTTTTTGGTATGTTGATAAAATCAGGTAATGAAGTCCAATTCATGAGGCCTCTTGAGAGGAAAGCTGGAAGGTTTCTAGAAAAAAAAATGGCAAAAACTCTTTTGCTTCAATTGTAGAAGTGATCAAACTAAATCCTAATATTTTTATTTTAATTTATATAATATCTAACCTCTATACCCTCTCAGAGATTCATTAAGGTTTCTGATTTATGAAGATTTCTATTACATTTTCTTTTTAAATTTAATTTTATTGACAAGGTGATGTACAAAGAGGTTACAGTTACATACATAAGGTAGTGAATACATTTCTTGTCAAACATTGTTACCCCATCCCTCATTTTTCTCCTACTTTCCTCCCCTCTCAAGCCCCACCCTGAAAGTTGTAAAATTCATTTCCAATATTTTCAACTAATCTGTGTTTTCCAAATGTATTCATGTTCTTTTACCTATCCGGATTGCATGATATTGTCAGTGACAGCATTTTGTGAAGTTCACAAAATTCAAAATATAGAATTTTAAGAAAACTGTGTTAAGTATTTTAAAGAGCAAAATAGATCATTGTGTTTCTAAAAGTACTGCATATGCTCAGAATACCTCCAGTGGGGTGGATTGTATTCACACAAAAGTAGGTCAACATTCTGAGATCAATTTCTAATCAAACAGCTATTCTGTACTCTTATGATATTTATTTTATAGCTTTTTCACTAATGCCATTCTGTGTTTCTCTCTCAAACAAAATTATATGACTTTTATGTTAACCACTATAACATTTTTCATTTCTTGTATGGATTTGTGCTGTGAGAACCAAAGCAAAAACAATGAACCTTTAAAATAAATTGAACTGAGGCTTTCATTTTAATCTTCACCAAATGCACTTTGATTATTTTTAAAACAAACTGGAAATTGAAGAACTGAAATCTATTTCATTATTTCCCCCTTGTCATATTAGCCTCTTCAAAGGCATACATCTACAGTTGTAAACAAAGCTTTATGAACCTTATCAAATATGTTCAGTACCTTTCAAGTGTTCAGTAGGCTTCTGATGTGATTTTATAGCGATGTTAGAAAGCATACAAGGTTGAGGAATGGGACCACTTGGCTTCAGTACAGATGTCATTCACTGTACTTCGCCATCTGCTGGTAAGTTTGGACACTGCAGTTACGTGTAAGACCGTGAGTAAATGCCTTTGCTTTGATGTAAGGGAAGAATTAAGCAAACAAGAATTACATTAATTTTCAATTTCTAAATGTACTAAATGTATTCCATATTTTAATATTTTGCTTTGATTACTAAATATTATATTTCAAATACTTCTATTCACTGATCATTGTGGGGAGTATAAACAGCTTACCATACAGCCACCAGAGGAGGCTGCTAATATTCTTTCAGGCAAATAGGAAGTATTCAAAAGAGGTATGGTAAATTATTGTGTGACTGAATGGTAGTCACTTCACTCAAGAAGTCAGATAGTGACATATTTTCAATCACAGAAAATGATTTCTGTAAAGTAAAATTTGAATGTAAACCACCACAGTGGTCTGTTGACTTGTAAAGTAAACAAGGCATCTCAGAGTACAATATTTTGTTTGATAATGCTAATAAACTTGTAAACCAGAAAGATTATAATTTCAGCAGAATCTGTAAAGTTATATGAGAGAGAGAGAGAGTATGATGGCATTTTTCGGCTGGTTGGGGGGGATATTCTATTTGAATCACTAGAATGATATTGATATGAACAGGGTTCATCTTTGTTATTTACATATCCTTTATTAAAACGTACATTAATTTTTATTACAACTTGCTAAAATGAAACACTTAAAGACTCAGGAGTGGTCTTTGTGTTCCCCCAAAAACTCTCAGCAGCTGTGAGATCTGTTATGGTCTCAGAACAGAAGTCTTCTAGTGATGTGTGTGTCTTTTCTTGCCATCTCAATGACATCTGGAGTGTCAAAAATGATTAAGGAGAAGAAAAATAAAGTTTTGTTAAAAATCAAGGCAGGCTCAATCCCTATTGTGGAGAAACGGCACTTATAATTTCTTAATTATTTAAAACAACGTTTGGACCAAACGTTGGACCAAACGTTTGGACCAACGTTTGGACCAAACGTTGCCAACCTAGAGCATGCTATGAAAATTAAACTGACCTTTTTCAGCACAGCACTGGCAATGTTACAATGGAAGTTCTATGTTACTAAGTTTCTCTGTCTCTCCTTCATGTCAGTATGCTTTCAGTCCATAGACAACAATGAGAAAGTTTTTACTCCACCCTGTGTTGGTACAACACAGTGTATCCTGAAGGAACTGTGCAAATTCTAGAGGAATTCATATAATGAGAAGGTTTGTAACTAAATAAAGTCCAAATAGCCTGGGAAAATTAAGCAATTTTCTAACAAAATGAAGGCAGCAGGATCAGAAGCCGCAGGTGATGTGGAAGCAAATTTTCTGGGAAAAATAGAGTCTGGATGTTTTTGTTAATTAGACTAAAAGTCTCTTTAATCCCAGTGTGTACATAAACCTCAAAACTGTAAAAAAAATTATGGTGGGATGATGGGGTTTTTGTGGATTGCTGCAAATTTATGTGATATCATATCACTGTTGGCATTGTAACTGCTATCATTGAATGAGAGGGAATATATGACTGACATGAATCCGAAGTTGTGTTGTGGTATTCCATTAGTGTCGGGTGACAAACTGTCTTTAGCGTGAACTTCAAGTCAAAGCTGACTTTCTTGTTGAAAGAAAGGCAAATGAAATCTCCTGAGGTGTGGAGGGAGGGAAGCTAAACAGAGGAGCAAACTATGAGAATACAGTTGCCGAGAGTATAGCAGAGCTAATATCATGCTGCAAAGCCAAACAAAAACAAAACTGTTCTTCTAGGCAGAGCAGGAAGAAAGAAGCTGTGCCAAATGTTACTAGAAGGAGACTAGTTGATTTGAACTCAGAACCCCATTTTATTGCACCTACCAGTTGGTTGTTATATTCTCATAATAAATCACACACACACACACACATATACAATACTATTTTATAAACAGTATGATAGATTCAGATGACATTTAAATAGTACTGATCTGGCAAAATGTTATGGCAGCTCTGACTTGAAGCCCTTCTCCTGGTATGCTATATTTTTATCCAGATGTCTTTGTAAATTGAGTATTATCAGATAAAATAGCCTGCACTAGCTTCTCCAACTCATCTTAGAATACTTTTATTTCACCTACCAGCTAGCTTTCAATAGTATCCCAGTGAGAGTTCTACACTGCTGTTACTTTTAAACTAACCACCCCACTAAGAAACAGCTCCATGTTCAAAACTGCTCTTGGTCAAGTTCTTCACTGGAAATTCATCACAGCCAGGTCAACTCACCTCCCTCCCCCACCCCCCACCTTACCTAGGACAGACTGGAGCTGTCAAACTTCAGAAGCAAACCTCAATGATGTGTTTCCGTCTTTTGAAGTACTCCTGTCCTGAAGATCTTTCGGATACAACGCTATGAAGTGAGAAGTCCTTTTCCCTTTTGATCCACTAATGCTGTCAAAAGCTTGCAGCAAGTCTTTCCCCAAGCTACCTTTATTATATTAGACATTTATGGTGAGTTCATTCTACTTGGCTAGTGTCAAATCGGTCATTTGTTCAATCGGTATTTGAGATAGACATAAAGATTACCATATGGTGAGTTCAGAATTCAAATGCAAAACAAAACAAAAACTTATGGAACAGGGGGAGGAGGGGTTCATTCTGCCTGAGGAATCTTGGGACATGTTTAAAGCGGTGTTTGACTTTCACTTTCTGGATCTTTAAGGATGAAAGAGATTTTTTTTAAAAAAAAAAGCTGATTCTGACTTTTAAGCTAATGAGGAGCATAAAGAGAGGTAACGAGAAAACTGGTGTCAAGAAGAGCAATTGGCTTACAATATTTTGATTAGCATCAGTCTCCCTGGTGAGTAACAGACATGGTTAAATAACTGCGGAAACAAGTATGCAGGTGAGAGCTGGCAAAGTGATTCTGCTCCTCAAAGTCCTCAGGAACTTACGCTCCTTTGGTCAGGCAGTGTTGCTTTGCAAGGGATGATCTGAGCAAGGTCTTCTCAATGTCCCAACGAGAGGGATTCCCCAGACATGACAGGAGTAATGGCAATCTATGCCTCTCACTTTTGTCAGCTCCAGTCTTCCAGTGGTTGTATCCTTCAGGGCTCTCCAAACATGGCTGACACCCATGATGTCCAGCCTCATTCAAGACCTTGTCTTCCTAAGTACCTGAATTGACTCCATGGTCTCACTGGCCTTCATTTCCCAACTTTCCCATCTGCATAGGCTTAATTTGACATAATGGGATATACTATACTCTGAAGATACTTTTCACACAAACATACATGTACACATGTATTTCTACCTGTATGTATCCAAAGGTTAGTCCAATACATTAATAAATATGCTAAAGTCATAAGCTCATACATTACACAATAATAATGTTTAGAATTATTTGGAGGAAAAGTGTGTGACTTTCAACAAGTTCCACATTTATGCTTTATAAAGAGCTATTATATTACAGAGTATCACTATGATTTATAAAGACAGTATTGAGGAGCCTGAGGCCTGGGTGACTCCATATTGAGCTAGTAACCATCTTAAGAGGTATGAGTTTTGCAGCTGACCATGAGACTGACCTGGGAATGAACAGATAAATTCCCAGGAGACTAGGGACATAAACAATTTTTGGGAAAACTGCAGTCAGGTGCTGGAGGGTGTGGTGACCCAGCAGTCAGACCTCAGGTGGGGTTTGTTTGAGAAAGGAGCCCTGCTGTTCAGCACTTCTCTCCTTGAGACTCCCACCACTGGGGAGTCTCAAGGAGATAGCCAACCAGTTTAAAGTACATCAGCCCTTTTATCTAACCCAACAACCTGTTTCTGGTCCTTTCCCACTCTGTAGTGTGTCAATTATACTACAGAATTGTTTTATGACTTTCCCGCAATGTGTAGTATCTGTTACAAGATGCTATGATCTATGCAAAGTCCCTGCCCTCCCTAAAAAGTGTATAAAAAGTGCTGTAACCCTGGGCTCGGGGCCTCTTTGTGCCACCAGTTACCTGGTGCACTGAGGACCAAGCTGGAACTTGCAATAAACGGCTCTTTTGCTGTTTACATTGATCTTGGTCTCTGGTGGTCTTTGGGGGGGGATGTCTTGAGTCCGAGTACAACAGGTACATAATCCAAATATTGTTGCTTGTCTTCTGATTAAGAATCATTTATATTTATATATAATATGACAAGTAATCTTACGTTAGAATCCTCTGATCTACACATATGTGTGTATGTACATAAATATAGACCAGTTGCAATAAAGACATGAATTGCTTGTATTTGCAAGAAAAATTTATCTCCTATTAATCAAAGTATTCATTATAAAGTACTTTAAATTTAGTGCTTCTCTAAATTATATAACCCATATAATATATGATCTCATAAATAGTGAAGTATCTCCTGCATAAGGTTATTAGCTATCAACAGCCCCAAATAATTATTGTAACTATAAATAGACTAAGTTTTGTCCCTTGAATGCTAAAATATCAATTGTAATTGAATTTAAGCTAAATGATTATGGGAGAAAATATACCTGCATGTACCATACAAATACTTAGTATGCAACTAATACTTTGTTTGAAAGCTATGTATAAATTTAACTTTGTTTGAAAGAATAAGGAAAACTTGTAAGTGTTATAGCTATGAAATTATTTTCTCTTGGCTAGGTTCAGTAGTACACTTCTGTAATGCCAGCACCTCAGAGGCTAAGATGGAAAGATTTTTAGATAAAGGCAAGCCTGGGCTATTCTGTCAAAAAGATATAAAAAGTTCCAGTCTTAACAGCTATATTCCTAGTTACTTGGAAGACTGACTGAGAACACAAGAACACAAGTTCAATGAAAACCACTTGGAAAACCTCACAAGACCTTTTCTCAACCCATTACTGGATATAATGGTGTCATCCCAAGCAGTGTGAGAGACTGAGATCAATAAGGTCATAGATCTACAACAGTTAAGAAAAAAAAAACTCTATGAGACCCACCCCAGCTCAACAAAGGAAATCTGGATGTGATGGTATGTACTTGTGGCCTCAGCAACTACATAAAATCTAAAGTAGATGGCTCTGACATATGCCTAGGCAGGAAGCAAGACCTATGCTCCAAAGTCACTGGTGCTAAACAAGGCTGGAGACAAGACTCAACCTAGCAAGCAATTATAAGTCCCTACATTCAAACCTAACAGCTATACCACCAGAAAGAGAAAAGAGAAATAGTTTGAGCTGAACAGAACACCAGTTGAGGGTCTGAGCCTATTATGGAGCTGGAGTTGGCATTTCCAAGAATAAGCAAGTAGCATGTGGTATTTCTCACTATAGAAAATTACCTTTGTACTATATTTATTGGTTTATCAGGCCACTTGTTTCATTGTCTTTACTTTTGATGGCTTAGAAAGACATCAATGGCATACAAATTGTCTATACAAACTTACCTGAAAGATGAGAAAGAAATAAGAAGCCAGAAAGTACCAATAATAAATACATATGTATATAATATATATATTATATACATATATATATACTGCATTCATCTCCAAAAATATGGCAGAGATATAATCAGGTATATGGGAAAAGCATGAAAATTATTCTACATTAAATTCCAAAAGCATTTCAAATAATTGAATTAGATACAGCTAATTCAACATAGATAAAACTTTGTTTTGTAAAAACTAAGTTACACTTCGTGAAACTTTCATAATATTTTTCCCTTTAAACCTAAACTATCTAGAAATTCTTTGTTTGTAAGATTGTTATCTATGAGGGTATAGAATAATGACACAAATTTTAAAAGTGTCTAGCTTTTAAAATTCAATACAAATTATGTGACTCATTATTAATATAGTTTGTGAGTCCTTACCAACTGTAAGGACTCCTTCTTTAAAAGAAAACAAATCAGGTATATTTTAGATATGGGACCCTTGTCTATTGTATGGTTAGTGAAGAGTGAAGATCTTCTCCCAGTCCATGGGCTAGGGCCTTTGCCATGCAGAAGCTCTGAATTTTATGCAATACCATTTGTCCAACCTTCCTTTTATTTGTTGTGTTTTTAGGTCTCTATTGAGAAAATTTTGGCTTGTGCCAAGGAGACCGAGGGTTTCTCCTATTCCATCCTGTAATGTTTTCAGAGTGTCAGCTTTGACTCTGAGGTCTTTGATCCATTTGGAGTTGATTCTGGTGCAGGGTGATATATAAGGATCTAGCTTTAATTTTCTACAAGTAGTTAACCAATTTTGCCAGCACCATTTACTGAAGAGGCTGTCTTTCTTCCATTCTATTTTTTTAGCTCCTTTATCGATGATTAGATGGTTATAGGTCTGTAGGTTCATTTCTGGGTTTTCAATTCTATTCTATTGGTCCTGAGGTCTGTTCTTGTGACAGTACCAAGCTGTTTTGATTACTATGGCTTTGTAGTAGAGTTTTAAATTTGGAATTGATATTCCTCCAGCACTGTTCTTTCTGTTAAGGATCGTTTTGCTATTCGGGTTTTTTATTGTTCCATATGAATTTTTGGATTGCCTCTTCTATTTCCTTGAAGAATGAGGTTGGAATTGATAGGTATCACATTGAATTTGTAGATAGCCTTGAGGAGTATTACCATTTTCATGATGTTGATCTTTCCAATCCAGGTGCATGATACCTGACCTGATCTGGAACTCAAAAAATTAAATCCCCCAAAAACAAATCTTCAAAGAAACAACTGCCCAATAAATAACTGGGCTAAAGACTTAAAGAGAAACTTCTCGGAAGAGGAAAGAAGGATGGCCAATAGACACATGAAGAAATGCTCAACCTATCTAGCCATAAAAGAAATGCAAAGCAAAACAACATTGAGATACTACCTCACCCCAGTTAGAATGGCTATAATCAAGAACTCTAATAACAACAGATACTGGAGGGGATGTGGACAGAAGGGAACCTTACTTCATTGTTGGTGGGAGTGTAAACTTGTTCAACCACTTTGGAAGCAGTATGGAGGTTCCTCAAAAGACTCCACATAGAGCTCCCCTATGACCCAGCAATCCCACTTCTGGGCATTTACCCAAATGTCCACAAACAAACCACACTAAAGCTACCAGCATGCCTATGTTTATTGCAGCATTATTTACCATAGCTAAGATATGGAACCAACCCAGATGCTCCTCAGTAGATGAAAGGATCAAGAAAATGTGGTACATAAGCACAATGGAATTCTATGCCTCCATCAGAAAGAATTTCCATTTGTTAAGAAATGGAAAGACTTGGAAAAATTATATTAAGTCAAGTAAGCCAGGCCTAAAGAAACATTGGTCCCATGCAATAACTAGTATATGTCTGAGTCAAGCAGAAAAGGTCAGATAAGTTGATGTTAGGGAAATGAACCCCAAGATAAGTATCAAATGTTTTTTTTTTCTTTCATGCAATTGTTTCTAACATATTTATAAGATTATTTCATTGTTGTATAACCCCTGCTTTTACTGTATTTGATGTTAATAGAATTTGTGGAGGGGAAAGGCAAAAACAAATCGTTAAACTAGGGATACAGGTGGACCCATTGCTACAATGAGATGTACAAGTCGTTATGTTGAAAAATGAACTTTACAACTTTGGTGGTGGGGGAGGATTGGGTGTGGGGCGGGGGGAGGTAATGGGAAGGGATGGGAAGGAGAAACAAAGGATGAGACAACAATGTTTGATAAGAAATGTACTCATTATCTTACCCATGTAATTGTAACCCCTCTGTATGGTATTTTCACAATTAAAAACAAAATCAAAAAAAAAGAAAGAAAGCAAATCAGTAGTGTGGCACCAGTGGCTCACCCTGTAATGCTAGCTGCACTGGAGGTTGAGATTTGAGGATCACAGTTCAAAGCCAGTCCTGGCAGGAAAGTCCATGAGACTCTTATTAACTACCATGAGACTCCAATTAGCTACCAAAAATCCTGAAATAAAGCTGTGGCTTGAAGTGGGAGAGTGCTAGTTTTGCACACAACAATTTGAGGATAGGGCCCAGGCCTGGAGTTCAAGCCTCAAGGCCAGCAAAAAAAAAAAAAAAAAATCAGTCTTTGAAAACCAAGTAACATATTTACTCCCTGAAAGTTAAAAAACAGCTTTACTATCTCTTCAGATAACAAAATGAAATACTGATACCCTGTTTTCAAAAAGGAGAATGTGAAGGTATGAAAAGAAATTTGCAGTAGATCCATTACCACAAGATAAATTGTGGAATAACGTAAATTAAAGATGTCAAATGTTTAGCCTAAAAGCACAAGTGAGCTACATCATATTTTACGTTTTTGCCAGCTTCAAACACTTACGATTTTTGTAGGGGGTTTATCTTTTTTTATGAACAGCCCAGATCCACACCAACCTTGTCACACCACTGCAAACAACCCAGATTTACACCAAGAAGAGGATGAACATAGAAATTATGGGCCATTCATAAGCTGGGATTACAGCTGACAACGAAATTAAAGAGCTACAGCTTTAGGCAAACACTTGGTGCATTTCCGAAAACCAAGTGCTGAGCAAAAAGGAAAAGCAAAAATGGAAAATATACAAAGAATATAAGCAGTATAAATCATTTACATAATCTTAAATAGGCCAGATTAAGCATTATTTTCTTTTGGGGGACACACTGTCATGTGTTAAATGTAAAAGGAAGAAGTAATTCACTGATAGAAAGGATTGCAAGAAAAAGTATAGAGAACTTAAGCCCAGACTCAGAAATTAAACTGGCCTAGTTCCAATTAACTGTATGCCCTTGTTTTGTTTTTATGTGCAATCACATAGTGTCAATACAGTTATAAGGTAGAATGAGCGTGCACTTCCCAGTTCATACTGGCCTACTTAAAATGATTACTCCCCACTTCTAACTTAAGTCTTTGTTCCACAGTCATTTGAGCCAGAAGCACATTCTCCATTATCTGATTGTCCGATGTTTGTTTTGGTCTTCTTGAATAGTCTCTGGTCTTACTGTATTTCCAAGTGACTGCCCCGTCTTTTTACCTTCCACCCAAATCAGAACAGTCTGAAGTAGGGAACTTGGCAACCAACCCTTGGGGAGGTATTCAGATCCATCACATTGTTGATTCCTGTGGTATAATTGGCTAATTTCTAGCTACCAATGTGATGTCTATTCCATTAGGAAATTTTTGGAAATGTATCTCTGTCTTCTCTTACCAAGAGAACAGGTTTTGTTTTCTACCCATACAGGGTAAAATAGCTTCCTCTCATGGCTCTCACAGAAATAGATAAGGAGTTAAGGAAATGTAGAGACTTAGAATTGAAAAGATTTCTGAAAGTTGCCTCTACCTCTTTCTTATTTTATAGGTGAACACGCTGGCATCTGGAGAGGTCAATTTTACTCTTTTTATACTGTATGTATTTTTTTTCAGTAAATTACAGATTTATCTTTATTTACTTGGTTTTTTTAATTGTGAAAATACTGTACAGAGGGGTTACAATTACATGGGCAAGATAATGAGTACATTACTTGTCAAGCATTGTAGCCTCCTCCTTTGTTTCCGCTACTGTATGTATTTTTTGACTGCTGTCTTTGTGCCAATGTGGCTCAATAGACTAGAGTGTGCTAGTGTTGTTGTTTTCTTTGTTTCACAGTGCTAGATTAAATATCAGCCTTTGCTTTGCAGCCACTGTCACTATTTGCTGTTTATCATTTAAAGCAATAAGATTATGAAATCTTTAAGTTTGCTGCAACTGCACAGTTATCTCATTTGTACCACCTTTTCCACACTGCCACAGACATCTGATCATCCATCTCGTGTTCAAAGTGCTATAACGTCTTCATTAAAGGTCTACGCTCCATGGGAAAAAAAGTTCTTTTGAAATAAAAGACAGGTAGTAATAACCCAATTGTATAAATGAGATAGCAGAGGAGAATCCAATAAGCCTACGTCCAGAGAAAAGCCAGCAATATAACAGGAATTAGAACCCTGGGTATAAATCTAAGCTAGTAATCTTTTCCTATACCATGTAATACCTCACTTGTTCCAGCATTGGATTTGGAGAGGACAAAGAAAGAATTGTGCCATGTAGATTGATTCTACAGCAGTGACAACCTTTTGACAGTACGAGGAATCTTTTGATCTGTGTTTTGTGGCTTGTTGTTATTGCTCTGCATTATGTCCAAAACTTAACAAGGTGGCATTATAGCTCTTAATGAAAGATAAAGAGGTGCCTCCTTTAAATAGTGTACAGTCTAGTTGAAGAAATGACATATATTTACAAAGAGATAACTAATAGTGAAAGACTATAAATAATACATCCTTATGAATAATGTAGATACAAATGTTACCAGAGGCCAAAAGAAAAAGATGATCATGAATTTGGCAGAGGACCAAAGAACCCAGAAGTATGGGAGCTAGACCTTTCCAACCTGACCTCTGCTTCATTTGACAGTATGATTGTATTTTATAACTTTTCTTACATAAACAGTTTTTAGCAAACACAACAATAAAGACTCTGGCATTTTTCTTTCTCTGGATATGTACCTACTCTATTTCTATTTCTAGCTAGGCATTCCCTACTTTATTGCAGTCAACCTATCCTAGCGATTTACAAAACTCAAGTTTAACTGTTTCTCCTTAGATTTGTCAGCCTTATTTAAGCATACGAGAGGAAGTACCTCTAAAACTCTGGAATACTAGGGTGCTTCTTCATAACCTTTATGGGATAATTTTCTTTTCATCAAACTAACATTTACATATGCAAATTTGTACTTTTCCTCAAATTAAAATTTAGAGACTATCTATATATTTATTGGAATGAGGTTGTCATTGCTTAAACTGTTTTTCACCCATCTCTTTACTAGTTCTGCTTTGGAAGTGTTCTTAGAGCAAGTTTTGAAATCCAAAGAAATTATATCTTCTTTCAATGTCAATTTTGAAGCTTGGGGTTGAACCTAGGTCTAGGTCCTTGCTAGACACATACCTTGCCACTGAGCTACACTCCAGATCCTGTCACTTTTTGTCCTTATTTACAGTCTTTCTTTAAAAAACTTTAAACATGGTCTTGGTACATCATTGAGTCTGTCCTCAAACTCACAATTCTGGCTGCCTCAGCCATACCACTGCCAGGATTATTGGTGTGAAAAATCTTGCCCAGTTTGTAATCCTAGAATTGCACTAGGTTTACCATAGACTGTCATCTTCTTATATCTAACTTTGTAAGTTTAACCATTGTGTGTGACAGAGAATTTGTGACCTATATAAAATGCAATTTTTCTCAAGTAAAGTTTTAAGTAGTACCATGTATGATCTAAGATTACTCTGTAAAAATGAATTGCTTAAAGAGTAAACTTACCTACTTTCCCAATGCTTATATATCAATGTAGTTTTTTATTTTTCCTTATTAATCATGTTATATACATAAACTTCTGTGAAGTGGTTCTTTTAAAATGACTCTTAAGTCTAGCCAAGCTGTTCACAAATGTAGCTCTTGCTGAGCAGCCGGCATGAGGGAAGGGAGTTCTGAGTTGGAGCTCCAGGACCATGAGAGAGAGAGAGAGAGACAGAGAGATACAGAGAAAAGAAAGAAAGAAAGAGAGAGAGAGAGAGAAAGAAACAAAGAAAGAAACAAAGAAAGAAACAAAGAAGGAAGGAAGGAAGGGAAAAATAAAAACCGAGAGAAAGAGAAAGAGAGAAAGAAAGAGAAAAGGGGAGGAAGGAAGAAAGGAAGGATCAGTTCTGTCAAAGACAAGAATAAGTATACTATATTTTTGCATGAAATCAAGAGAGTTGTGAAGCTGTTACAGCAAATGCTCCAGCTAGAACATTAAGTGCAAAAAAATGATAGCTAAACTTTTTTCATAAAAATGCTGAGACAGTATTGCTCTTACTTAGACGGAAAATTGTTGAATGAAATCCTGATACTAGCTATTTAAATTACTTCATATTTACATATTTGTTGAGAACAGGAAGGACTCATTTCTTGTATTCCATAAAAGAAATTATATCCCCTGTTTAGTAGTTCTCAAGCTTTTTAAGGTTTAGACATCTTTGGATAAATGACGAAGGAATTTCATATGAGAAAATAGTTCTCAGAAATGTTTTGGACACAATTTCAATGATTTTACAGATCTATACGATCAGCCATCAACTCTAATATAAGAACACGAGTTCTCTGTATGTTTGAATTTTTACACAGAACACAAAATAACTCAAAAATTATCAAACCATGTTCTATATCTTTCCCACCACGCTTAGCATATTGCCTTTCAGTGGTCGATGCCCAAAAAACTATGAAAGTTTCTTTAGCTAAAATGTTATTTGTGTCTACTCAACAAATGTCCAGGTAATCTTCTTGAAAATTTTATTTCTTACAGTTAGCTAATATACAGAATGTGATCCTATTAAATTTTATGATCACCTACATAATTACAACTAGGTAGTGTAGTATTTCCTTCTTTTTCAAATGCTGAGAACCTCTGATCTAAATTCATGACTTTACAATTAAGTCAGACAGAACCCATAAGACATGAGTAACAACATATTATTGTGTATTAAGTAGTCATCACCATTGTTTTGTCTGCCTGACATGTAGTGACAACACATCAAAGTTATTGAGTAATGACCTAATGATTAATGTTGGATGCACATTTGTAATCAGCCAGTGAGAAGATTGCAGTGAAGCATGTGGAACAGATCTGGAACATAAATTTACTCCTGTAGTCTTGATACTATTAATGATATTGTGCACCAAGGTAGTATCTAGCACCAAGGTATAAGCAAGATCTCACATTCCCTACTAAATAAAAATAGAGGGTCCTTTCCATTTCTTTCTCACTGAATTAGTAGTTTGTAGTGAACTGAGTAATTAACAATTCAAAAACAGGGCAATAAGTTAATTGCATATGCCATAGAATAGGGTCATTTAGGAATTACCTCAGGAATGTCTCTTTAGTACACAAAAGAAAATAGGATCTGGTTTCAAGCCCATAATTATAGACAGGAGACCACTAGTCCTGATCTGAGATGATTTCTTATAGCAGATGTCAGGTCAGCATTTCATCACAAGTAGCAATTATTCCATTGGTAGAAAGTCCTTTCATAGCTAGTTCATAGAAAATCCTCGGGAAGAGAATGACCAAGTTAGAGTGTTGTAGCACTTTAATCAACTGATCAATGTTAGAAATGGAGCCCCTTGGTTATCTGGCTAAGTTATAGCACTATGGCATACCCAAGTATATACGTCCTAATTTGGTCTGAAAAAAATTGGTAGAAACTCCTTTTGAAACATAGAGACCATGAAATAGATTTACATTTCTCTCAAAAGAGTCTGGAAAGAATAATTGGAATGCACTCGGGAAGATTTTATCACCAACAAAACCAAAGTACAAATGTGTCTTTGCACTGTAAATATTTCACAGTGCAAAGAGTACAGAGCCTTGAGATAGCTTTTTTTTTAGGGAGATGGGGGAAAGTAACGTGAAATGCCCTACCCTATAACTTCTATGCTAAGCTTCATAATCAATAACGAGACCCTGGTAGCATTCCTTTATCATTTTCTGTCCGTATAACCTCCATGTTTCAACTTGGCATTTGAGTGAATAAAATTTTTAAAACAAAGGAATTCGAAGGGGTTGAAACTGTACTTGATTCTTATGTAAGTACACTCTAAAAGACTTGTATACAGATAAGCCTCTCTGGCTTTTCTTCTTCTTGAAACAAGAAACCATTTGAGGTTGATCCCTGTAGGTTTGAGGATAACTTTTACCTTGAAGAACTCCTCTAAACTCCCAGGTCTTTTTTGAAGACAGCGATGCAGTTACTGCTGCTGTTGGAATACAAAAGGAAAGGGAGAAGTTTGAGTTGCTGGTTTTCTGTAGAAAAATATGGAATGATTCACCTCCAAAGTTATTGCAGGCATATTCTTGATTAATGTTTTACAGCGCTTTTTTATTTTAGCAGTTGAAAGGGATCAAGAGGAAGAAAAATTTTCATTGTTATAAAAAGCAATGCCTTTTGATAAGCCCACAAATTAGCTGGCCACTGAGCAAAAGCTGAGGATAATAACAGATTCCCATCCAGAAGAGGTATCATGATTAAAAACTGAAACCAACTCAGAGGGTAATGAATTCTCATCCATCTGAGTTCTACTTGGGTAGTTTCAAGTGCTCAAGTCTTCATTGCCTTCAATGTTCTTCTATCGACAATACGACCTTACCTCTAAGAGTAAACCAGAACCTCCTCTACCCCCAATTCATTATTCTTATCCATTACCCTAGTTCATCGTCACTCCAGCCTTCTTCCAAATATTTGTCTTGAAATATTAGTTTTTAATCTTTTATTTCCTTCATAAGTACTTGTTCGTTTTTCTTTGGAAAAATTTCTAATACTTTCCATCATTTATTACAATGATTCCCATTACTCCAGACTATTAATTTTTACTGGTACATACATCAATGTTTATTTTCATAGAAAATCTGAGAGAGAATGAAGGAGTGGTTGACACTGTTCAAATGGAAACATGCTCATTACCTGATTTATGTAATTGTAACCCCTCTGTACATCACCATTCCAATAAAACTTAGGGGAAAAAAACACAGAAAATCTACATTTAAATTTTTCTCAGATTCTAACTTGACTTATAACTTTTTCCAGCTTCATAAATCCTTTGTAAGAAATAACACAATATCTTGATGTCAGTTAATTACCAAGAATTAGCAAATCATGCCACAAAAACTTCAGCAACCCTGCACACTGAAAAGGTTGACCAAAATTTCCATTGGCTATTGCCTGAGCTTTGATTCAGATCTGTAGCAGCTACCTGGGAAAATCCAATACATTGCAACAGTTACATTATTAAAACAACTTGTCTGGACCATATATTTAGCCATCTACTGTTCTTGAGGTATCTGTAAGAGTGTTATAAGATTAAGGTTTGCAATATAATAGGCTACTTAAAGGTGATAGTCTTCCCTAATATTAGTGATTCATTCAAACAGTTGAAATCCTAAGCAGAACAAAAATAACTGACCTTCCAATGAATAAGAGAGGTTTGTCCCTGCCTAACTGTCTTATACTACAATATTGTATATTTTCCCATATTTTTATTATCATTAGTTAGTTATACAAGAGGTTATCATTTGGTACGTATATACATGCACATTAATAAATCTTGATCAGATTTGCCTCCTCCATTGCTCTCCCTCATTCCCTCTTGACACTTTCCAAAGCAATTTCAACTTTCATTGATAGATTTTCCCACATATATATGAAGCATTTTTTAATTGTCAAGATGATAAACCGAGGGGTTATAGTTAAATAAATAAGATAATAAGTACATTGCTTGTCAAACTTGCTACCTTTTCCTTCATTTTTCTCCTATTTTTCCCTACCCCCAACTCCCCACCCCGAGTTGTACAGGTCATTTCCAAAATATTGACTTGTGTATATCGCTGTTGCATTGGTTCCCCCTTGTCCTTTGACTCATCATTCTGTTGTTCCCCTTCCCTTCCCTAATTCAAATACTACTCCAGACTACTGAATCTAAATTTTCCAGTGGATCTAGAGTAATGCTTTTAACAAGAATTCCACCTGTGTTCAGGCTTAGTTATTAATTATACTATTTATTATGTGTTATTAATTATGTTATCAGAACTCTGTCCCATTTTTCTTACTGTGTAAGTTCTGCACCTTCGATGTATTGTGTATCACATCCCTGAGGAATTTCTTGTGTGCCAGAAGACCACTTGTAATGTCACATGTTTGGATTTTTAAGCATCTTGATTCTTTTATCATAGTCACTTTCTGCCACCTTATCTTTATGATAAATATAAGTCAATCTTTAAGACTCAGCAGAAACAAAATCCTACCCAGAAAGCTTGTGTTACTCTCAGTTTCCAAAAGTGATTTTACCACTTACTTATCCTATAGTGTTTATAAAGCTATTTTGCCATGGTTTGCTTCCATGCTTATCTCTTGTGGGTAACAGCAAGTTTCCTAAGAGCCACTAATATATCTTACTACGTTTGTATTTCTAGTATCTACCATAATGTTCAAACGCATTTGCTAAAGGGATGAGCTGATTAAACAAAGGAATGAGCAAAGGAAGAAATGAAAATGAGTGTAGGCAATATTTAGAATAGCACCTTCACAAAAATATCCACTGCAGTTTTTTATGGTGTTTAAATTGAACAGTAAATATTCGCTTAATTCAGGACCATCAAACTCACAGCTCTTTTTTGATTCTCCAGTTTCCTTTTTCCCATCTGCCACTCTGGCATAATTACAATTCCTACCTCAAGGTGGTAAAAATTAATTGGCTTGTAAATAATGATAAATTAGTCAATGTTTATAAAATGCTCTCCACATGAAAAATACTCCATCACCCTTAAGCATTTATATTTATTAGGAAATAAACTGATGCATTATCAATAACTAGGCCACACCTGTGATTTATGCCCTAAATATAATTAAGCTTTTGCTCTATCTAGTTTTAAAAGACAGTTCTGCCTTTTATTTGTGTAGGCACTCTTACATCATTGTCATTGTGGTAAAAACAATAATAGAATTAGATACCATGACACAACATAAAACAATGGTATAAATTTTCCAATTTAGAGCAGCTAGCCTACATAATTGGAGTCTCATTCAGACTGCTTATTTAACTTTTACTCTCAACTTTGAAATACTGAAATCTAGCTGAACTAAGTTAGAATTTTGTTCAAGAAAAGGTTACCTTGAACTCAGGATTCCTCATGAGATAAGTTAACTCAAGTTTCTTGGCAGAGGCAAATCATTATGCCAAAAGAAAATGTAGAATCAGTTGCTAGTAGCTCATACCTAACTACTCAGGAGACTAAGATCTGAGGATCTTGCTTCATAGCCAGCCCAAGTCTGTGAGACTTTTTATCTCCAATTAACCACCAAAAAGCTGGAAGAGGAACTGGTTCAAGTGGAAGAGCACTATTCTTGAACATAAAAGCTTAGAAACCATGCCCAAGCCCTGAGGTCAAGCACCAGGACTAGAACCAAAAAAAAAAAAAAAAGTAGATATTTGTCTTATTAAGTAAGGCTCTCCTGTTTGAAGATCAGAAGCAGGTTTTAAAGATGACTAACTTTTACAGGGATGTACAAATACAAATATATAAATGAATATAAATATAAATCGGGTAGTCAATTAACCACTGAGCCTCAAATCCACATACGGTTTTGCTCAACTTTCCTGATCGTAATTCTTCTGGAATACTTCCTTTATCAGAAAACAATAATAAAAAGCCAAAATTAGTTGCCAAGGGCCAAGATGGAGGGAAGCAAGGATTTTCAGTACAATCAACAAAAATTCTTTAGTATCAGTTTTCTTGAACTCATTTTTGATAAGGAGGCCACCACAAGAGATTAAAGATACCTAATGTACAGTACTGGTCTAGCATTAACCAGCTTTCCCATTCATCAGCTTTAGTAGCTACTGGGGAGAGCACTGTGCATGTGCATGTCAGTTTCTCTATTAGATGCTATTCAGCTACCATAAGCCAAGGCTTCTAGAGCCACCTAATGAACACCAGCAAAACCGATACTGTCTTTTGGAAAAGACCTATGGTGGCAGCACAAACATTGCTTCAAAGGTATCACTTTCAGCTCCAAAACCAGATCAAACAAGAAGGGAGAATAAAAGGAGCAAGGTAGAAGGATTATTTCACAAAGTGTATGTGAGCTATACTTGGATAAACTCCAAAATTATTAGAAGAGCTTTTTTGGTTGGGGGGTTGTTTTCGTTTATTTTTTTAATGTACTGGGTGAGGTTATTGCTTTTTTGCTTCATTTTTTTCTTTTGTTTATTCCTTGTTGTCACTGTTTTTGACTCTGGTACCCTATGTCTTAAGTATTTGTTTATATATATGGGGATGGAAAGACATACGATTATATGTCTTGTATATATGTTTATATATGGGGATGGGAAGGGGAATAACAAAATGGTGAGACAAAGGACAAAGTGCACTAATGCAACAGTGATTTTACAAGACATTATGTTGAAAATGAGCTTTACAACTTGGAAGGGGGGGAGTATTGGGGGATGGGAAAGTAGGAGAAATGGAAGATGAGGGAGACCTGGGCACTGTCCCTCAGCTCTTCAGCTCAAGGCTAGCTCTCTACCACTTGAGCCACAGCGCCACTTCCGGCTTTTTTCTTTTTGCTTATGTGGTGCTGAGGAATCGAACCAAGGGCCTCAGGCATGCAAGGCAAGCACTCTACCACTGAACCACCTTCCCAGCCCTACAATAATTTTTTAAAAAGAGTTTTGTTGCTGTTGTTTTAAGGTTGATAGTGTCATCAAATCAATTATATCTGATTTAGAAAAAAAATGCTGTGAAACTTGTATCATACCAGATCTCTCAGTGTTTATTACTTTTAGCATTCATTCTAGACCTATCATTATTATTAAATATTAACATCAATTATATAGATACATTTTATAACAGTGAATTTACCTCATATGATCCCATTAATTAGGTAATTAGGATCACCAAGTAAATAAAACAAAAGCAGAAGAGCAATGTATAAAGGATTTAAAGAACAAATGGACCACCACGCTTGAACATTACCTAAGGACAGATATTAAACAACAAAATGAAAACAGTGACTCTCTTCGCTCTCTCTGCCCCTCTGTGTGTCTCTCTCTACATCTCCGTGTGTCTCTCTCTGTCTGTGTGTCTCTCTGTCTGTTGGTCTGTCTCCCTCTGTCTCCCTTTCTCTCTCTCTAAATCTAGGAAATCTTTGAATGATCAGTTGTTCCATACTTCTGAACAGTTACAAAGTATGGAGTTCTGCTTGCTTATGTGCATGAACTCTGAGATGATGAAAAATAGGCATTTAAACCATTTTCTGGTCCAACCAGCTTTTCATTTTAGCATTTCCTCTCAAGAAGTATGCTCTGTGAAGCAATTCTTTGTTGACTCTGAGAAACTGCTCCCTGAGAAAAGGGTTTTCCACATGTTGGCGACATGCTATTAGGAGAATGTTGAAAAGGTAAAGATGAGGGAGGAGAAGTCAAGTCACTGAAGATATGCTCCTGAAGGACCTTCCCCCTTTCTCTTTGTTCCCCAGCTGCCTTGAGCTGAGTAACTTCCTCCTTCTTGTTCCTACTCTGATGCATTGCTTTACCATAGGCTTAAAAGCAGCAGGCCAACTGACCATGGACAGAAACCTTAAAAACTAAGCCAAAATATACCTTTTCCTCTCTTGAAATTGATTCTATTGCATATTTTGTTACAGAGAAAGAAGCTAACTAATAAATTATGCAAACCCCTAATCCATTACTCCATTACTACCTCTAGAAATAAGGAGCTAAAGGGAAGAAATGACACTAATGGAGTCCAATGAGTGCTAAAGTCATGAAAAGAGGCCACACCACATGTGCAATCATAAGGAAGAAATAGCATCCACTAGAAGAACACGGCTTTATGAGAGTTAGAGTCAAGAAGATATATCTCTAGCTCTCTCTTCCTTTCCTCTGGTCTCCTACTAGTAGATACGAATGGCCAAATAGAACTAGACTCCAGATCCTAAGAGAATTTGGGCTGCTACAAGAAAATACAATGGATTGGGTAATTTATAAATAGAAGGAATTTATTTCTCATAGCTTTTTTGAAGATCAAGTTGCTAGAAGGTTGATTCTATGATCCTCATAGAGAATACATCTCTCCTTGTGTGGCACAAGGGAATGTTACTCGGTTGTTCTCTTATAATACATTGATTACAACTATAAGGACAGAACCATTGTGGTATAATTATTTACCAATTCTGCTTCCTAAGACTGCTTCACTGGGGACTAAGTTTCAGCACATAAATGGGGGTATCACCATTCAAGTGAAAGCAGGGATAAAATCTCTGTGTATCTTTGCCTTGGGACACAAGGAAGGATATAGGAAAGTAAACATGAGATTGTGTGTGTGTGCGTGTGTGTGTGTGTGTGTCTGTTACGTGGGAAGAGGAAGAATGGATTCAGAAACAAAGAATATCCAAGAAGAATTAGAAGATTGAAAAATATAGTATTAAGATTGTTTCTCTCCTATTTATCCTATCACTAGGAAATGAAATGTTACCACCTTTCAATTGAGCCATGTAAGCTCTATAAAGTTATTTAAAAATTGAGTCACTTAAGTCTTCTACAATCTTGGCATTTAATTTTATAATTTTAATAATCACAATTTAAGCTTATTTATAACACTGAAATAATCTATTTCTGAATAGAAAACATATTTTTTCTTTTAAATACAGAAACTTTCCTTCCCCAGAATATTTTAAGATAACCTACTAAATATGATTCTGTGAAGGGTAATATACCATTCTCTAAATAATCATTATATGTAGTATTTTATGGTAAAGCCTGCTAATATAAAAGATCATATCATACTGGATTATCATTTAAATAAGGGTTAGTATTCTGACTATATTTTCCCCAAGTACCTGTGTTATTCTAGGCAATTTAATGAAAAAGGAAGGTTTATTCTCTGACCAGTGGGGCCAGATATTAGGCTATCATCTCTCAGCACTAAACCTACCTGATTATGTTCTGCTTTATAATATTTAGGCTGGGAATTCTTCAGACTACTCTTATCCTTTCTTTTTTATATTTTTATATTGTTGTTATATTCTATTGAAAACTGAAAGAAGATGAAGGACAAGAGACTCATCAGCAAACCCAGTTCCTATAGGACTGTCCCAGCCCTGTAAATTGGTCCACTAGCAGATGCCTCCAGTTTGTAACTTCTTGCTCACTCCAAGACCAGCCTCTTGTGAGGCTTCTGCAGGATGAGCTTCAACTGAGCTTCACTATCTTCGTGGAGAAATCAGGCCTAGATTCACAGAGTGACAGTTCCAAGATTCTGGATCACAATGATGCCAAACTCTTCACTGTTTCCATTCCTGAGGATGACATTTGCCAGGTGATTACTATCTCCATGCTACTTTCTTGCCTGTTTTCCTTTTTCCACTCTGTCTCAACTGTTTAATGATTTCCCTTTATGAAACTCTTTGATAAAAATAACTGGTGGGGTTTCTGTTTTCCTGTTGGGACTTAGGCAAACACACTCATCATTATGTAACCCAAGCTAGTTCAATTTTTAGGTAGACAGCCTCCTAGCCTTAGATAGTATACTTTGTATAGTATAAAGTAGAATAGAAAGGAAATCCACAAGTAAACCACATTTATTTGTTCACTTTCTATGTATCAAGTGCTGAATTTAACATAGTAGAATATGTCACTGTGCCATCAGAAACCTAAACTCTGGTGTGAAAAAATAAGATTTTTTTATATGGGGATGGGAGGGACACTGCCATAAAATTCAAGGGCATGTATACCCATGAAGTCCAACATGGGAAAACATTTGACTAGTTTGAGATTCAGTAGTTATGAAGTGCTTCATGCAGGACAAAGAAAAGGCAATCCAAAGATAGAACAACAAAAAACAGGAGGATACTATATGGAGAACACTTTAAAGACATGAACACAATATCCAAAACCTTTATTTCATTTCTGTATTTTATTGATTCCTCTATTCATTTATTCCCTACATGTTTTTAATCTATTTTTTCTTTGTCTCTAAGATTTATGGGAGGCTGTGATTGCATGTATCCAACCAGTCACAGTATGATTCCTGGGAAATTCATATTCTCATAGGAGAAACAGAATCACCCAAGGAATGCATCTAATGATGAATAATTGCTATTGTGTCTCATCTGATAAGGAAAGACCCATGAAACTATGGGAGAAATGGCAGAGGTAAGAAAACAAAGAGTGGAGGGAACAGTCTTCCACCATTTTGTGCAATTCCTGGGAGACAGAAGAAAGCCAGACCTGGAGTAGGTGCCACGTTCCTGGGTGGAGAAGGAAACAGAGAAACATGGGTTCTCTGAAATTGTATCTTTTATCATTTTACCATAAACCAATAACTATGGAGACCAATAATAAAAAAAGAAAAAGAAAAACTAGCCCTTGGCCAGAGTTTCAGCCCCAGGAAAAACATTGCTGGCTGCCAGCTGAGAGAACAAAAAGATGACTCCTGCCCCAGTATGCTATCGTGGAGTCTTGCTCAGTAACGATTCCACAGGGGAAAAAGAAACGGGAGCAGTATGTGATGTGGAAAGAAGGACTAGCCATCTCCAGCAGGGGATTTTAATTTCACATGCACCAAGTAAAGACATGCTAGAATCCTCTCTTGGTCTCCTAAATGCATGAATTTAATAAGAGTACAGATGACTTGGTTATACAAAACAGTTCAGCATTTGGCATAATTAATATAAATATTGCATGCAATAGAAAAAATATTCTAACACCTTCTTTATTTAAAACAGGTTTAATTAATGTCAAGTGCTATAACAAGTGGTACTCTCCCCCTGCTTGCCTCTCTCCTCATACTGTGTGGAAATGCTCCCTGCTGCCTTGTTTACCTGCAGACTTTAGAGTCTAAATGCACAGGAGGGAGTTCATCCTTTATCTGTAAACCCTCTCCCTCCCTCTTCTCCTTCTGTTTCTGTCCCTGTCTCTGTATCTCTCTGTTCTTCCCCCTTTCCTCCCTCCCCTTTTAAAAATGACTTCTTTCTTTCAGTAAAAGAGTAGCTATTCCCAAAGCCTCTTGAAAATTCCTTTCTCATAGACAAGTTCTGTGTTGTTTTGCACAGGACCTACACAGACCCAGTTTAGGTTTATAGTCCTAACAACTAGGAGCAGGAATGTAGGTCATTGTGATTGGCCACTGCCTAACAACTGGACTCCTTTCTCCCCTTGTTCTACCTTTAGATTGGCTCCATGGGGATCCTAAACAAGACAAGAAACTGGTTGTGGTGTCAAAAGCAAATGTCAAGAAAACAGAGAGAATTGTATTAGGCTTACAAAATAGCCAGGAGGGATTCTTCTTGTGAGCTGACTGACTTTCCTACTAGTGAAAAGGTAGGCTTACTTAGCATCAACCTTCCATACACATCAGCTAAGGGGCTACAGTTATTGAGGAACTTGTCTCTTTGCCTATTAAATACTCACATCATGTGGTATAATTTTCAAAGTAAGACACATTATTACTGAACCAATATAATACATTTTTATGAAGAGATTTTAATTGTAGATTTTCAAATAACATCTCTCTTGTCTCTTGGTTGAAGGTTGAAGAGTATGATAAGCAACAGTGTTATTTTCCATTTTCTTGTTTGATTCAAAAAAAGTAGTTACCAGGAACAGAATATCAGCAGAATAAAATGATTGAATGTCAAAAGGCCTATTAGTCACCACTGTTATTCCAAGGATTTAGAGGAGTCTTATCTACACGGGCTTGTAAATTGCAGATGTCCTATCTTGCTTATCATACTTTTGTTTGAAACTAGAGTTTCCATAAATCAAAGAGATCTGAGCAAACAACAACAGCTTTTCAGGTCAGAGGCCTTTAATTCCTGAGTCCTTCATCTCTTGAGACTATTTCTGAAGTGATGGTATGTTTTTCTTGGGAGTTGTGTTAGTATTTCAAAGTTACCTGGTATTTCTAAGATCTACTTTCCCTTCATAGTTGAACATGAAGGAAGAAAAATTGGCACTAAATAGTACTTTACTGTCTAGTTTCATGTTGGTCGAAAAACACATTGATTGGCCTTAAAATAGTTTAATAATTCCACACCAAAATATATTTCTAATTTGATAAACTTACAAATGAAAGCTAATCTTCATTTATCCTAAGTTGAAGATTATTAGAGTTTAAATTAGATTCTTAGTTATGAAATTTGCTGTTCTCTTAAGGACTCATGTCTAATTTAAAACTAAAATATTGCAAAGGAATGAATCAAAGCTTCAGATGCATTTAATTGCTTCTATGGAAAGCTCTCTGGCTCTGTTACAAATATACATGCATTCATCATCCATTTTCTTTCATGCAGAAGTAGATGAAAGCAGGAATCCAGATGTGTATGCTCACCTGTCCACTTTGTCCCTCTAATCTCAACTGACACCCAGAGAAAATCTCTTCAGTAACTCTTCCTACAACTACAGGGAGCTACACTCAGATATACACGTGGTACTTATTAAAGACCCCAATTTTCCCATCATGGATAAACCTCATGAAACTGGAAAATTTTATTCTCCCACAACTTTTTCTTCTCATTATACCTTTTGTCTGTTGCTATTTTCCTTTTGACAACTCGTTTTTTTTCTCTCTTCAGACTCATAAACTTCTTCCTAACTAGAACAAAGATGATTTTTCACACCACATAATTTCTCCATGAGTTAGAAGCTCCACTTGCCCAACTTCTCTATTCTCTGGATCTACACTTTGTAATTGAAACAGTTACTACTTGGTGTATTTCTCCTGTTCTTGTTTCCCAGGGTGGTCCAGCACCCAATAACCAAATGGGATTTTGTCCCTCCCAATTTAATTAGAGTACCATAATGGTAACTATTCGGGCTTTTGAGTAGACAAAAAGAGCACTCGGACCATAACAATAGCTTCCTTGCCAGTTCTGTGCAATGTTTTCCTTCCTCATACTTGACTCCTCCTACTCCAGCTCCACCAATCATTCTCCAGAGAATCTTCTCCATGAATTTATAATAACCACGTCTCTGAAGAGAAGGTCGAGAATAAACTCATCAGCAACCTAACAGCACTAATATCTTCCTTACAATGTGCCATGTACTTTGGGAATAAAAAAAGAATGAAAGCTCACAGTGGTTTTAAGGCAAAAATTTTAATCACTAAAGATAACAAGAGAACAAGATAGAACTGCAGGTTTCCTCTGTGATAATCTATGACAAATGCTGAAGGAGTTAAAGAAGGAAAGAAGCTGTGTATACAGAGATATTAAGGCTATGGAACTCGGGAGAATATAAGAGGTGGTAGGATTTTGACAAAGCCCCAAAAGATGAGATATATATTTGGATGAGTAGTTAGTTAGTGACCTTACTAGAAAGGTGATAGCAGATTTTAGGCACATGCATGGTGTGTGCCTGGGTGCCTGGGTTTTAAGCCAAATAAGTAGCAAGAAAATGTCACAGTTAAAGAAAGATGCAAGTCACCTACTCTGAAATCACTGAGGTGGACACTCTCCTAGAAGCACGGTGCATGGTGTAAGAGCTCTAACTGTCCTTGGAGAATCATCTAAATGGCATGTAGTTTTTCATAAAAAAGTAGGTCTCCATGGAGGAAGAAAAATGATGTCTCTTCATATGACAGACTTCAGACACTAGTACCATGTCTAGATCTATTTGTCCATCGAAAATATTTAAAAGACACTTTCCCAACTGAAAACTAAGAAGTAAAGCTGGAAATATATTCTCTCATGGTATCAGAAGAAAGAAATCCATCAGGTATGTTCACAGAGTTTCCATCTGAGGTAGCTGAAGGAAAGGGTTCCAGGTTTCTAGCTATTACTGGCACCCATTCCTTGGCTTGTAGACACATTAGTTCAGTCTGCCTCCAGCATCTCATGTCTGTCTTCTCTCTGTGTTGCCCTGTATCTTGACAGAGATTTCTCTAAAATGTCTTTCTCTTCTTCTAAGGACACCTCTTCAATCTGTTACAATTATTCAACCTGTTATAACAACAACAACAAAACCTTTAGCAATTTGGTGTTTAAATGCAAACTTTAATTCTGACAGCTCTAAAGGCTGATAATCCAAGATCAGGATGTCAGTGTGGCTGGATTTTATGAAAGCCCTTGCTGGTTCACAGAAGTCCACTTTGTCCTTCTAATTTCACCTGACACCAGAGAAAAGCTCTTCAGTACCTCTTCCTACAAGATTATCTCGTTTCTAAGGGCCTCCCATCCTGACCTAATTCATCCTATGCTTTATATTATCACATTAGGGGTTAGAGCTCCAATATATGAATAAAAAACACAAAAGATATCTTATAACACTGGTGACACATTCCTTTTGTATAGCTCTGTGATTGCATAAGTCATTCTCCCTCTTCTGTTTCTGTCTGTGTGCTTCTCTGTGTTGCTCTGTCTCTCTGTCTCTGACTGGCTGGCTGTCTCTTTCTTTTCATTTAATAAAGATAGTAGTTATATTGAACCAAAGATCCACCCAACCTTACCACAGCATTATCTTTACTAACTTCTCTTGCAACCTATTTCCACATAAAATCAAATTTGGCAGTTTAGAAGCCTAGAACTGAAGCATATCTTTTGGTAGGAACAATCCAAATCACAACAATATGTTCCTTGAAAAATGCCAATACCATTGGCCTTGTGAGTATATTGACTCCGTAAGCAGAGTGGTAGGAAATCAGACTTCCAAAATTAACCATAATCGGGTAGCAGTTGAAGCAAGGAAATGTCCTCATCATATGAAGTCACACATAAACATTTAAGGAAATTTTTGTAGTGTCCAGGAAGAGTTCTTTCTTATTCTTATTGCCTCCATATATGTTCAGAGGACCTATCTATTAAGGGAATGCTGGTGTGTAATTAATGATCTAGCAGTTATGTCCATCAGATCATTGTTATCCTCATTGTAGGCAGTCAAACCTTGTTTCACGGGCTGGGAAGGTGGCTCGGTGGTAGACTGCTTGCCTTGCATGCATGAGGCCCTGGGTTCGATTCCTCAGCACCACATAAGAAAAAAGAAAAAAGCTGGAAGTGGCGCTGTGGCTCAAGTGATAGAGCGCTAGTCTTGAGCTGAAGAGAGAGACAGCATGCAGGCCCAGAGTTCAGACCCCATGACTGTACCCCCCCAAAAAAATAAAAACAAACCTTGTTTCACATCCAGAATGGCAAGAATCTCTAATTTAATAGAGCTGCTTTCATTAGCTTAGACTCTACCTCTGAGGGACTAGTTACTTTAGCATCACAGATTACATCAATGGACTAGATGTTTCACTTCTTTTAGTATTTCTACTTGTAATATTTATTCCCATTCTGGGCTTGGCCAAGTCACCTCTTTTCACAAAGAGAATAACTTTTAAAAATGCAACTCAAGCAAATGCTTACAAAAGTCCTTGTATATTTTTGTGCTTTCTCCATTTTGCTCCTTGGTCTTTGTTTTGAGAAGATGCAGTATTCCCAGGCTGGATTACTAATGTGTGGATACATAAAGCGAAGTCTGTGATATCAGTTGTCTTAAGTGAATCCCTAGACAGGTGAGTAATTCACCCAAAACAAAGCCACTTTCTATACTATAGCTAACTACAGATGATGAGTAATCCTCACCAAGTGCTGCAGTATCAATGTAACTACAAATTTTAGAGAAATGGTAAATCATTTTTTTCTTTAAACTACTATATTTAAGGGGTGTTTATTGCATAATACAGGTATAGCAACTAATATGAGACATGTAACAATTCAGGCCACACTTAACACCTATGACTTGAACTGAAGCTGAAGAATGTGAACATCCAGATTCAGACAAAACTCAGGACCATTTTTGAAAGAACATATGCATTTCTGCATTTCTTTTAAAGATCAAATCTTTTCCCTCTGACCCCTACTGCCTGATGCCTGAAGAAAATCAGGTCCTCAGTAATTTTAAATTATTAACTAAATGATTTTTCCAAGAAGCGTCTCAAAAAAGAAATCGAAATTGCAAAAGGGTGATAATGGTGTCTTACATTTCTTAAGTCGCCCAAATTCATAATTACAGTACTGACCATGTGGTTAGGACTCAATAAATAGTACTTGTTGATTTGTTAATTGATTAATGAGACTGAGCCACTATCAATTACCCTTGAGGAATGAACCAAGAAGCCAAATTAAACTTCATTAAAGAAGACTTCACTTGGCTCATAAGAGAATTTCATGACTTTCAAGGTTCCTAAGTAGTAGTAAAAAAATAGAAAGCTAAAAATCTCTTCTATGTTTTTCAGGAAGTTCTCTTGGATATATAATATCAATCACAGTCACAATTTGTCCACAGTATAATTATTATTCCATCCTTTCTTTTTCAAATTATGTGCTTGCATAACAACTTCAAGTATTTACATAAAAGAAGGGTGCCAGAGATTTGTGACTTTTTAAACAAAAATGCATAAATAGAAACTAAGTCATTTGTAATGAAATAGTACATAGGTATTAACAAGAATAATTCATTTATGAAGTATTGATGCATGAAGTATACAGGAGAGAAAAGGAATAGCTTTCATTTCCACTCTTGAGGAGAACTGAGTTTCTAACCCATGAACTTTAGGGAACACATTCAGACAACAGCAAAGGAAAAGATAAAAAAATAAATTACAAAGTTACAGGAGTAGCTCAGTCTGATGACACGTGGACTAAATGATGTCACAAGTTTAGAGAGGAGGCTAGCATGTAGACTTGGATCCTGACCTACCTAGGAGTATATCCAGACAAGATATCACGTGAAGGCAAGCGCCTGGAAATTTAGTTTAATTTGGATGTTTTAGGTTTTTTTTGGTACCCTGGGAATTGTATATAGGTTTATCTGAATTAGGGAATGGAAGGGGAACATCAAAATGGTGAGACCAAGGACAAAGGGTGAACCAATGCAAGAGCAATACTCACAAGACACTATATTGGAAATAAACTGTACAAATTGGAGAGGGGAGGGTAAGTGGGAGAAAAATGAAGGAGGAGTTAACAAGTTCAATAAGAAATGTACTCACTCCCTTTTGTATGTAACTGTAACCCCTCTGTACATCACCTTGACAATAAAATTAAATTTTAAAAAGAGTAAATTAGCGTAGCATTACACTGTAGAGAAAATTCTGCCAGAGAAATCCATTTGAAAATACTGAGACCTGCCCCTGAGGATGGGGACTCAGCACTCAAGAGAGATGGATACACAGTTGGATGGGTAGTCTGTTGGACATCTAGCTCTTACACTCTAAATCTAATGTTCCTGATTAGTGTTGGCTTATGGTTAAGTTGTCGCTCTGTTAAATAAGATTGTGGTCTCTCTTCTGCTCTCAGTATGAAGCTATCTTAATTAAGTCAAAGAAAGGAAGAAGAAAGGTGTAGGAGCCTGCCGATTATTAATGAGCTATGGGGAAGTTCTTAGCAACATTATAGAAACAATTGTTAAAAGTTTATGTGCTTGGTAAACTTGACATTTTACAATGTTGGAGAAACAAAAGACTATCTAACAAAAGATTTTGTTAGATAGGCAGTTATGAGAATTTCATACTCAATAAAAAGGGAGAAAGCAATGAACTATTTTATGTTGAGGAAAATGAAACTAAGAATCCACATTATCAATAACAGCATTGCTATGAAACTTGTCATTAACCAGTTGGTTCAGTTTGTACCACTGGTCTACCAGTAATCTGCACCTAGCTTGTCTTCTATTTTACAAACAAAGGTCAAACTCATATTTGGGCAGGATGAATAATATATAGAAAAACTGTTTTTGCGATCTCCTTTTTGTTATAGCATCAATTTTGTGGCTTTTCAAGCAAAATCATTTCCATCTGCCAGAAGTCCTAAAAGTTCTAAGTCCTTACAAGTATTCAAGAAATACTTCTCAAACTGCTATGTGTGAAACATTTATTTTACAAAGCTGTCATTAATCTCCCAGAGCTGTCAAGAAACACTATAAATAGGAAAGGGAAAAATTAGGAGAGGAATATATTATATTAGGAAGTTAAAAATATAAAAAAAATCAGCAGAAAAAAGAAACAATAGGATGAAAGTAAAATAATAAGTAATGGGCTAGTGAATGTAAAGTTAATAGGCCTGAGAACTGAAGTTAAGAATTCAGTGTTACCTTGCAGCTAAATTTTATCTGACCATCAAAAGGTATCTATCCTTTTTTTTCCCAAATAATCCCTTTGCCTTCATCTCATAAAGTCCTTTTTGTCTTTTTCTGCTGAATAAAGAGACCGAAGGGCACTGGGAGAGAGGCAAATAAAAAGAGTTTTAAGCTCATGATAAAAGATAGGTCATAAAAAATTAAAACCATTTAACTATTGTCAAGTGTCATAGTGTCTTCATTATAGTAGAGAACAAAGCAGCTGCTAGGAAAGAGTCTTAGCGGCCTCATAACTGTGGCTCCATTGACTGTCTCGAAAGACAGCAGCATTCTAAATGTCTTATCACAAAAGCTACTTATCTTATCATTTTTAGGCTTTGTCTCTTTTAGTAATCACCATAAAGCACAGAATATACATATATATATATATATGTATATAAAATCTACCCATTTACCAAATACTTGTTGAATTCATACGCTTCCAAATTCAGTCTGATGAATATGTGAAGTAGGAAAAAGAAAGAATAGCAATGCAATTCCTTCTCTGGACATTGGGCATATATGCATTAAAAAACAGAAGTTCAGACAGTGGATTCAATGAAATAATGCAAACATAAAGGTCAAATCTATTCACCTCTTCCACTTAGAATTTAATTGGCAATGAGAGCTCAGATCAAGTAATGTGTATGATCTAATATGGTGATAGTAGAGACCCCTTGTTTCCCACATGTTCCCACCACGGGACACTGTGCTGTCACAGGCCTTGCTAAACAGCACCACCATGGAGTGAAGCTCTGAGATCAGGGGGCCAAATATATATGTTCACTCATTCAGTTGGTCATCTTAGAGTTTTGTTGTTGTTGCTGTTGTTATAGTACCATAAATCTAAAACAGTGATTTCATCTAGTTTCTTTAATACCTTAATTAAATCAAAGAATGATGCAAATTTTTTACCTCTTGCTAAGATTTCTGCCCCAAACCCTAAATGTATACGTTCATCTGTCTCCTTGAAAATCTCTGCAACAGCGCAGCAAAACTGTTTGACTTAATGTATGTCCACAATGGAACTACATTATATAGGATCCGTCTCCCAGACCTGCCTTTTAGTATCTTTCTCCTGCTAGTTGATAGCAGCTACCTTTCAGTGGCTGAAGTCAATATTCTTGAAATCATCCTCAGCTATTTTTCATATACTTACTACGCAGTGTGTCACAAAGTCTCAATGGCGTTTCAGTTAAGGAGAGACGTTCTTATCACCATTCCCATTGCTACCCATGGGGTTCGGGTTATCTTCATCCTTCAGGTGTATTATCACAGTAAGCTTCAAAGTGTCTCCTGCTTCCAAAACTGACTACTAAATAGACTGTTCGCAAAAAGCTACCTGGTGTTCCTGTTAGAATAAAAGCTACACATTGACACGCTTTACTTGAATACTGCCTCTCCATCTCATTCAAAATAAAAGCCAAAGTCCACAGATGGTCCACAAACTCCTAACACATTTGACTTTTCATTCGTTATCTTATTAAATCTCCACAACTTCCAAGTTAGCCATCATGCACTAACCATCTTTGGGTCCCAATGTTTTTCCCTCTACATGAAAGACTCCAGAAATGTGTGTGTGTGTGTGTGTGTGTGTGTGTGTGTGTGTGTGTGTGTGTGTGTATGTATGCTGGTCCTGGGGCTTGAACTCAAGGGTTGGGCACCGTCCCTGAGTTTCTTTGTTCAAAACTATCCCTCTACTATTTGAGCCACAGTTCTATTTTCAGCTTTTGGGTGACTAATCAGAGATAAGAGTTTTATGGACTTTCCTGTCCAGGCAGCTACTCACCATCCTGAGTTAATAGTCTTATAGATGTGAGTTACCAGTACCAGAACAGAAATTATTTGCTAACTCCTTCATCTTTACTCAGATCCTATTTGGACCTGCTCAAAGAGGCATCCCCCATCATCTGATTTTAAATAAAGACTTATCTTAGTTCCCCATACCCCATTTTATTTTTGTACCACTTATTGCCACCTAACAGAAAATATATTTATGTAGTATATTTTTTGGATAGTTTCTACTTTCTGATCAGAATGAAAATATACACAAAGGACATTTTTGTTACTTTTGAACCTTAAGGGACATTGTAATCTTGTACATGTTGAAAATCTAAGATATCTGTTAATTACTTGAATCAGTAAATTAAACAAAGCTGAAAGGCGGGTAAATTGTGCACTTCATCTGAGACCTTAGATTAGGGGTGGAATAAATATGAGATAGATAGATAGATAGATAGATAGATAGATAAATATGTGTATAGATATAGATATATAGCATAGGATGACACATGCCATATCAAAAAAATAAGGTCAAATCTACCTTTATCTTCTCAGATTTTGTGTTTCTTTATAATAAAAATGAAAGTTCTTTTTACTATTTCCTATAATCATTCCAGTCTTCCAATAATTTTATATAAGTTTTTATTGTAAAAATACTGTACAGAGGGGTTACAGTTACATGAGCAAGGTAATGAGTACATTTCCTATCGAGCATTGTTACCTCTTCCTTTGTTTTTCCCCTACCATCACTTCCCTCCCACCTCCACAACTACACTCCCTCCACCCCACATAAATTGTAAAGTTCCTTTTTCAACCTAGTGTCTTGAACAGCTCATTGTTACAATGGGTCAACCTGTATCCCTGTTTAAGCCTTTTGTTTTTTCCCTACCCCTCCCCAAATTAGACCGACATCAAATACAGTGAAAATAGGAGTTGTACCATGGGGGAGGAATATACAAAGCAACAAAAAAATCACATGGTACATTATAAATATGTTACAAACAATAGCTAGAAAGAAACAACCACTTGTGTCCCTATCTTGGGGTTCATTTAGCTTAACATCATCTTATCTGGTCATATGTACATAGCTTTTGAACTTTTCTGCTTGTCCCACACATATACTAGTTATTGCAAATAAGGGAACCCATGGGACCTGGTTTCTTTGGGCCTGGCTTACTTCACTTAATATTTTTTCCAAGTCTTTCTGTTTCCTAACAAATGGGGCCATGTCATTCTTTCTGATGGAGGCATATCTATTTTTCTATCTATCTATCTATCTATATCTATCTATCTATCTATTTTTCTATCTATCTATCTATACCACATTTTCTTGATCCATTCATCTACTGAGGGGCATCTGGGTTGGTTTCATATCTTAGTTATGGTAAATAATGCTGCAATAAACATAGCTGTGCTGGTAGCTTTAGTATGGTCTTGTTTGTGATCATTTGGGTAAATGCCCAAAAGTGGGATTGCTGGGTCATAGGGGAGCTCTATGTGGAGTCTTTTGAGGAAGCTCCATACTACTTTCCAAAGTGGCTGAACAAGTTTACATTCCCACCAACAATGAAGTAAGGTTCCTTTCTGTCCACATCCCCTCCAGCATCTGTTGTTATTAGAATTCTTGATTATAGCCATTCTATCTGGAGTGAGGTGGTATCTCAATATTGTTTTGATTTGCATTTCTTTTATGGCTAAGGAGGTTGAGCATTTCTTCATGTGTCTATTGGTCATTCTTATTTCCTCTTCAGAGAAATTTCTCTTTAAATCTTTAGCCCACTTATTTATTGGGCAGTTGTTTCTTTGAGGACTTGTTGTTGGGGGATTTAGTTGTTTGAGTTCCAAGTATATTTTAGATATGAGACCCTTGTCCATTGTATGGCTAGTAAAGATCTTCTCCCAATCCGTGGGCTTTCTATTGATCTTGCTAGCTATGTCTTTTGCCATGCAGAAGCTCTGCAATTTCACGCAATACCATTTGTCCAATCTTTCTTTGATTTGTTGTGTTTCTGGGTCTCTATTAAGAAAATTCCGGCCTGTGCTAAGGAGACATAGGGTTTCTCTTATTCCATCCTGACAATAATTATTTCTTAAGATCCAAACTACATGACCCTTTTCCTGTCTCTGGATTCTTCTCACTATTTTTTTTTGCCAGTCCTGGGGTTTGAACTTAGGGCACTGTCCCTAAGCTTCTTTTGCTCAAGGCTAGCACTCTACCACTTGCGCCACAGCACCACTTCTGGCTTTTTCTGCTTATGTGATACTGAGGAATTGAACCCAGGGC
This sequence comes from Dipodomys ordii, assembly GCF_000151885.1. Classification (NCBI taxonomy): domain Eukaryota; kingdom Metazoa; phylum Chordata; class Mammalia; order Rodentia; family Heteromyidae; genus Dipodomys; species Dipodomys ordii. The sequence continues at coordinate 21,363,522 of NW_012267220.1, read as the reverse complement.
TTCATGCATTCAAGGCAAGACCCCTACCACTGAGCCACCTTCCCAGCCCATATTTGTTATTCTATTATTTTCTTTTCCTTTAATCTCCCTTCACAAAAATGTATCTTTTCTAATATTTTGCTTTAAATAAATCTTTTCTACTATCTCTTTTTTTGCTAAGTGAATTCAAGGTTTAATCAATGGGATATTTACTTTAGTCTTATGCTACCATTGCTGTTCTTGTATGAGTTCTAAGTAGTGAATAACATCCCCAATTATTCCTTTGGTCTATTCTGTTTTACCCTCTTTTATTCTATTATTGTTCTACTATATTCTCCTATTTTTTCCTTTGGTGCAATACTACACTCTCAATTCTTATTACTTTAAAATAACTATTCATTATTCTTCAAAGGAGTCTCAGAGAGGTGGTCAAAAAACACAGAATTGCAAGTAGTAAAACAAGAGCTCCAGTATACAATCACTATAGTTAATATTGTATTATGCTTCTGAAAATTGCTAAAATGACTGCCTTTTTTACTGTTATAACCACAAGAGAATCAATATGTAAGATAATGTATGTGTTAGTTTGATTTTTCCATTCTGCAATGTATATCTTTCAATTCAACCTTTTATATATGATACATACATATAGCATTTTAGTTGATAAATATATAAATAAAATTTTACAAAAAAGGATCTAAAAGAATATCTTTCATAATGTTGAGCTTTTATATTTCTGGTATATTTTGCAATCAGACATGGTAACCCTAGCTTGTGTGTGTGTGTGTGTGTGTGTGTGTGTGTGTGTTTCATTTGCTAATGTTTCTGCATCTAAGACGATGAGAAAGATCATTCTGCAAATATTCTTTCTTGGAATGTCTTTTCAGAATTTGATCTGGTCAATTTAAAATAAGTCAGATCAAGTACCCTCCTGTTCTATTTCTTGTCAGTTTTATTTCTAAGGTGATATTTGCTAAGTTTTCCCTACCTATTGTAGTCCTAATTCCTTTTTAATTTCAACTTCTTCAGAAATCAGCAAAATGTACCCTGGGCCATGGCATCTTTAAATCCAGGTTTGGTCCTGTCAATTTCCATATTGTATATTTTGACTCAATAATTTTCAAACCCTTTGCTAAGCTCCCAATGCTTATAAAACTTGAGTTAGCTTTTCTATTATCTTCAGTTGAAGAATACGTCTTAAATATCTATTCATCACTTCAGGAAGAACAAGTTGCTCCAAAAGCCAATTGTTTGTGTCATATATGAAAGAGAATGTTCTTTTTGTTGTTGTTTTTTAGGTCTAGAGATTGAACCCCAGGCTTCCTGTATATTAGGCTAGTGCTTTTCCACTTCAGCCATGATATCTCTCCCCGGACTTCCAAGTTGGAATCTATTCTTGGCCCTCCTAAGGGAGAATGAGAGACTAACTCTAAGTGAGAAGGTGGCCAGTAGCTCTCTTTGGGAAGTATGCCTGAGACCAAAGGTAATTTCTGAGCTTCCTGGCCCTTCTTCTCCCCTAGAGCTTCATTAAAAAGGCTCAGTTGTAAAAGCCACTGTACTAGTGGCAGTCCAAAAGAATCCTTGGAGGAAGAGGCACAAACTGAGATATCTTTAGGCATAAAGTAAGCTTTGCCTAAGCAGGCAAAGAAAAAGCATGATTGAGATAATGCAAATACTTGTCACCTTTTCTTTAAAGAAAAAGTCACCTAATGTGGCTGAGGAAATAACATATCAAGGCAGCTGTGATTTATAGTTCCCTCACCCTGAATACATTGAGTATATTTTGATGTACCTGTATGAAATTTGTATATCCTCTTTGGAGAAATGAGTGTTAAAGTCATTTGCTTATTTTTAATTAATTGTACATTTGTATTTTTTTGTTCTTTTTTGTTGATTTTTTTTTACTACTGAGTCGTATGAATTCTTTATTTGTTTTGGAAATTCCTTAACAGTTTACAATACCTTATTGTTTGCAAGTATCTGTTCCCCTACAACAGGGGAGTATTTCTTTGCTGTGTAGAAGCTTTCAAGTCTGATGTAGTATTGCTTGTCTAGTTTTTCTTTTTTACCTGCACTTGAATGTCATACCCAAGAAATCACTAATGTGATTTCAAGATTTTGTAAGTTATTTTCCCCAAGGAGTGTTATAGTTTCTATTCTTACATTTATGTCTTTAATCCACTGTGAGGTGACATTTGCATATGGTATATATTAGTAAGGATCAAATTGTATTCTTTCTGCATTTGGTTATTTATTTTCCCCAAAACCAATTGTTGAAGAGACAACCCTTTCCTCATTGTGATTTCTTGGTTAATTTGTCAAAAGTGTAAACTATAAATGTCCAGGTTTATTTCCAGTGCCTCTTTTCTGTCCCATTGGTTGATGTTTTATGACAGTTTTAGTCTGCTTTAATTACAGAGACTTGATTGTATATTTTAAAATTAGAATGTGTTATGTCTCAATATTTATTTGTTTGTATTTTCTTCACAAGAACGTTTTGAAAATTCTACGTTTTTTATGGTTCCATCTGAATTTTAGAACCGGGTTTTCTATTTGTGCCTTAAAAGTAACATTGGAATATTAATGGAGATAGTTACTATGATTACATTGAGTATTTACAACATTTTAAATATATTAATTCTTCCCATCTATGAAAACAAGATATGTTTCTATTGATTTGTGTCTTCAACTTCGTTAATGTTCTCTAAATTTTCTGTACAGAACTTTCATATACCTCATTAAGTCTATTTCTAATCTTTCATTGCAGTTTCTGGGATTGGACTCAAGAATTATGGAGCTACTAGTTGGCTTGCTTGCTGAATGGTAGTGCTCTACTTCTTGAAACATGCCTTCAGCCTGGGTTTTTGCTGGTTAATGAAGATGGAGTCTCAAGGACTTTGCTACCTGAGTTGGCTCAAACTTGGATTCTTCAAAATTCTCCTGAGTACTAGGCATTTATATATCTTTTTTTTAAATGTCCTTAAAAAGGAGATAAAGCCAGGTGCCGGTGGCTTACACCTGTAGTCCCAGCTACTCAAGAGGCTGAGATCTGAGGATCACAGTTCAAAGCCAGCCCAGACAGGAAAGTACGTGAGACTATTGTCTCCAATTAACCACCATAAAACCAGAAGTGGCGCTGTGGCTCAAGTTGTAGAACACTAGCCTCGGGCTAAAGAGCTCAGAGAGAGCACCCAGGTCCAGAGTTCAAGCTCCATGACGGACCAAAAAGAAAAAGAAAAAAAGGGAAATGATTTTCATAATTTCTTTCTTATATGTTTTCTTACTAGCAGATAAAAATGTACTTGAGTTTTGAAAGGTAACTAATATGAAATTTTACTGAATTCATTAGTGTTAACAGTCTTTGTGAATTCTCTGTTCCATCCATTTCTGATGCTTGATGTACATCTTTGAACTGTGATATTCTTCCCCTTTCATTATGTCTTATAATTTTTCATTGATGACTGACACCTTGTAGTGGTTAAAAGGAATTGCTTTAGATAAGGCTCTGTAATTGTGTTGGCAAGCGCATGAGGGCGTGTCTGTAGTTCCATGCTTAGGTCTTACACTTTTGCGAACATGTATCTCAGAAGTTTACATTAGAATGTGTGTCTCACTAAATCCACCAACAGAGACATGCACACATGCATACACACACAGTAAATGCACAATAACTAGTGTGGACTAGACATATAGAAGGCTGGCTACTGTTCAAATTTCTTTTCCCAAATGTCAGTTAGACACTTCTAACACTCTAGGAGCAGCTTGGGCTCTGTTTAAATAACTCTCTTCAGAGAAGATAGAGTAGTATGTTTCAAAATGGTTTATTTCCCCCATTCCCTGCCCACACTGCAAGGGGATTTTTCTTTAGCTTAACTGGAGGCTGGAGGTAAATCAAGTCCCATGACCCAGTTTCCAAACTAAATCTATTTCACGTCATCCTTAATCTTTTACTTGACTTCTGAGAATATTTCTGGTCCTCTTTTGCATCTTTATAGTCGAAAATTTTTATTATAAACTTTAACAAAAGATGACACTTTGGTTTTTTAAAACGATATATCATTCTAAAGCACTTTTATGCCATCATGGAAATTTTTCCCACACAATTTCAAAAGCCATATAGTTTATGTGAGGATTGAAATATGGCTGAGTTAAGGCCACAACACAGTCAAGTTTGGTGCCATTGACTGCCCATATATCTCTTAAATTTTTTTCTTTATGAAAGTTTTTGATTGATGTTAATTTTTGTAAAATAGAGCATGGACTTTTTTTCAGTTTGAGTGTTGATCCCATGGATAATTACCAGAACAATTTAAGAATATTTCTATCATCTCTTAAATGTTTCTTTATTCCTTTTCTCCATCAAAATAACCCCATGCTCTGCTCACTAACACCTCACCATATACACAGGGCCACATGCCAGGGTTAATCTTCATATCTACATTGTCACTGTACATTAATTTTGCCAGTTCTAGAATTCCATAATATGGAATTGTACATGAACACTCATTTTGCCTGGCTTTGTTCACTTGCAAAGTATTTTATTATTATTATTAATAATAATAAGTTTTTTATTGTGAAAATACCGTACAGAGGGGTTACAATGACATGAGCAAGGTATGAGTACATTTCTTATCAAGAATTGTTGCTTCCTCCTTTGTTTCTCCTTAAGCAAAAGTGGTTTTGGCATTCATTTCTCTTCAATGTTTTAGTTCTTCAGCTTTTCATTGTTGAGTTACAATAACCATTACTTGGAAGCATTTCTATGTATTTATCTATGGCATGGAAGAATATTTTTCTCCACTTTGGGGATATTAGAAATACAGTTGTTATGAATATTTTGTAGAAACTATTTTGTGGATATTTGTTCTTATTTTCTATAAGTAAACAACTAGAAGTTACTATATATATGTTGAGTTTATGAGAAAGTATCAATTTTCAAAGTCACTCTATTCCATATTTTCAATAGTAGAAGTTGAGAGTTACAGTATCCCATGCTTTTGTTAATACTCGATAGTGTCACGTTTGTTTAATTAGTGATTTCTTGTGGGTGTTTAATAATATCTCATTGTTTTAATTTGTCTTATCCTAATTACTAATAATTATGACAATCTTCTTATCTTTATTGGTCATTTATATATATATGACTTTATGGGGAAGAGTCAACTAAGAAATTTTGACAATCCATTATTGATCAGTTCTCTCTTTTCATTATTTGAGTTGTGAAATTTAATGTATTTAATATACAATACCCTTACAAGATATATGTATTATGAACATTTTCTTTCAGTTATAAATCATGTTTTCTCAAAATCTTCCAGATTATGGCTTCTTTTCCTTAATACCATTTTTAATTTGCAGTATGGAAGTTCCTCAAAAAACTCCAAATAGAGCTTCCCTATGACCTAGCAATCCCACTTCTGGGCATTTACCCAAACGATCACAAACAAGGCCATATTAAAGGTACCAGCACAACTATGTTTAACGCAGCATTATTCACCATAGCTAAGATCTGGAACTAATCCAGATGCCCCTTAGTAGATGAATGGATCAAGAAAATGTGGTAAATATATGCCTCCATCAGAAAGAATGACACCACCCCATTTGTTAGGAAATGGAAAGACGTGGAAATAATATTTTTCTTTTCTTTCCCAAATCTTTCTTATATCTTTGTTTCTTTGTTCCTTTGTTCCTTCCTTCCTTCCTCCCCTCCTTCCTTCCTTTCTCCCTTCCTTCCTTCCTTCCTCCCTTCCTTCCTTCCTTCCTTCCTTCCTTCCTTCCTTCCTTTCTCTTTCTCTTTCTTTCTTTTTTTCCTTCCTTCTTCCTTTTTTCTTTCTTTTCTTTTGTGAGTGTGTGTGTGTGTGTGTGTCTGTCTGTCTGTCTGTCTGTCTTTTACTAAGGTTTAACTTGGGGCCTTTTTGCAAGGTAAGCATTCTATCTACTGCTTGAGCCATGTCCTCAGTACATATTGATTGTTTGCTTTTGGGTTTTTCTAATAGGGTATAGTTTTTTTTTTTTTGCCTGACCAAGCCTGAAATATGACCCTACTACTTTTTCTTATTTTTGTGTCAGTCCTGAAGCTTAACTCAGGGCCAGAGTGTTTTTATTCAAACATAGTGCCTTACTAAGCTACAGCTCTACTTCCAGCATTTTTCTGGTTAATTGGAGAAAAAAGTCTCATGGATCTTTCTGCCTAAGCTGGTTCTGAACTGCCAACTCTCAAATCTTGGTCTCCTGAGTAGCTAGGGTTAAAGACATAAGCCAACAGAGCTTGGTGACCCTTCTATTAACACTTCCAGTGGAGCTGGGATGACAAATTCCCATCTTCCCACATAGCTTTATTGGTTGAAATGAAGTGTCATTCCTATTCGCCCAGGCTGACTTAACCATGATCTTCCTTATCTCTGCATTCTGAGTAGGAATAATTGCAACAATGAACCACTACTTCAGGCCATAAAGTAGTTTTATTTTGGTTTGTTTTTATGTGTAGCAGTTCTGGGGCTCAAACTCAATCTGGGCACTATCCTTGAACATATTTACTTAAGGCTAGTACAGTGACAGTTGGGCCACAGCTCCCTTTCTAGATTTTTGATGGTTAATTGGAGATAAGATTCTTATTGACTTTCCTGTCCTGATTGGCTTTGAATCGCAATCTTTAGACTTCAGCCTTCTAAGTAGTTAGGATTGCAGGCATGAGCCACCAAAGTCTGGCTCATGAAGTACTTTTTTAATGAGACTGATTATCTTATTCACTGACCTGAAGTATTCTATGTGCTCAATAAATAGTCAATTTATGTGTCTTAATGAAAAGACTTATGAAATTATTTTTTAAACTTGAGTATATGAACTTCAGCTATGTAAATCAGTCTCTATTTAGCCAAATGTCTATGCAAAATATATACTTTATTATTAAATATAAATCCATAATTAAAATGGCATACTGAACAAGCTGAAATACTAATGTGAATGTATTTTCTCTTTCCAATGTCATAAAACAACTTTATTGAAAATTTTCAAAACTCTTCATATTTCAATGCTTAAAAATATGAAGCACTTAATAATACTCTTAATAATACTGACTCCTTTTTCATAAAGTTAATTTATAAGGATAAAAAGTATGACCTTATGTTTGCGTAAATGAAGTAGGTAAGAATTAAGGATTTTAGGAAATTTAATTTATTCTATGTTGCTCTTGGAATCTGGATTGGCATAATTGAAATTTTGCATGGAAGTTAATTAGCCAATAACTTGGATAATAATTCGTGTTTTGCTATCTTTTCATTGTCTTTTTGTAACAGATTATCCCAAAGTTTAGAGACTTAAAATAGTAGCCAAAACATTTGTTGTCCATGATATCTGGATTTTAAAGCAGCTTTATCTGGACTTCACTCTCTAGCAGATGCTTCCATAGTCACAGACAAAGGCTGGCTGGGGCTTCACTCCTCGAGGGCTTGAGGGAGACTGTTCTATCTATTTTCAACACAGTTTCTTCACCCTCTCATGGTTAGTCATTTCAAATTGGCCATACATGGGGACCTCCATTTTCATAACTGGGTTCCCCAGTACAAGTGTTCTGAGACAGAGGGCATTTGGAAAATGCCATAGTTCTGCCCATGATCCTGTCATAGAAACAACCTGAACCACATCTCCTGTCCATTGTTGGTTATTATTACAAAAGGAAAAGGAACATAGACAGCTACCAGAGAGTATATGGAAATGGAATGGAATATTTATTGGTTCCGTAATCTTTGTTCAGTACAATCTCTCAGAATTCTGAGTTTTGGGTTCAACTGACAGTGTACATCCATCCACCACAGCCCAGATTTTAGTTTAGACCACATTGATTTTCAAAATAATTTTGTAAACTAGATATTATTTTTCATCTAACAGAAACAGGTTGAGCGCTCCTAATTTTTCTGAGTTCTTTACCTACGCAGAATCATTCATAACTCTGAGAGTGTCTTAAAGACAAAATTGTTTTAAAAAAAATCAGTGAGATTGAGAGACATGACTGTGTAGGAAGAGACCTGGTGTGAAGAACAATCCACCAGCAGTACTGACTTCTGAGGTAATGTATATTTTCTTTTTGTTTTCTTGCATCCTACTGCTGATTCAGAGCAATTTTTCTATTAAGCAAATTTGAATTTGTAGCAATTTTGATGATTTTAAACAATTTACCATTTAAAAATAATTGGACAGATAGAAGAAATCGTCTATTTTAAAAAGAATTGTTTTCATTACTTTAGAGTTTAACAAAAGATAAAATAATCTTGAGGTGATCATTGATGCCATTGTAATTGCACTAATTATTTCATATGAATAGAGAACAGGTGGTTCACTGAAAAATTTGAAGATCAAAATTTGTCATGAGTTTTGTTCACCAACTATTTCTCCAGATAAAACCAAAGGAGGTTAAAAACATGATGCTATTCCTTCTGGTATATATCTATTTCTCATCACTACATTTCTATGTTGCTTTGCTTTCTCTAATGATATGGCATATTTTTATTGATAGTGTTATTTTGAAACATGATTTTATTCTCTGATTGTTATTAAGTGCATAGAGCTCTATGTACCTATAATACTATCTGGCTTGAATTTGAAGGACACAGTCTTGATAAGAATGTTTAACTCTCTCTTACTACTTTAGAGTTCTAAAAGCATTAAGGAAATATAGTGTGAATAAAACACCAAATAACCAACACTTCAAAAGGGTTAGAGGTGTAACTCAGGTGGTAGAGAGGCAACCAATGAAGCCAGGTGCCAGTGGCTCACTCCTGTAATCCTAGCTACTCAGGAAGCTAAGATCTGAGGATCACAGTTCAAAGCCAGCCCAGTTAGGAAAGTCTGTGAGACTCCTATCTCTGAAAAAGCTAGAAGTGGCACTGTGGCTCAAGTGGTAGAGCACTAACTATGAGCAAAAGGAGCTCAGAGACAGCACACAGGCCCACAGTGCAAGCCCCAGGTCTGGCAAACAGAGAAAGAGAAAAACAGACAGACAGACAGACAGACAGTCTAACAGACAGGAGAGAGAGAGCCAGCCAATGAGTAAAAGCATCACATACTGACCTTAAGTCCCAGTCTCAAAAAATCATATACATATATTTAGTGCAGATGAAATGCATTAGGAATATGTTCATACAATTAAAAGACATATGTATAGCTAAAAGTATCAGTATCTAGCCTTGCATTTTGAACAGTCCCAGAGGCGACATATTTTTTTCTTCATGAAAGCCAATATCTATACTTTAAATTTTATATTGCTCCTGTTGTTTCCTTAAGGATTTAGGGAAGAACCATTTGTATTGAATTATCCATCTATTTGATTCACCTCTGTTTATTCATAATAAGATGAAGGTACTCTCTTTTTATAAAATTCTAACTTGAAAATGTTCCAAAATGGTAATAGTCGACAGAATAATGCCATTGAGTCTGAATAGATATTTGTTTTAAACTCTTCCCACCTCTTATCATCATGCTCAGAATTTGTTAATTTTTTCTGAACATTGCTTTCCTGGATGGTGAAATGACGTTGCAATGTATTACACATAAAGTTCTCGTCCAGGTTCTTGATATAGTACTAGGAACTTGGTAATTGCAGGTGATAATTTCTGCTGATCTGTGGGCTCCTGAGTGAGATATTTTTGGTGCTTCTGAAAATATGTAAAGAATAGACTCTTCATGCTGCTCATGAGATTGAGAACATCTTGGCTGACCAAAAATATTTTACATCAGTAAATTAAATAGTTCATTCCAGTGAACTGAGTGTTAACATTGTGCCAGGCATGGTGTTCTATATAATAATAGTCCTTAACTTTATATAGGGACTCATTACTAAAATCCTCAAAATGTGTTACAAACGGTGTATAATGTGAATGTACTTTGACAATCCTATGTATTAGGCAAAACCAACATTATGATATTTCAAAAATATAAAATTAGGTCTGGGAAGGTGGCTCAGCAGTAGAGTACTTGCCCCTTATGCATAAGGCCCTGGGTTCGATTCCTCAGCACCACATAGACAAAAAAGGCCAGAAGTGCCATTGTGGCTTAAGTGGTAGAGCACTAGCCTTGAGCTGAAGAGCTCAGGGACAGTTTACAGGCCTAGAGTTCAACCCCCATGACTGACAAATATATATACTTACAGATAGATAGAGAGATAGGTAGGTAGGTAGATAGATAGATAGATAGATAGATAGATAGATAGATAGATAGATAGATAGATAGATAGATAGATATAGATAGATAATTAAGTATGGCAGCCAGAGTTCTGCCAGGAAACACATAGCGCATTTGATTTGACTAAACTGAGGAGAAATTAACAGGGACACAGTGATATGGTAACTAAGAGGGGAAACTACAGGAGATACTTCTGGATCCTAGTGGTGTCAGAAGATATAATTGGGACTTCTTGGGATATTATCTGAACTCAAAATGAGCAAGCTGCCTGATTAAACTGACCCCAGCTCAGGAATGCATGCATACAATTTCAGTGGGAATGGAGTCAGGAGAATAGACATATGACCTGCTCCTATCTGGCTTTAACATATTGCTTTTGCTTTCATAAACCAACTTGATTGGTAACAAGGGTCAAGGAAATACAATAATGCAATACATGGTCATCATCCAACTACATTATAGAGTAAATGACTAGGAAAAGATATCTGAAAGGGCAAATGAAAGTTAGCTACACACTTATTTAACAATGTCAAATGCTTTGGCTAAGATTACACAAATTTGGGAAGGGCTAGACCCCAGGGACTTTTGACTGTAGACTAGCACTTTTTAATTTTTTAATTTTATCATGTTCTTTGTTTATCTTAATAAGTATTTCCCTCATAGGTTTGTTACTTTTGTATAGTACTTATTCACATCTGCTCTGACTTATTGTGGCCCTATATGTACCTATCAATGCTTAATAATTCCAAATACCCTGTTTGTTCATTAGGAGTCAGTAGCTTTCATTTGAATCATTGTACCATTTTCTTCATTAGAAATAATGCAACAGATTTTAACTATTTCATTCATACATTATGTATTAAGTTATAACTATATAATGAGTGTCTAATGAACCCCAGGTAACCAAAAGCCCTGTTCTCACAGTTGCATATGCTATGAGAGCTAGGCTTTCCTCACCTGACCACACTAAGACAGTTACAATGATATCTGAGATAAGTACTCTTAAACAAATGAGTATTTTGCATTATTTTGATCAGAGAATTCCTCCCTGAGGAAGTTGAAACTGAGAGATGATCTAAAGAGAATGATAGGAACATAAGTGGAAATAACACATGATAAGTCCATATGGCTTAAGGAAATAAATGTTCTAGCCAAAAAAATTAAGTCTATCCAATAAAATATGTGCAAGGGGCACAGAAAAAGTAGTAAAATGGCTAAAAGATGTGTCAGAAAAGGCACGCGTGTACACAATGCCCTGAGGGTCTATATGGTTAGAATTGGAGCATTTTTTTTTCTGGAAGCATTGGATAGAAATTGAACATTTAAAAGCAGGGAATGACCAATTTTAGATAATTTTCAGTAGATTTTCTTAGCAAGAAATTCATTAACATAAACCAAAATGCACAAATACATGCATACACACACACACACACACACTACTCAGGCTTTAGATGGTTACACATTGTACCTTTGATGCCTGAAATAGACTACCTAAGAGTACGAAGAGGCTTCACACTGTTGAAGATAGAATTATTCATGACACTGGTTAAGAAGCCTGAAGGTAAGCTCATCCATCGGGATAACCATGATTAAAATAGGGAGTATCGTAAAGGAGATTTTATGACAAGAGAGAGAGAGATTGAGCCCATCTATACATGTGAAAATAAATAGTGGTTAGGGTCAAGAATCTGGAAGATGATAGCTTCTGGATGGAATATCGCTAAGTGGAAACATCAAAGTAGAAGGAGTATTCTGCCTAAAGTGACTTAACAGAATTTTGCTGTAGGTAGGCCCAGGTGGATCTGACATTAAATAGACTATAGTAGAAGAAGAAGGTCCAGATCAGATCTTGGCTAAACTCAAGTATCAAGTAATACTTCCAAGATAAAAATGGAATCCAGAGGGCAGGGCCTAGTTGAAAAATGAGTTCAGAAAAGCCTCACATTTGATCAGAGAGAATCTTTGTTGCAATTTTCCAAAATCTGTTCTATGACTCAGAAATTGATTATGTATTATATGTATAGTAGAAGAAAAATACTACTTTGCCCCTTTAATATGATTTACAGTGATTAAGCAGATACTATTTCTTCTTTCCCTCATATCTCCATTTGTTAATTTTCCTCTTATGGGAGATATTTTTTAAATCTCTGCAAACTACTAGAAAGGGTGTGGGAGCAGTTTGATGGCACAGTCACTCTGAGAAGTCCTAGAAAAAAGGAAGCTGAATTGGAACCACAATCCTCAGATAGCAGCCTCATGAATAGCATGTAATTACAGGGCTCTATGGAGAGAAGGAACAGATTTTAAAGTAAATAAAAATGACAAGTAAGCAACAGAGCAGAACAAAAGGGAGATAGGCAAAGGAAATAAAGGTTTTCATTTATTTATTTTATTTCAAATAAAATTTTTAAAAATTATTTCAAGGGGCTGGGAAGGTAGCTCAGTAGTAGAGTGTTTGCCTTGCATGCATGAGGCCCTGGGTTCGATTCCTCAGCACCACATAAGCAGAAAAAAAAAGCCGGAAGTGGCACTGTGGCTCAAGTGGTAGGGCACTATCCTTGAGCTGAAGAGCTGAGGGACAGCGTCCCGGCCCAGAGTTCAGGCCCACAACCGGACCCCCCAAAAAAATTATTTCAATAACATCATTTTCTGATATATTTCCAAGGACAGGTTTAAGAAGTCATCGCTGGGGAATAAAGTTACTACAGAATTTTAAAAAAAACAATATTTCAAATAAAAACACAATGTTAAAGTAAAAATTCACTGTAGTAAGGAATGACAAATGTGAAGAATGGCAAAATCTTGATACATAGAACAACTTCAATACTGTTTCTTAAATTTAAAAGAGAAAATTGAGATTAAAATAATGAGGTCGGAAAGTATACAATGCTCATATGCAAAACAGGTGCTACCAAACCTATTTATAAATAAAGTACACAGGAGAATCTCAAAAACACCAATTCATAAAACAAGAAATCTAAAATAACCCAAACAACCACATCTCAAGGGTGCAAACTTAACATCTAGAAGATGATACAGTGAGATCTAATGAGCTTTGAAGGGAAAATGTATAACTCAACAAATTCATATGCATGAAAGCATGTCAGCTGTCAGAAAAACAAAGACAAAAATTAAAAATAAATGAAGTCCCATGAATGAGGAAGATCAGACATTAATGGAGATTAAAGATGCAAGTTGAAATTCCTGTCGTCTATTTCATGATAAACCAAAATGAATGTTAAAAGGTTTTCTGGGAAGAAATTTTAAATTAAATATATAATAAAATATTTCCAGACTGAAATACTGAAAGACTAAAGATTTAGTGGCTAAAAAACAATAATCAGAGACAATGAACAGCACTAAACAGGCTGTTTAAAATAAATTTCAGTTGAAAATTCTCTCATTTGTGACTCTCTGAATACTAACATGATTCAGAACTAGAAGCTAATGACTATGTCTTTAAAATGTAGTGATAATTATTTCATTACTTCAGTTTTTTCCTCTCCTTTCCTTTCGGAGTTAGAAGTTAGCCCTATTTCTCTGTAAGGAATCACATGTGCATAATTTTAAAATGTCAAAAAACGATTGCAAATTAAAGGAAAGCAAGAAGGGAACTGTTAAAAAAAATTTAATTAAGGGCCATTAAGTTTGAGTGACTCTGGAGTGACCAAATATCTCTGTGTAATCCAACCAATACCCCAAAATAATAGTGAAACTGGTATCAATAAAAAAATTCAGGGACTGGGAATGTGGCTCAGTGGTAGAGTGCTTGCCTAACATGCATGAAGCCCTGGGTTCAATTCCTCAGTACCACATACACAGAAAAAGCCAGAAGTAGTGCTGTGACTCAAGTGGGAGAGCACTAGCCTTGAGCACAGAGAGGCTCAAGGACAGTGCCCAGGCCCTGAGTTCAAGTTCCAGCATGGGCAAAAAAGAAAAAAGAAACCAGTAGCTAGGAACTTTCCACTCTCAACCAATAAAAATAATTTATGTTGTATATTTATATATACATACGAGTTTATATATAGGTATATACCCAGGACCCCGGTTCTATCATGATTCATGAGTTTCTAATATACAAATAAAATCTTTAAAATGAAAATACACTTATCGTTTTCATCATAGAGGTCCTTCACTTCTTTGGTTAATTCCTAGGTATTTTATTTTTTGTGGGTCTATTACAAATGGAGTTGCTTTCCTAATTTCAGCCACGCTTTTCTCATTGTTGGCATACAGAAAAGCCATTGATTTTTGAGGGTTAATTTTATACCCTACTACTTTGCCAAAGTTTTGAATCAGCTTGAGTAATTTGGGAGTGGAGTCTATGGGATTCTTTAAGTACAAGATCATGTCATCTGCAAAGAGGGAGAGTTTTATTTCTTCTTTCCCTATTTGGATCCCCTTTATGTCTGCATCTTGTCTTATTGCTGTAGCTAGGCATTCTAATACTAGATTGAAGAGAAGTGGAGAGAGTGGACAGCCTTGTCTTGTTCCTGAGTTAAGAGGAAATGGCTTTAGTTTTTCACCATTAAGTATAATGCTGGCTGTAGGTTTGTCATATACAGTCTTTATTGTATTGAGCAATGTTCCATGGATTCCTAATTTTTCCAAAACCTTTGTCATGAAGGGGTATTGGATCTTGTCGAATGCTTTTTCTGCATCTATTGAGATAACCATGTGGTTCTTATTCTTGCTCCTGTTGATGTGATGAATAATATTAATTGATTTGCGTATATTGAACTAGCTTTGCATCCCTGAAATGAATCCTGTTGGATCATGGTGTATGATTTTTTGGATGAATTGTTGAAGGCGATTGGTCAAAATTTTGTTGAGAAGTTTTGCATCAATGTTCATCAAAGAAATGGGTCTATAGTTCTCTTTCTTTGATGAGTCCCTGCCTGGTTTTGGGATGAGGGTTATGATGGCTTCATAGAATGTGTTCGGTAGTGAACTTTCTCTTTCAATTTCATCGAAGAGTTGGAGGAGAATTGGTGTGAGCTCAGCTTTGAAGGCATTATAGAATTCCGCTGTAAAACCATCTGGTCCTGGACTTTTCTTAGCTGGGAGGTCTCTTATTGCTGTTTCTATTTCAGTGCTTGATATGGGCCTGTTATGATGGTTTAACTCATCTTGGTTTAGTTTTGGCATGTCAATATTTGCTAGGAAAAGGTCCATTTCTGCCAAGTTCTTAAACTTATTACCATAAAGTTTTGAACAGAACTTAGAAAATGAAAAAAACTCCCATGTTCCTGGATTGGAAAGATTAACATCGTGAAAATGGCAATACTTTCCAAGGCTATCTACAAATTTAATGCGATACTTATCAAAATTCCAACCTCATTCTTCAAGGAAATAGAAGAGGCAATCCAAAAACTCATATGGAACAATAAAAGACCCTGAATAGCAAAAACGCTCCTCAACGGAAAGAACACTGCTGGAGGAATATCAATACCAAATTTCACACTCTACTATAAAGCCATAGTAATCAAAACAGCTTGGTATTGGCATAAGAACAGACCTCAGGACCAATGGAATAGAATTGAAAACCCAGAAATGAACCTACAGACCTATAGCCATCTAATCTTTGATAAGGGAGCTAAAAAAATAGAATGGAAGAAAGACAGCCTCTTCAGTAAATGGTGCTGGCAAAATTGGTTAACTACTTGTAGAAAACTAAAGCTAGATCCTTATATATCACCCTGCACCAGAATCAACTCCAAATGGATCAAAGACCTTGAAGTCAAAGCAGACACTCTGATAACATTACAGGATGGAATAGAAGAAACCCTAAGTCTCCTTGGCTCAGGCCGAAATTTTCTTAATAGAGACCCAGAAACACAACAAATCAAAGAAATGTTGGACAAATGGGATTGCATAAAGTTGCAGAGCTTCTGCATGGCAAAGGACATAGCTAGCAAGATCAATAGAAAGCCCATGGATTGGGAGAAGATCTTCACTAGCCATACAACAGACAAGGGTCTCATATCTAAAATATAATTGGAACTCAAAAAATTAAATCCCCAACAACAAATCCTCAAAGAAACAACTGCCCAATAAATAAGTGGGCTAATGACTTAAAGAGAAACTTCTCTGAAGAAGGAAGAAGGATGGCCAATAGACACATGAAGAAATGCTCAGCATCCCTAGCCATAAAAGAAATGCAAATCAGAACAACACTGAGATACCACCTCACCCCAGTTAGAATGGCAAAAATCATGAACTCTAATAACAACAGATGCTGGAGGGGATGTGGACAGAAAGGAACCTTACTTCATTGTTGGTGGGAATGTAAACTTGTTCAACCACTTTGGAAAGCAGTATGGAGGTTCCTTAAAAGATTCCACATAGAGCTCCCCTATGACCCAGCAATCCCACTTTTGGGCATTTACCCAAATGTTTACAAACAAGACCACACTAAAGCTACAGCACAACTATGTTTATTGCAGCATTATTTACCATAGCTATGATCTGGAACCAACCCAGATGCCCCTCAGTAGATGAATGTATCAAGAAAATGTGGTATATATACACAATGGAATTCTATGCCTCCATCAGAAAGAATGACATTGCCCCATTTGTTAGGAAATGGAAAGACTTGGAAAAAATTATATTAAGTGAAGTAAGCCAAGCCCAAAGAAACATAGGTCCTATGATTTCCCTTATTTGCTATATCTAGTGCATGTGAGTCAAGCAGGAAAGGTCAGATAAGGTGATGTTAGGAAAATGAACCCTAAGATATGTATTTTAAATGTTTTTTTCTTTCATGCATTTGTTTCTAACGCAATTATAAAATTATTTCTTTGTTGCTTTGTATGTCCCTCCCCCACAGTATAACCCCTGCTTTCACTGTATTTGATGTCGGTATAATTTGTGGATGGGAAGGGGAAAAACAATTCGTTTAAATATGGATACAGGTGGACCTGTTGCAACAATGAGAAGTACAAGTTGTCATGTCAAAAACGAACTTTACAATTTGGGAGGGGGGAGGATTGGGTGTGGGGGAGGGAGGATGGGAAGGGATGGGAAGGGGAAACAAAGGAAGAGGCTAGAATGCTTGATACGAAATGTAATCACTATCTTGCCCATGTAATTGTAACCCTTCTGTACAGTGTTTTCACAATAAAAAAAAAAGAAAAAGAAGAAAATATACTTGTATGTTTTCTTTTTTTCAGATTATAGAAGACCTATGTTATCATCCTTATGTCAGGCCATGTGTAACCAAATGCACAAGGAAGACAGAGAAGAAAGGACAAGAGAGAATTGTAAAGGGAAGAAATGTGAGGAGAAGTGAGGGGAGGGGAGGGGAAGAAACCAAGGTAAAGGAAACAAAGTTTGATCATTCAACATAGTAGTTCTATATACATATAGATATTTATAGTTAATGAAAATTAGAAGTTGAGATACTCAAACATTTCAGTAATTAAGTGATCAGTAGCCACATATAGGTAACAGCTAATTAGAGAGAGTAAAGGGTTAAAGGTTGAGTTGATCATCATGGCCAAGGATTTGATCTGTCAGAACTATATAATGAAGCCACCATAAAATTAAGCTTGTAAAACCTACATTTGTAACACATAGAATGTGGGGAAAAGGCACAGCGCAAATAGGAAGCTGCACAAACTTATCATATGCTTTTCCCTGTACATCTTTTCCACAGTACTCTACCTGAGTTGGATTCTTTTACAATAGAGTCAATTGTAAGCAGGGCATTCTCCTAAACATTGTGGGCTATTCTAGTTAATCCACCGGAGGACGTTCAGGAAATCGTTGAGTTACAAGGGGCAGTCCCAAACCTGGTTTATGCTGGACTTGTTATTGGTGTCTGGATCTTGAGGGACTGAGGCCTTATACCATGGTGCTGGATGACAACATCCAAACTCAGTTGGAAAACGCTGCTGGTGTCTGCTCAGAAGTGGAGAGTTTCTTGTTATGAAGATAGAAAACTCTCTTTAGAGCACCAAAATGTTATATGCATATGGAAATAAAGTTGCACTTCCAACTTTTATCAAAATGAAGTTGTTTCTTTGTTTGTTTTCAGACAACAGACAGTGGAAGGAGTAGTGGTACTGCACAAGAGTACTGAAGGAAAACCGCTAAAGCTCTGGGCAAAATCACTCCTGTTCAGCTTCTTCCTATTCTCCCACCACTGTAGCACACTGTATCAATGTTTCCCATGAAAGAAACTACAAATTCTCATGTGTTTGCTGCATATATGAGAAATACTTTTCACATGCCTTAACTGCAACAGCATATTTAATGTCTTTATAAATTTAGCCACAGCTAAGTTATCAAAATTAATGTACATATGTAAAAAGGGATAAGTGCAGTTGGCATAGGTACTTATGAAATGACATGATGAATTCTAACCCCTTTTTATAATTAAAGATATAAATAAACCAATAAATGAGTAAAAGCAAACTAAACACATACATATAAACATTTATACTGTCACAAAGCTAATGAGAAAACACTATTGTAGAATTTTCAACTTGGAAATCTTGTTCCAAGTCACACACAATTGATGTTTTATTGAACTATATGCCTTAAAATAACTTTCTCTAGGGCTGGGGAGGTGGCTCAGTGGTAGAGCGCTTGCCTTGCATGCATGAGGCCCTGGGTTCGATTCTTTAGCACCACATACGCAAAAAAGAAAAAAGCTGGAAGTGGTGCTGTGGCTCAAGTGGTGGAGTGCTAGCCTTGAGCTGAAGAGCTGAGGGACAGAGTCCAGGCCCAGAGTTCAGGCCCCATGACCGGACCCAAAAATAAAATAAAAAAATTAAAAATTTAAAAATTAAAAAAAAACTTTCTCTACCAGTAGTGAAGAAACATAATCTAGCATTTTGTGATTGGTTGCCACCTTATTCTTGGACATGTTTTGAGTTGTTTGGATCTCTCTCTCTGTCTCTCTGTCTCTGTCTCTCTCTGTCTCTCTGTCTCTCTCTCTCTCACACACACACACATTAAGAAACTATAATATATACATTGTTAGTTTGCTTCCCAATGAAAAAATATTTTTCAACAAAGAAATATTTCTTTTGCTGACTTTCTTCCTACAACAACTCTTTCCAAATCGTTATTGTTTTTAGTGCTCATTCTCAATGCCATATTTCTCAAGGGTAAAAATGAAATATGACTGAATTAGTAAAGTACATATCAGAGGTGATCTAATAGTGAAAGCAAAGAAGAATTGATTACTGAGAACTTCAGTCAAGTGGAAATTATCTTTTTACCCTCTAGAGTAACAATACTGTTAGATATAGAAGAGGTCTATGTAAATTCTACAACTTTCTTGAACTTTGAGGAAGGAAAAATGTATTAATATTAGTCCTTTCTAAGTACTGTAGTGTACCAATGAGCTAGAGAACTAGAGCCAGTGTCCAGGACAAGATATAATAAATAGGTTGAGGATTTGTATTTTTAACATGGATATGTTTTTGTGTTTCCTTTTTATAAATGCAAATATACAGTTCATACAAAAATTTCCAATTGAGACAAAGCTTTTAAAGAATAACTGTCCATGTGTATTTTCAGAAGTGTAGGAATTATTATTTCTCATCCTCTCTAATTCTTCTAATGTCACTAAACCATAAATACAACAGACTCTTCAAAAACAAGTACTAGATGAACATTGATAGATATAATATGAACACTGAATATATATTAACCTTGAATGCACACACACACACACACACACACACACACACACCACATATTCAAATTTATTTAATCTATGTGCCATTGAACATTTAATCTTAGAGAGCACTAAAATAGCAAGTGGCTCCTGGCTCCTTTCTTGTCAGCATCTTCCAGGAAAAAGTGGTAATATTCCATCAGATTTTTGACTCTTGTCAACTTGTATGAATGGACTTGACCCAACTGCTACAAAGCATTGAACAAACCACTTTCTTTACCCATGCAGCTGTTGTTTCAAACTCTCACTGCCACATTTTCAACACATGCATATATGCATGAATTTTGTGAATAGTCAAGAAATAGACACACAGGACTGAAACAAATTCAAGGAGAATTCTACTTAGGCAAATCACTTGGGACTTCAAAAAACTACACAGGGAACTAGTTCTCTGATTCTCAGAGTGAGTCTGTAGGAGAGATAGATAGGTAAAAAGATTATATTTTATATATTTTTCAGACTTAATTTTCTGTCATAGATGAATGCTTAAACTAGCTTTCAGATTGCTATTCATTTCTATTTTGTTCCTGATTAGAAACTGAATTTGTCTAGCCAGTTGTTCATTTTCTTCTTTTAGGATCTTTCTTTATAAAAATCAATCAACTGGGGCTGGGAAGTTGGCTCAGTGGTAGAGCACTTGCCTTGCATGCTTGAGGCCCTGGGTTCTATTTTCCTCAACACCACATAAGAAAAAAGAAAAAAGCCAGAAGTGGCACTGTGGATCAAGTGGTAGAGTGCTAGCCTTGAACTGAAGAGCTGAGGGACAGCGCCCAGGCCCAGAGTTTAGGCCCCACGACCAGACCCCCCCAAAAAAAAAACCATACAATTAACCACCAGAAAAAAAATCAATCAACTGTTACTCTAATTCAGATACCCCCCTCTTCTGTATGTATTATGTAACTGAAATATTAAGAAATTGTTAAGCATGCCTTACCATTTTTTTACTAAGTGAGGAGAGTGGATTTAGAAGCTTAGCTAGTCTAAGTCTATTAAAATATTAATTAAAAATGATTTATGAGCACATCAATTACCTTGCATTATTTCTCTACTAAATATGAACTTTTGTGAAGAATTTCCAAGTTTACATAAAGAAAAATCTGAAAATATATCTGATATGACAGTATTTTATCATTATGATATTTTCTATCTTTAACCTTAAGATATTAACAAACTTCTGAATGAACTATCATTAGTTTGCCTCTGGAAATAATGTTGCCTTTCAAGAAGATCTGTTCTAAAGGAATAATAGAAATATTTGGATATTTATTTTGTTGTTGTTGTTAATGACTGCCAGTCTTCTTGCTCAATTGGAAGTTGAAGAATTCCTTTTCTTAATAACCGACTAATGTAAGCATTGTATCTGTGTTAAATTACATAGTGGCAAAATAAAAGATTGGGGTGTATGATGAAGACATATTGTGTTGAAATTGCTTAATATAAGGAAAAGTTAAATGAGAGTACAATTTATGAAAGTGAGAGACTGGGTTCCTCGTGCCTATACCCATGAATTTCTGATGTCTGGACTACTGGTGAGGCAGAGGGAAGAGAATAGTGATGCCAGGCCAGCCTTGGAAAAAACATGAGACTCATCTGAAGAAGAAACTAAAGAAAAAAAATCAAAGGGATTTCCAGGGATGACTCAAGTGGAGAGGGTTTGCCTAGCCAGCACAAGGCCCTGAGTTCAATCCCAATCAAAGAAAGAAGGAAGGAAGGAAGCAAACAAGCAAGGAAGGAAAGGAGGGAGGAAGGGAGGGAGGAAGGAAGGAAGCAAATGATAAATGATTGATGTATGATTTACGCTGCTTATGAAGATGAAATAGGAACCAGATCTTAAGCTGTAATTACTTTCTTAATTTCTGCAATTTGTATTATAATTGCTATAAATACTCCCTCCCAGAACTATTGTGGTCACCATGATAGCCATGAAAATTGCCTCAGCAATTTGCTATCAGCCAAAAATCTGGCAAGCAAACACACAGGCCAGACGGCCTGCACCCACAATTATCCCTAATGCAGTAGGCCCCGCCCCTCTGCTCCGATTGGTTGAGCTCAGGTTCACAATCTGCTCTTGATTGGCTAGTTTGAATAGGGTAAAATGTATTTATGTAAGATGACTTTGAAATAACTTTAAGTACACAAGGAATCTCAAAATATACCCACACCTTATTTTTTTTCCTGAACTATCTGAGGTATGTTTTAATTTCATCTTGAAAGGTTTAAGACAAAACCTTGCCTTTAAAAATCCCTCCTTACCCCAGAGCAGTTCCTCTTTTCCTTAACAAGAGCCAAACCCCCAAACCAAAGTAGGAAATTTTAAACAACTCGCTTTAATAGTAAAGACAGTTTTTCTCACATACAGTATATGGATCCTATGTAGTACAATTTTTTTAATACAGATGAAAAAAGGTCAGTGGCCAGGAGTGAAGCATTTAATTAATGACTGATAGCTTAATTAGAGAATCTTATCTCAGCTTTGTCATGGTAACCTATTTGGTACAGGACATATGCTGGGCTCAGTTCTGAGAATTTTGCATGTCATAAATCATCTAACCCTCTAATAATGATCACAATATCATCATAATAAGACAAACGTCTGAAATTTGAGCAAGGATTCTAATAATATAATTCTCTAAAAACTTATGAGTAATAAACTTCTGCCTTTATCTTCTAGGCGAGGAAACTGACTTGCCTAGCAGCATTTGGGTTTTGAACCTTGCTGGACTAGATAAATATGAGAATGTCTTCATGATGCTCTCTCCATTAAGATAGCAAATTAGTCTTCAAAAATCAAGTAGAGGGCTGAAAAGGTGGCTCAGTGGTAGAGTGCTGGCCTTGCATGCATGAGGCCCTGGGTTCGATTCATCAGCACCACATAAGCAGAAAAAGATAGAAGTGATGCTGTGGCTCAAGTGGTAGAGCACTAGCCTTGAGCTGAAGAGCTGAGGGACATCGCTCAGGCCCAGAGTTCAGGCCTCACAACTGACCAAAAAAAATAAAAAACCAAAACACATTATTACTATAGGAAAAGATAACTATTACTTCCTTAATGAGCTTCATTGTTTTGGATAGGAGCCAACTTTAAAACTAAGAGAATACTTTTTGTATTGACATGGAAAAAAATAGGACTGCAGGAGTTTAATTCTGGAAACCCAGTCATTTACACTGCAGTATGACCATACTGTATCTATTTCCCTGCCTGACAACTTACCTTTGTACCTGCACAAAGCTATTAAAGCTCTGGCTTAAGAAATACATTCCAACAATGAGTGGAAGGGATACTATTCTCTTAGCAATAACTCTTGAGTCGCCAACTCTCTGGGTCAGAGAAGGCAAGTGAAAGAGAATTTACTTTCTTCTATTACGTGTGGAACAAGTCCAAAACCAATTTGTCAATTGTATAAGGAGAGTAAAGGGAGAAAAGAAGAAGAAAATCTTTGGGCAATGACTGCAATTATTTCTTATCTTCTTTTTCTTTCTTCTCCTCCTCTGCCTCCTTTTCCTTCTCCTACCCCTCCTTTTCCTCCTTTTCCTCCCTCCTTCTTCTTCTTCACCCCCCCCCCGCACTTTAGAAGTTTTTTTTTTGTTTTGATTCAGAAACTAAGTAACTATGAAATAAAAATTTCCACCAAGAGATCGATTTACTACAAACTACTTAGCATAGATCTTAAATTACTTAGTTCATATTGGTAAAAATAAATAAATAAATAAATCCTACTAGCTAGTCTAAAGATCAGGGAATCATTCATCTTATAATTCACATAGTACCCTTGGATCTATAAAATACTTCCAGTAACATACAATAGTTTCAGTATGAGCAGTGGGAAAAAATAGTTATATCTTGACAAGTTACTTTGCAAAAATAATATTGGCACCATAATTAGACTTGATAAGCTCATCTGATGATGCAATTCATGTTATTCTCATTTTATATGTTCTTAATTAGAAAGCATCTGGTAAATGAACACCTGAGTGGCAAAAAGTAGAAGCTAGAATAACAGTTCTTCCTATTGTTTAATGGGCTGTACAGAAACAACTTCTTTAGGTCATGAAGCCTTGTGACTATTACCAAATAATTAGTGCTATAAAGCTCCATTAAGTTATATGTCTCATGCACTTGCATTAAGAAGAATGTAAGGAGAATTCTCATATAACTGGGTTTACTCTCTAATATCAGATGATTATCAGTTTTTAGTTTCATATGAAACCATAATGATTATGCTACTATGTTATAGTGAGGGAGCCTCCTAACATCCTTTTGTGCTGTTGGAATACAGTTACTTATGCTTATTTCTGAATAACACGTAAAAGATGTCATCACATCTTTTTAAAACTATACAAATAAAGTTCTTGCCTTCCTTCAGGTTCCACTTGAACATCTGACAATTAATTTGCTTAAGTATCATTCCTTTTATAGGTGAAGAGGCTCTGGGATTTATGAAAATGAACATAAGGATACTCTAAGATGTTATTCAGTAAGAATCTGCCCCACTGTCCTCTATAAGCTTCATAGTTAATCAAGGTATTAGTGTATCTACCATGTGAAGCATGGCAAATTGGTCAAAATTGTTGACTGGTTACCATAATAACAGACTTGTCTAGATAAGAACAGTAGTCGACTTAACTAGTGTATCACAGTAAAGGACAGCAATATAGAAGGGCTCATGACTTCCAGATTGATGCCTCTGCTTCCTGAGGTGTAGTCTCTAAGCTTTACATAGTCAATGATTCATCAAAGTAGGACACAATTTTACATTTAGTTCTATATCAGCAGGACCCATTCATTCAATAAACATTTCTTGAGTATCTATTACACGTCAAGCATTGTTCTGTAACTATTCATTAGCAGTAAAGGGACCAGGGAGGGAAAAAAATCATTTTTGTAATGCTTTCTATCTAGTGATCTATCTGAAACATAAAAATGTGCATATTAAAATGATTATTTTTTATACATATTATTGTATTTAGTTTTTTTTCCCTAGTCCTGGGGCTTGAACTCATGGCCTGGTCACTGTCCCTGAACTTTTTTTGCTCCAGGCTAAGGCTCTACCACTTGAGCCACAGCACCACTTCTGGCGTTTCTGTGTATGTGGTACTGAGGAATTGAATCCAGGGCTTCATAAATGCTGGACAGGCACTTTATCACTAAGCTACCTTCTCAGCTCTATTCATGTTTTTTTTTTTTAAGTAACACGTGTACTTTGGTTTATTAATTAGGTTAAATTGTCTTATTTGGAGAGATGAGACTTCCACATTTAGCCACAGTATATATAGTAAGTACAGTGCAAAGCTTTTTTTTTGTCGGTCGTGGGGCTTGAACTCTGGGCCTGGGCGCTGTCCCTCAGCTCTTCGGCTCAAGGCTAGCGCTTTACGACTTGGTCCACAGCACCCCCTTCTGGCTTTTTCTGTGTATGTGGTGCTGAAGAATTGAACCCAATGCCTCATGCATGCGAGGCAGGCACTCTACCACTGAGCCACCTTCCCAGCCCCCTTTTTTTTTTTTTTTTGTGGGTCGTGGGGCTTGAACTCTGGGCCTGGGCGCTGTCCCTCAGCTCTTCAGCTCAAGGCGAGCGCTCTACTACTTGAGCTACAGCGCCACTTCCGGTTTTCTAGTGGTTTATTGGAGATAGGAGTCTCACGGTCTTTTCTGCCCGGGCTGGCTTTGAACCACGATCCTCAGATCTCAGCCTCCTGAGTAGCTAGGATTACAGGAGTGAGCCACCAACGCCCGGCTTAGTGCAAAGCTTTTTAAAAAATAATCTACAAGCCAAATGCATTTACAATAAGCCATTTTTTACATGTTTCCAGAGATTGCACCTTCATGACACACATGTGACCCTTCACTTAGTCCAAACTGAGTCATAAGTGACACCTAGGAATCTCAATCACATTTCTGCCTTATATTGAACCTAAGACATCTTCCTTTGGCAAACACAACATGGGTTTGTGTAGTACTATGAAAGCAAAGTGTAGATGATGAGATACTATAATTAGGCTGGATTCTTAAATATATATATATATATATATATAGCTAACACGTGGAAGAAATGGCAATTAATAAATGCTTCAATCTTGGCACTGAGTAGAAAGGGAAAAATCACTTTATTACCACATAGATTCTGCATGCTGTTGTCATTGTTTTTTGAGCCTGGCTCTCCCTGTCTTATCCAGGCTATCCCTGAACTCCTGAGCTCACCTCATTCTCCTGTTTCAACCTCTGGAACAGCTGGGATACAAGTACAACCAGATTTTTTTTTTGTCAGTCATGGGGCCTGCACTCTGGGCCTGGGCGCTATCCCTCAACTCTTCAGCTCAAGACTAGCGCTCTAGCACTTGAGCCACAGTGCCACTTTTCTCCTTATATGGTGCTGAGGAATAGAACCCGGGGGCCTCATGCATGCAAGGCAAACACTCTACCACTGAGCCACCTTCCCAGCCCCTGCTCTGATGATTTTTAACCACATGGTAAAGTATGCTCTGAAGTCACATGACCATGTAATCTTAAAAAAAATCATAGTAAAAAATTTAATTTAAAATAGTAGTATTTTATCCCAACAATGTGAAAATATATAACCAGCCACTCATGGCTTACACCTCTAATCCTAATTACTTGACAGTCAGGGATCTAGAAGATCAAGATTTAAGGCCAGCTAAGCAAAATGGTCTAGAGACTCCGTCTCAATGAATAGCTGGGAACAATCATGTATGCTTGTAATTTCTGCTACAAGAAGGCAGAGCTCATGAGAATCCAGGCGCCAGGACATTCTGAACAACCAAAGTTCATGAGACCATCTAAACAGAAAAAGTAGGGCATTGTACCTGTCATTCTAACTATAATGGGAAGGCTATATTGAAAAGAATCATAATGCTGTCTGGCCTGAGCTAAAAAAATGAAATCTGATCTCAAAAATAACTGGAGCAAAAAATAGTCAAGGAACATGATTAAAGCAGTAAAGCAGCCTAGCAAGTACAAAAGGGGGAATTCAAACTCTGAAACAGAAACTAAAATTACTGGCTCTAAAGTGCAAATTAATTAGTAGAAGCTAGAGCATCTTTTAAAGGACACCTTATATTCTATAGGGCATGATAAAGTTTTACTACATAAAACTGTATTTGCTATTTTAATACTGAATTATAAAAGGTTTATTTTTTTAGAATAAAAAGTCAAGTTCACATACAGATTTCATTGCAAACTTCTTTTCATCAGATATGCTTAAAATATCTCACAGCATGGATTAAAGCTCAAACATAAAGGGGTTTCATGAATTGGTTGCTTCTCTGTGCTGCATCCTCAGTTCATTTCTCTTATGACTTCTACACTGACGTGGGTGCTTTTCTCAGGAGTCCACTTTAACTAGAGGCCTTAGAATCAACATCGTTTTCCATTACAGTGCAGTTTCTCCCTTCTACTTCAGCCCAGAATACTCCAAGACATCCAATAAATACAGAAATTAATTTAATACAAGTGTACTATAATATTCTGGCTTATTATGTACTTCTAAATATAGTGTTATTAATATTACTAGATAATACTCAAACTCAAATTTTCTTGTCTGAAAGAACTTTGGAGTTCATAAATTTAGCATATGCTTCTTTTACTTCCTGGGAACAATGGTTTACTGTTAAAAAAGTAGCTAAATATTATTATATTATTTTTGCTGAAAAGAACTGTAATGAAATCACTACCACTTTGAAAGATATATTTGTAAGCTATTTTTCTTTTAATAGCAATATTTTTCTACCAGGGCAGACACATTCCCTTGAAATAATTTCAATACATCTTAAGAATGGCACATCAAGAGGAAATCATTGGAAATATAACAAGTTTTCTTTGGATTGTATAGAATCTTAATGCTCTAAACAAATTGCATGACTTTTTATGCCCTAGAACTTTATATAAATTAATCTGGTATTTTGACATTGTTGAAAACAACTTTGAGAATCAAAGCAGTATGGCTAATGGATGAAAAATGATTTTTCTAGATTCATGAATGGTTTCTAGGTTATATTAAGCTAAAATTCAATACTAAATATTAAGTCAAATATTAAATTCATAATTTATGTCAATAAGAAACTTGAACCAGTTTTTACCCTTGACATCTACATTAAGAGTTTAAAATATTAATTCACACATTAGCTATTCAAATTAATCAAGGTATTTCTCAAATATTCCTATTCACTTTTTTAAACAGTGAATGAAGACAAAATATTGTGTGAGTTTATACAAGCTTATATTTCTTTCTTTTTTAAAAAAAATTTTTGACAGGGGACATTTACTAGGGATTGAACCAGGGTTTCATACATGCTAAGTCTCTGTTGCTGTGTTATAGCCTGGCTGTTTCTTTAATTCTTGTTTCTATTTTGCTTTCTTTTCTTTCCCCAAAATGAGCCATCCCTTTTATAGCACTATTTTTATTTTTCCACGAATGTGTATTTCTCTTTCAATGATAGAGAGCAAGTTGTAATTTTTCCACTTGGTAATTCAACATTGTTTCTCTTCCTCTGTTATATAAAAGACAACTTTCCTTTAGTAGAAAGAAATTGATTTCTAACTATTCAACACCAGGAGTTTGCCCTCCTTTTGATGGTCATTTAATTGACATTTGAGAAGTAATCTTCCCATTACATGCAGCAAAGAACAAACCAGGAAATGTGTACAGTCCTGGCTACACAGATTAAGAGCTTGGCATATTTGGAAAGGATTCAGAAAAGAGACATACATTTGATTAAAAAGTAATGCAATAAATCAATGGAGGACGATTCAAGGCAACATTTAATAGGGTGAGTTTTTTAAGGGCCATCAAAGAGTATGTGTCTACTGGTGACATTCTATTTGGAATTCATTCTTATCTATTGTCATTCAAAGATATTAAATAGGAAAGTTCTTTACTTAAAAAGTAAGTCTGGGGTTTTCTCCATTCATCTTCTCTCATGATAACCCTTTGTACCTTGAACTTGGTAAAGTCAACAGCTAGATGCAAAAGCAGTGTGAAGGAATTTGAGTAAACAGAATTTGAGCAGAATCAATTGCAGTAAATTAAAAATACTTCTTTTCAGCCAGAGCACTTTTGTAATTCTCACATCTTAATGGCAGTTGTTACTTAAACTAATTTATTTAATTTCACCTCCAGTTTTCCCTGGAACATGCTAATAATATTCCTGAAAGATTAAAGTCTGTTGACATTTAGGCCTGTTTCTTTAAGAAACTGTTGCTAGTATGATAAACTCCTTCAACCAAAATCAGCAAGTGCTCCCATGGTTTTGACTCCATCTGAAGTGTTTAACCATCTGATGTTCGTGGGTGTCTAAGAAATCATCTGAAATATGTTCTTTCCTCTCCTTTTCAGACCTATCTATGCTTTTTTTCCCTCAAACATTGTATCTTATTTTGTACATCTGCTTCTAACAGCATATCTACAACCTCATTTTTGCCATGTTCTATTTATAATCCCAACAATATGACAGTATGGGTGCTGTACTTACCATGGAAGACACTTGTAACTTTATTTTTAAAAAGATTAAAAATCTAAATATTTAGCCTTCAAGATGAAGGTGTCAGCAAAGGAAAGCAGAACAAAACAGAAAAACAACTTCTTTAACCAGGCAAAGTAAACATTAGTAATCAAAAGGGGAATGGATGTCAGGTACATATTAGAAATTTCTGCTAATTATACACTTCATGGGGTCATACTGGAAAGCAAATGGAAGGTTATGGTGTAATTATCATTCTGAGAAAAAATATGATTTGTTTTTGGTTGTTTTTCTCTGTAAAGAGAGGACAAAGGCCATGGCAGAGTTTCACAAACAGCTTCTTCATGTGAGGGGAAAAAAATGTGTTGTTCTAAAGTATGGGAACCCATGAAGAGTTGAAGAGCTAATGAAAGAGCTATGGTTAACTGTGCTGTATCCACTGTGGACAAGAACAGTGGGAAATATGCATTAGGTAGGATGGCTGCAATTTCAAGGAGACCAATATAGCCATAGCCTTGTCTCTAAGGACATCTTCATCTACCCCTATGCAGGAAGTGGTTTGTTGTCCTGGATGGGTTATTTACTGCTAAATTCATTTTACCCTGAAATTCAGATATGACTGCCCCTGTAAAGAATACTTCTTCTTGAATGTTAATGAAAGTAAAATTTGAAAAGTTGATTAATGACAGGTATGGCTGAAGGAGAAAGAGAGTAATCTAAGGGGTTAATATGAACATAATAGATGCATAAGTAAAATACCACAGTGAAATCTTTTTGAACAAATAATGTAATGCAGGCCTTATCTGAGAGAGAGGTCTGTATCAATGACAGAAGAGAGTGTAAAGAGACAAGGTGGAAGAGGGAAAATACTTTATATGCATATAGGAAAATAAGGCAATGGAATATGTTGAAGTCGTTTGAAGAAGGGTGGAGGAAAGAAAGAATAGAAGGCAGAAGGTAATTTGCAGGATACACTGGAAGTAAATATTTATACATGTCAAAATGAGACTCCATTGTACAACTCATAGAATCCAAAAAACAAACAAACAAACAGATAATGAGGTAATTGGAATGGCCAAGGAATGACCCATGAAAGAACCAATTGAGAAGCTGGAGTTCATCAAATTGGGTCCTTTAGTCATTATCAAGAGGATGAGAAGATAAGCCACAGATAGGGAGAAAACATTTGCAAAACACATGATTAATAATGTATCAAAATAAATGCTCCAAAAATCCACCAATAAAAATTCCAAAGCCTTGATTTTTAAAAAGGCAAAAAATCTGAAAATACATATTCCTTATGAAAATATGCAGATGACAAATAAATATATGCAAATTCACTTCACATCACATTTTTCATCTGGGAAATAAAAATTAAAGACAATTCAAATGGGCAAAATTACAAAGCATGGTACAAGTATGGGATAATATAAGTTCTCTTCCATTGTTGTTGGGAATGCAAAATGGTTCAGAAAACTCTGGCATTTTCTCATAAAATATTTCCCAAAAGGCAAGCCAAATAGACAGTAAAATGCCTGATTCGTGGTTGCCAAGTTGGGAATGAAGGAGAGATGAACAGGCAGAACCTAGAAGATATTTAGGATAGTGACACTGCAATATGACAATACAGTAGCAAACACATGTCAATGAACTTCCGTCAAAACAAATAGAATGCTTAATGGCAAAGGAACCCTAATGTGAACTCATGACTTTAAAGACAAAGCTATGTCACTGTCAGTGTATCAATTGTGATCAGTGTACTCTAAGACATTGGAGACTGGTGTTGAGAATCAGGGCATCAGGTAAACGTGAATTCTGTAACTTGTGCTTCTTTTTCCTACAAAAATAAAAATCATTCCTATAAAACTCTGTTTTTTAAGAAATAATTTATTATTTTTGGAAGAAGAACGTTTTCTTTCTTCTTATTTCTTCTTTCTCTTTTCTGTTCTCCAATCACAAAACTCTTCTTCTTTTGGGATAAGAAATTTCTCTGATATTACTATCGAAGCTTTGCCTTCAGCAAAGACTGAATATGTTAAATTTAGTTAAATTTTTAGGGAGGAAATGAACATTTACATAAATGATATTGTAACATTATGAATTTATTTATGAGTAACTTTTATTTCCAGTTTTCACTGACTTAGTGTTATAATTGAATCACATAATTCATGAGTACCAGTGCTTTGGGAGATATGTGAACCAGAAATATTTTGTAAAATAGGCTAACATAGTCAAATAAGGTATAATCACAGCAAATAACTTTCCAATAACGTGTGATACATATTTCTCAAAGCTAAGAATTAAAGATAATGCTTGATCACAGCAAATATTTTTCCCAATAATAAGTGTGTAACATATTTCTCAAAGCTAAGAATAAAAGATAATTCCTGATAAAAAATCATCTTTAATACATTTAGTCTAATTGAAATAACATGTGAAGGAAGCAACATAAAAAATTAAACTTTGCCGGGCGCCGCTGGCTCACGCCTGTAATCCTAGCTACTCAGGAGGCTGAGATCTGAGGATCGCAGTTCAAAGCCAGCCCGGGCAGGAAAGACTGTGAGACTCCTATCTCCAATTAACCACTAGAAAACTGGAAGTGGAGTGGTAGAGCGCTGGCCTTGAGCTGAAGAGCTGAGGGACAGCACCCAGGCCCAGAGTTCAAGCCCCACGACCGACAAAAAAAAAGTAAACTTTTACCTAAAACCTAATAAATATGTCTTCTTTTTCTTCCAAAATGTTCATCTCAAATGATTTCTCTTTTCTTTTTTTTCTGGCCAGTCCTGGGATTTGAACTTAGGGCCTGAGCACTGTCCTTGAACTTCTTTTGTTCAAAGCTAGAACTCTACCACTTGTGCCACAACACCACTTCTTTTTCTGTTTATGTGGTAACGAGGAATAGAGCACAGGGCTTCATGAATGCTAGGCAAGCACTCTACCACCAAGCCACATCCCTAGACCCTCAAATGATTTTTTTAACTTATAAGCTTAAGATGTGATCAAAGATTTTCACCAAAAAGAAAAATTACCACAAAAGTGAACATAAAATGAATTTTTTACAATTTGTGTGGTTGAGCTAAAATTTGTATATTGCAGTTGAGTAATTCATGAGGTTCTCATATATCAATCATTTTGCAGGTGACCTTTGAAGGATGTGAATTTTTGGTCTGGCCATTCCTCCCTTAGAGGTAAAGGAATGTCTGAATTAGTCCATGTGCCTCCTGCCATTTCTATTTCTTTAAGTGTTTGCCAAGCCTGAGATTTTGCTCCAGCATGGAACAACACAGGGAATCAAAAGAGGTGGCCTTGATAAAGACATATTGTATTCATAAACTGCTTTGTTAAATGAAATCTCCATTGTATAACTACTTAAAGATAATAATTTTCATAAAAGAAAAAAGCCACTATAAAAAGCCTATTTCAGGCTGCAAATGTGACTTATTACTAGAGTACTTGCCTAGCATGCATGAAGCCTTGGGTTCGATTCCTCAGTACCACATAAACAGAAAAAAGCCAGAAGTGGCACTGTGGCGCAAGTGGTAGAGGGCTAGCTAGCCCTGAGCAAAAAAACTCCAGGTCCTGAGTTCAAGCCCCAGGACTGGCAAAAACCAAACAAAAAGCCTATTTCACAGTGTGCCTAGGATATCATAAAAGTCAACACACACAAAAAGTAGTTCTGGGACCCTCTAATCTCAAACTGGAGGTTATTTATGAGTAAATAAATGTTACTTTTGCATGAACATACTGGAGAGAAGAATGGACTCCATCTGAACCTGCTTGTCAAGTTGAAGTCTTGTGTTGTCACTCAAACCATTGATTTGGAATTATAAGGTCATAAAGCCAGTGACAAACTGGGAACACAATAATGAGTAACAAATGGAACAGGGACAGGAAAAGCCGTTTCCATTCAGGAATTCTAAAAATTCTAAAAATCAGAACATAGAATGTGTCATTGTATAGCTGCAAATTTAGAAACTTTCTTTTATTAACATTGTTAGCATATACTAATCTTATAAGATAGGAATTGGGTTGTTACATCTCCATAGGAGAATGATAGTTTCTAATAATATGCACATTTTTGCTACAGTAGAAAAACATCACTTTGATTGTCTACAGAAACAAGAAAATGCACCTAAAAGGAAGCAAAATAGCCAGAAAATATTGACAGCTTATAACTCAGTATTTGCATCATAATTTTTATCACAATTTTTCTTCATATTCACACACCATTCATCCCACTCTCAACTGATTCCACCAAGACCTACAACCTCTCCACCATAATCCTTACAGTCTTAAACCACTCAGCCAACAAAACGTTTTTCATCTCTCTTTTAATCCACACCCCTCCTACAACACTTGTAGATTCAGAGCTTCATTTGCATATTTTATCTTGACTACTACACTATTTTTTGAAAAACCAGGTGCTGTTGCATTGGCAGGTATGCCTTTTTTGGGGGGTGTGCTTCTATGTGGCAGTAGCTAATGACACCAATGAATAATGGTCTTATTTTTTGTCTTAGTCTGTTTTCCACCACTATTATGGAATGAATCTCTGTGCCTTGGTAATTTAGTTACCAAAAAAAAAAAAAGATTATTTCCCAGAAGCTGGAAAACCCAAGAGCATCTGCTCATTTTTAGGTGCAGTTCTTGTGGCTCTCCAACATTGGGTGAAAAATAACATAGCAAGCAGGTGAGTGCAGCCTGACTTGTTAATGCCCTGCTCTCTTGATTAGTAGTCCAAATCTATAAAGGAAAGGGCTCAATAACAGGAAAAAAAGGTCATGATCTATGAGTAAAGCGTGTGCCTACATGATCTAAATATCTCCCATTATCTTGAGTTTCACATCTCAACAACCTCAACATGAATTTTGGTGGGAGTAAAATCTACTCAAAGCATAGAAGACAATAATAGCTCATATTAATGAGAAATCATCTCATTATCTAGCACTGTGCTAAGCCTGAAGGTTTAAATCATCCTACTTAGTCTTCACAGAAAAACCTAGGAGAAATATATATGACTATTAAATGCACTTCAGAGATGAGTTTAGAGATTATGAGAAACTAGCCTGAGGTTACTGAACTGATAAAAGGAAGAGCTAACACCAGAAAGCAAATCAGCCTGCCTAAGAAATTGATCTGATATCTATAGGCTTTCCCTATGACCTGTATGAGCTGTATACATAGCTAGAGCAACATTTGAGATAATTTTTAAGATTTGTCATATTTTACCTCATTTAATTAGTACTAATAATGTTCTTCCTATCTGTCAGCTTTCTGTTAATTTTTCAGCCTCAGCCAAATTTCAATAGAGTTTTTTTTTTATTACACAAAGATAAATGGTGAGATCAGAAACTGTTTAACCTTATACAGATAGTTTCACTTTTGGAGAACTGAAAGAAAATATGTAGATAAACCAACTTGAAAACTGGAGCTTTAGGGTATTTTGGGGATACATACATTTATAAGAGCAATTTACAAAAATGAATTATTTGTGCTTTATATGAAGTTTATCAGCTTGTATTTCTGTTTCAGTTTAAGTTGTGCATGTTAACATAAATACACAGAGCAAAAGGATGTAACTAATTTGCATTTTATAATTGTAATTAGCATTAATAGAATGTATACACTCTGATAGTTTAATGACATAGTTGCATTAATTCTCTTCCCTGGATAGATTTAAGTAATTCAGAATATATTCATTTTAATTAGATTATTCTAACAAGAATAACTCAGTGTGATATGTATTTAGAGTACAATAGAATAGGACCTCCAGAACTTTAACAACATAATGAGATTTCTTTTACTTTTTATTTTTTCACCTTTCTGTATGTGAAGCTTCCAAAAATATCTTTAAAATAATTCTTACAATACTTATTTTTTTACTTAGAAACTTTATTGTAAAGAAAGTAAATTTTCTTAACATACAAAGATGTAGCCTATACCCAAGGGATGACTACATATTTATGTGATTTTTTTTCAAATAGGTTTTACACACTTAAGAAAATAATCCCTCTATAAAGAACATTTTGCAGAAAAAATAACATCTAATTCAGTGTAAACATGGAATACAACAAAAAGACTTACCATAAATTCTATAAAATAAATCTAATCATTCAACATGTGGATTGTTTCTTAAATGTTGTATTCCTTTGTGTTCCATTACAACTTACCTTCTTGCATAGTTCAAGGGTTTAGAAAGGGTAATGAATTTATTAACATGTAGTACTTTCATTTATTAATTAATGAAATTTTTCAAAGAAACATGCTGGTTAGTTATATCACCAAGGCTCAGACACTGAGGTCTAACAGAGAATTCACTTACAGTTTTAAATGTCATTCACAAAGCAATTTATTCTATATTGTGGCCATAAATGAGAATCTTTCAATTTCATTGATCAAAGAGTAAGTATGCTGCCATTTAGATACCCATAGGTTAAATATCCAATGTCTCTCTTTCCCTCTCTCCCTCTCTCGCTCTCCCTCTCTCTCTCTGTCTCTTTCTCCGTGTGTATGTGTGTGTGTGTCTGTCTGTCTGTCTGTCTGTCTGTCTCTCTTATAATTTCATAGAATGAAGACAAGATATAGTACCTTCAACTTAATATCAAGCTTTCATTGTAGAGAAAATTTACTTCTGCAAGTAATTATTTGTAATTAGTTTACCACTGAAAAACTGAATCTTCTTTTCACATTAAAATCTGGTAAGAAATGTATTTCTGTACATGTAAATAATGTTTCTTATAACTATCAAATAACTCTATATGAGATGATAGTAGCTAAATTCTTCCTCACATACTTTTTTCTCTTGTCTTCTTTCTGGCCTGTTTTCCAACTAGGTACCATTATGTTCAGAAATCAATAAAATATCAGTCAAACATCTCAAAAGTCTACTGAAGTAGATTTTTCTTAGTTTATTAGGGCTGCCATAATACAACTCAACAGTCTGGATGGCTCTCTTTCTCTCTCTCCCTCTCCTCTCCTCCCCTTTCTTCCTCTCCCCTCCCCTCCTCTGCCCTCCCCTGCCCTCCCTTCTTTCTTTGGCTCCATTTTTCCCTTTCTCTTTGGCTTCCAAGTGACCACTTCTGGCTACATAACTATATAACTCACATCCCTACTATCTCTTAACCCTAGTGGAAATCGTGTTAGGCAATATAATCCAAGCTTAAAAACACAAATGCTGCATAGTTTTCCTCATTGACAGAATCAAGGCACAGCAACAACAATTACAAAACAGCATTAATGTGATGAGATTTTAAAAAGAAGCTGCTTGGGGAAAGGAAGCAGCAGGAGTGGTGAGGGTAAATGGGAAGGGTCACTGGAGCTAATATTTACCTGTACAAAATAACAAAATAAAACCAAACTGGTGCAAAAGGTAGGAGAAGGGATTCAAAAATAATAATAAAGGAGGTTAATTTGAACCCTTGTATACAATTAATTTATGTTAATAGAAAAAAGTCAAAATGAAAATGAAATAGATCAACGACAAATTTTTTAAATGGTCCTAATGACATCAAACATAAATGTTATAGCTTTCTTAGCAGGCACAATGACCTGAGTTTGATTCTCAGTACTACCACCAACATCACTGAAACAAAAACAAAAATAAAAACAAACCCAAACAGCAGTTTTTTAAGTTTAAAATTCTATTTGAGATTATTGATCGTTGTATTTCCCAATAGTAAAAAAAAATCAGAGTACACATTAATACACCTCTAATTTGCAAGTAGATATTTTAAATAATGTGAGTTAATTAGTTTCTTTAAAGAATTAACAGTAAAGGTATGACATTGTCCAGAAAAACATGTACTCTTTACATGACATATGTAACTGTAACCTTTTTGTATATCACCTTTATAATAACAATAAAAAATAAATATTGAAAATAAGTAAATGATAACAACAAAAAAAAAACTTTTCAGGCAACAGGAGCTCCTGTTTATAATCCTAGCTACTCAGGGAGCTGAGATCTGAGAAGCATTTGAAGCCAGCCTAGGAAGGAAAGTTCCAAAGACTGTTCTCCCCAATTTACTACTCTTTCCCTCTCCCCCCAAAAAAGGCCATAAGTGGAACTGTGGCTCAAGTGGAGCTGTGGCTCAAGTGATAGAGCAACTGCCAGCCTTGAGAAAAATAAAAACACTTCTTAAAAATAAAGGAAATCACTGTGATTTTGAAGTACTCGTGATTGAGTCACACTATAAACATTAAAGTGCATGACATTGCCTTTATGTTCTCTTTCTTTCCTCTCTCACCATCTAAATAAGTCAATTTAACAAGATTTAAAACATTTACCTCAGGTATTAGTGGCTCATGCCTGTAATCCTAGCTCCTCACGAGGCTGAGATCTAAAGACCAAGGTTCAAAGCCAGCCCAGGCAAGAAAGTCCATGAGACTCTTATTTCAAATAAACTACCAGAAAACCAGAAGTGGTGCTGTGGCTCAAGTAGTAGAGCACTAGCCTTGAGCTGAAGAGCTGACAGACAGCACCCAGGCCCAGAGTTCAAACCCCACAACTGCAAAAAAAAAAAATTACATGTGGTTACACAACCCAAATGTTTTTATTTCTTTCCCAGTCTTTCTTGTGATTGAAGAATTAATTTAAATACCCATTCACTCTGCCACATTTTCCAGGAAACTGTATTATCATATTAATATCTCTTTATCACAGGTACAAATAATTCAGTACTTAGTTGATCATTTTGCTTTAGATTTATGAAGTTATTATATTTTTATTTTTTATTTTGTTGTAAATTTTGCACATTAGAGGACATCCAGAAAGTATTCATGAACACCTCTGTGTGTGAGTTTGTATGTGTGTGTGTGTGTTACATTTAAATTTTCAGTAACATTAGAGCTCACTCTTGTGTGGGACACATGAAAAGTAAAATTAATCTTGAGCACATTGTTCTTTATAAAAGTAATTTGGCAATGCACTATGTTCTTTTAGATACATACAAACAAGGTGCTTAACATAGGCAATGTTTGTCTTGCACAGAAGTTCAGAGTCATAAAACTTACTACAAACATCAACCATGCAATAATCAGCTGGGAAAATTGTGATGTTCAGCAACTGTCAAACTGCTGGGGAAAAAAAGCTTTCTTTCTGTGGTAAATATGTAGGGAAAGGAAAAAAGAAAATTGAGTGTGTACTTTGTACATTGTAATTTAAAACCTTAGGACGGATTGAAAGTGTTTGATTTCTATGTTAAAAAAAAATTGCCGGATGCCTGTAATCCTAGCTACTCAGGAGGCTGACATCTGAGGATCATGGTCCAAAGCAACTTGGGGAAGGAAAGTCAATGAGACTTTTATCTCCAATTAACTGCCCAACAACTGTCAGATGTTTTCTTCAAGCATCTTTACCCTTTTTGTTATAACAGTTCTCTTAGCACTGGTAAGGTGCCATTTACCAATTTTCTTTGCCTATTAGAGGCAACAGCTAACATTCTCATTAGCAACTACTACTTATGTTTGATTAGGATTTCACTTCCCATGTTATTACTCTTCCTATCTTAGCTTCATTTATATATTTGATAGCAAGCTCTATTTCAATTATCCAATTTATTAAAGTGTGACATTGATATAGATCTATTACTGGAAGACAGGAAGCAACAATGCTGTTGTCTGAGCAAGAACTGAATGCACAGTGATTAGTCACTCATAGATCTCAAAAAAAATGATGTGGTCAGTCACTGATTCTGATGTGTATCTGTTATTTACATGGTAATTTGTGGACTAAAAAGTAAAAGTAATAGCTAAGTTTATAGTTCATTATTTGCTCTCTATTTCATTATTCGCTTTGTTCTCTGAAACAGTGGGGAAGGCAAGAATAGTGGGAAAACTTGAGTAGAAAAAAAAGCTTATTGCAAAGTAAAAGAGTAAGTTCACCCAGAAGAACGAGCAAGGGAGATAAGGAAATTGGTCATCTGTTTTAGCTCCCATGGGAATCTCATTTTATCCTCTATTCCAGGGACCAGGGGACTAGTTGGGGAAAGGCCAGTTTTTCAGAGTGCCCCATTAGTGATGTCTATAGGGGCATGTTGATAGGCACGGTAGACGTGATCAGGAGCCTTTCAGTAGGGCTCCCAAAATGTCTGGTTAAGTAGCTTCCAGGAATGATAATTGGGCCTTGGGGACTTTCCAGAATGCTGATCAGGCCCCTTCGGGGAGAGTTTCAGGTTTTTCCATCAGATAATATGTATTCTCATAA
Source organism: Dipodomys ordii (assembly GCF_000151885.1). Taxonomy (NCBI): domain Eukaryota; kingdom Metazoa; phylum Chordata; class Mammalia; order Rodentia; family Heteromyidae; genus Dipodomys; species Dipodomys ordii. Next base: position 21,324,004 of record NW_012267220.1, on the reverse strand, counting down.
TTTAAAATTTGAATCTTTTGACAATACCTGCAATGTGATTCACCAATCATCTAACATGTAATGTTACTCAAAGAGGTAAGAATGTATATATTGAAAAGCCCCAGAATGTATGTAAATATGTGTGTGTATACACATATACATATATATTGATATATACATATGTGTGTATACATACACATAGATATGTATGATATACAAATACATACATATATACATGTACATATGTGTATATATCCCAAAGTGCTGTGTTCTTTTGTTATTATCTATTATATTTGAGGTATATATCCCTTTCTTAATTTTGTGTTTTAATGTGATTATATTGTTTCATATCTTTTTTTTCCTTCAATGATGTCATCTAACATAATATTTTTTTCATGCTCTTGTTTCCTTCTTTTAGGAGAAATCATACTTGACTTCTAAAACTCTTTAGAACCAAATGATTTTCCTGGTATTAAAGTTCTCTTTTTAATATATTAGTGAGCATACATATTTAAGTTTGAAAATCATATTGTTTTAAAATCAATGTCTTCTCTTGAATCAGTTTGGAAAATTATACTGAGCAGAGTCTGTCTTAAGAGTTCTTGGTTGAGTTTCCAAAAGAGTATTTAATGAATCTTATTTTATTTCTCTTGGTTGGGTTATATCTTTCTACTGACCTACCAACCATTTAAGGAAAATTTTATATATGAAATAAACACCAACACTCTTTTTAGATTCTCAATGTTTTAGCTCAGCATTTAATAATAGAAGTATAATTCCACTTAATCTGTTATCTCTGTATCATCACAATTGTGTTTACAAGCTAAACATCTACTTTAAAAATAGTCTCTGCATTTGCTGACAAAAAATCCAAACTTATTCTATTAGTTTTTCCTAAATTCTATCTCAGAGAATCTATTTTTGATACAATTTCCTTAAAATTACAATGCAAACTCTACATGATTTATTATCTACTCTTGGTTTATCTTTTTTTTCCTCATTGAAATAATCATTACCCTAAAAAATTCCTTTTCCTACTCTTGAGAAGAGTAGCAGTGTGAAGTATCCGAATAAACATAAAATTCATATCTGAATTTTATTCTGAACTCTAATCATGTGTCCTCTTGAAAACCAATTTTTCTGAGCATCAGTGTCATTATCTGAAAAATGATATATCTGTGGGAAGGAAAGTGAGTTTTAACATAGATGATTTCTAAACTTCTTTAATGCTGCCTCTTATCATGATTCATGTTTTGTTTTTCCTGAATCACTTATGGTTTTTCTCTACCATCAACCTTGAATTGTACATTTATCTCTAAAATGTTTCTGCCACTATGATAGTGCTATAGACTAAATATTTTTGTGTTTCCAAAAGGCCTATATTGATATCCTTTCTTAAATTAATCCCATTTTTTAAATTAGGAGTAGTAATAGTAGTAGTAGCAGTAGTAGTGTGTGTGTGTGTGTGTGTGTGTGTGTGTGTGTGTGTGTATGTACACCCAAACGTGCATGTGTGCTGGTCCTGGATCTTCTATTTAGGGCCTGGGTGCTGTCCTGAGCTTTTTCTCAAGGCTAGTGCTGTACCACTGGAGCCAAAGCTCCACTACATTTGGCGGGGAGGGTGCGGTGGTAGTTTATTGGAGAAAAGAGTCTCATGGACTTTCTTACCTGGGCCGGTTTTGAACTACAATCCTCAGATCTCAGGTCCCTAAGCAGGGAGGTTTACTGGTGAGGCATCGAGGTACCTAGCCCATTTTATTTTATTTTTCCTTCCATTTTAGAGAGAAAATTCAAAGCTAGAGTCACACCGGCAGGATGGGGTAATACTGAGCTGTGAAGTAGTTCTCCATAACCAGGCTGTCACGTATATGATGCCTACTCTTGTAGGGCCCTTTCTTCAGTCTCATTCTTCAAGAATTTATCTTTAAAGCCGGGCGCTCGTGGCTCACCCTGTAATCCTAGCTACTTAGGAGGATGAGATCTGAGGATCGCAATTCAAAGCCACCCTAGGAGGGAAACTCTGTGAGACTCTTACCTCCAATAAACCACCAGAAAACCAAAAGAGGCATTATGGCTCAAGTGGTAGAGCACTAGTCTTGAGGGACAGAGCCCAGGCACAGAGTTCAAGCTCCACAACTGACAAAAAAAAAAAAAAGAATTTATCTTGAAATTGTAGGATTCATGAGGAGGAGCTGCCTTAATGTAGAAATTGGCTGCAGGTGAAGATCTAGAGATTGCAGAGAGGCATCAAGGAGGGTTTATTGATTGATTTAATATGATTTGTGGAGTTCTGAAAGACTATCTCCAAGTTTTCTGTCCCGCTGGCTTTTCCATATTCACATCATACAGGTTTTCTAGTTCAGAGCCTATGAAGTTTCTTTTGGGTCAAATGGAGGAATGTTTATGTGATAAACCAAAAAGAAAAGACCAAGAAGCTGATGATATACATTGATATTTTAATCTGCAATGGGATGATTTTGAGGCAGTGATTTGGGGAGTTCTTAGATTTAGATGAAATCACAAGGGCAGGGATGCTCATAATGATTTATGCCCCAGCAGGAAGGAGCTGAAGCAGAAGACCTCTCTCACTCCTCCATGCCGTCATGCAACAAGAAGACTGTTAATGCAAGTCCGGTGAGGGGGCTCTTTCCAGAGACTGAATCTGGTATCTACTGGTACCTTGATCTTGGACTACTCAGTTACTATATCTTGTGAGAAATAAAGGTCGATTGTTTAATTGGTCTATGGAACTCTGTTATAGGAAACTTGCAGATGCCATTTGTTATAATTAAGACAGTCTCTTCCTCTCAACTAGGAAAATAATTATGTATGTTGACCTTTAGATTGGGAGATGTCCCTCATATTCTCAATTATTATTACTATATTAGAATTTTGTTCATTCAAAGCATATTCTAGCATAATCTTTTCTATTCCAAAATAAATCAAACCAAAGAATTGAGGTTGATTCCAATATGATTAGGCAATCATCTCTGATAAAGGTTGGTAATTTTATTGGAGCCAAAATAGTGGAAATAATCTTATTTTGTGTTATACTACTGAGATATTGTGTTAACAGGTTTTATTCTAGAAGACAGTGTCCTCTTTAGGTATTTAGAACAGAAGGGATTTGTAAGTTTTATAGGTTGTTCATTTTTCTTTTCTGTTTAACATGGATAAAGGAAAGTTTAGAGCTACAGGTGAAGGTAAATAATTCTAATACTAGGCTACCAATAGGTAACCAGCAACATCCATAAGAAAGAGATTCAAATATTGCTATTGGACAGCAGGAAAAAGATACATGAAAATGGTCCTTTGGGCACTGAGCGGCCATGGCCCCTACCTGAGGGCAGCCTACAATGGCAAGAAGAGGATAAACATCTTGTCTTTCTCTCCTTCTGCCTTCTTCTACCACTAACTCTACTACTCTAAAGTTTTCTAGCCACACCTACCAGACCTGAGGCTAAGAAAAGCAGTCAGTAGTGATCAGTATCTAATGGGAACATAGAGAAAAATAAGCCCAGAGAGGACATGCATTTATATGGTTAAACTTGTTTCTTCCTGCTATAAAAGAAAATATATTTGGTGTATAAAGGGCACTTATTCACAAACTCTCCTCTGACACTCAAGTTACATTCATCAAAAAGAATGTAATTTAGTCCCTGCCCTTAAGGAACTATCTAAGTAGGAAGATAAAATACTGTATATATTGAAAGAGTAGCTTCAAAACTGAGTACAAATAAACACAATAGGTAAAAGTTACATCAATTTAAAATCTAGAATATAAAATAATTTTACTTGCTAATTCACTAAATATGACATTTACATTCTATTGGTTTGAAAATCAATACCTATGGATGTTTAAGTATAACTCTTTTAGTGGCTAAAGGACTCAGCTGATGGTTTTTAATAATAAGGCCAATAAATATGCAACCACCTTCCTTGCTTCTGTACATAAAATTTGCCCTTTGATGTACAAGTCCAGCTGCTATTTGCACAACATGATATTATTGGCTCTTTCCTCCCTAAGACTCATAACATGCTTGAAGTCTTTGTTCAAGAATAAACTCAGCAGACCAACCTTCTGTTCCACCGGCTGCTCTGCTGTTATTGTTCTCTGTATCTATGAGTCTGTGTTGATTCAATTGGTCTTTCAGTTGTTTACAAAGACATTGAAATTTGACTCTTAATTCCTTCATAATATATAGATGCATATAGAGCCTATTATACAAATTATGTAAGTAGCATGGAAAAATGTTTTGTCAAATACTAATAAAATTAAGTATCCTAGATATATAATATCTAAGTAACAATAAATCACTTCTAATCCAGTGATTTAAAATCCATGGGCAGTATCTCACAATTGGTCTAAAGAGTTATTATGAACAGCTCTCAAATTTATATTCAAGCCAGGTGCTGGTGGCTCCTGCCTGTAATCCTAGCTACTCAGGAGGCTGGGATCTAAGGATCACAGTTCAAAGCCAACTTGGGCAGGAAAAGTCCAGGAGACTCTTATCTCCAATAAGGCACTCAGAAAACCAGAAGTGGCGCTGTTGCTCAAATGGTAGAGTGCTAGCCTTGATCTGAAGAGCTGAGGGACAGCGCCCAGGCCCAGAGTTCAAGCCCCATGACTGACAAAAAAAATTGTATTCAAGACATACACCAAATAAGTGTATTTCATAAAAATTGTGTCCAACTGTTTTCATGATGTATACAGAGAAGATGCAAACCATAAACTTATTCAAACGGTTTCTTAATATTTTTGACCAACAGTGTTTAAACATATCCATTAAAGGTAGCACATCTGGAAAGCAAACTCTGAGAACCATCCTAAACTTCAGAAACATAAGAAACACCAAATCCTTAAGCAGGAAAGACACAAAGAAGTGTCACTGTAACCAGAAGGCAGGAGGTGGCTGTTAAAATGCAGGATGATTATTGAGGGGTGGTTGAGAAAGAGAATAAGAAGTAAAAGTAAACATGGAAAAACTGAGGTTAGATGCAGGATCATGATAGATCTGAGTTAAATGCCAAAGGAAAGAAGCACAAAGGGTTAATCCCTTTATCATCTGTTCATGTCCACTAGAGTATCCATTAGGAAAGAAAGAGTATTAACTTCACAAAAATAACTTGGCCAGTTGATATTAGACAGCCTTTCACACTGGTCAAGCCGTTTGTCCTAATTCTATACTCTTTTTGTTCCTATTTTGATAGAAATAAAAAATAGCTACTGACTAGCAATAGGGTAAGGGTTGATCAGGACTAGAGGTATAGCTTAAGAGGTTGAGTACCATCCATAAGCAAAAATGCCCAAAGTGGAAGGCCCTGAGTTCAAGTGACCAATATGCATGCACACACACACACACACACACACACACACTCACACAGAAACACACACACACACACAATTTTGTTGTTTCTGTAGCAATGGAAAATGAGAAACTGAATTTTAGTTCAGTATTGATAATTATGATAGTAACAAAATATTAAATACTGGTAGATAAATTTAAAGATCTGTTTTTCTGGTATCATATGGAAAGAAATTAAATAATTACTAAATAAATGGCAATCCATGCTGCAACCAATGATCTTAAAACTAATAAAGGGCTAGATGCAGATACACATTTCTTATAATCCTAGGTATGTGGAGATGGAAGTTAGAGGATTTTCATATAAGGCCAGGCTTTGGCAAAAGTGGAAGCCTATCAGAAAAATATAATAAAACAAAATAGGTCTAAGGGGAATAGAATTCAAACTTCATTAGTACCATACAATTAAAAAAACTGCAATATTTTCAAGATATCAATTGACCCTAAATGTTTCTGTAGATTTAAATTCTAGGCTGTGTGTTTCAGTGCATGCCTGTAATCTCAGGTACTTCAGAGAAAAAGACAAAGGATTGCAAGTTTAAAGATCAGCCCAAGCTGGGTGCCAATGGCTCCCACCTGTAATCCTAAATACTCCAGAGGCTGAGATCTGAGGATTGTAGTTCAAAGCCAGCCTGGGAAGGAACCTCCATGAGACTCTTATCTCCAATTAACCACCAGGAAACAACAGGACGTGGTGTTTTAGCACAAGTGGTAGAGCACTTGCCTTGAGCTGAAAAGCTGAGGGACAGTGCCCAGGCCCAGAGTTCAAGCCCCACAACTGATAAAATAAAAATAAATAAAAGATAAAGATCAGTCCACACATATATTTGTGAAATTACAGGAGAATTAAATTTAATGAAACATAAGATATTCTAGGAATAGACTAGCAAATATTTAGTCAATTGATTTTTTTTTTACAAAGGTGCAAAGGAAGACTATGAAACTTAAAAAGGAAATTCTATTCAACCAACTGGTGATGGAAAACTTGGATCTCATAGGTTAAAAGGTGAACTTTAATTCATATCTTATACAATGTATAAAAGTTAACACAAAATGAACCAGACACCTAAATTTAAAGCTACAAAACTAGAATAAAAAAGAAGAAAAAATGCTAAACATGTGTTAGGTAAGCATTCTCCCCCCCATCCAATACTATGGTTTGAATTCAAGATTTGCACATGCTAGAGAAATGCTGTACCATTGAGCTATATCATTGAGGATTTTTAATTAATTAATTTATTTATTGAGATGCGATTTGGCTAAGTTATCTGGGCTGGTGTCAATTTCCCATTCCCTGCTTCAGACTCCTTAGTAGTTGAGATTACAGGCACACACCCTAATGTAAAACTAAAATAGTACTTTTTAAAATTAATTTAATTTGTAGCAGTTTACTACTTGCAGTATACCCCAGCCTTAAAATAATATATTTAAGAGGCAACACTATCTGACCCAAAACAGTTTAATAAATTCAAGTTCACCAAAATTGAGAACTTCTGCTTTTTGAAAAATGTCAGAAAAAATGAAAAGATAAGCCACAAGCTTAGAGAAAATAACTATAAACCATATGTATGAAGAATAAGCTGCTTCTATAATGTGTAAAGAACTCTCAAAATGATAAAGAGAAACCAAAGAATCCAATGAAAATAAACAGAAGTTTGAATAGGGCTTCATAAAAGATGTTAAATAAATTACAATTAAACACATCAGAATCATCCTCAACATTACTTTGCATTAGTGACACTAAAATAAATAAATACATAAAAATAAAACGACACTGAAATAGGATGGAAGGAGCAGAACTTGAGAACAGGTTTCTAAAAGCTCATTAGTGATCTGTTGGGAGTGAAATGTTCATAAACATAATTATGTCTTCATGAATGTGTACATATATAGAATTTGCATATCTCACACTTTAAATATGCTCCTTGTATGTATACGTGTTGTGCATATTTAAAATATGTTAGGATTTCTTAGAGAAGTAGCTGAAAGATCTCTATGTAGTTGCCTCAAAAAGGTAAACGTATGATAAGGAATAATGGAGGTGAAATGATTACAATTTTATCATGGTGATTTAGATTTATTTAATTTTTAACATGTTGGTTGAACACAAAACCAAACCATCTTTGTTTTCCAATTCTAGACAAGCCATCTAAAAATGAGATTGTTAATTTTATATTATGTTCTAAGGGTTTCAAAATGATTTCTCCATGTATCATCTCTCAGATCCCAATTGATCTCTCAGTTCAATATGTGTAGATGACTTTATCTTCCTAATGTAGTTCTTGGACCATGAAAATCCTCTTTCCTGAAATTTTCAGTGGTTACACACTATTTACCCAAGAAATGTTTGCACATCTTGGTGTTTACCCCATGGTAAGCCAGTTACCAGTTGATAGGAAAAGTCAACATTCATACCTTTGTTAAAATTTCTGCATTTATGAGGCTCAACCTATGGTTCACAACAATACAGACAGTTTCAAACCACTGATGGGAACATTTTAGAGTACTGTGTTCTTATAGTCTTTCTTATCCCTTCCTATGTGCAATATACATTCCTATCGATAACCCTTCTGTGGTATGTAGTGTCATAGCTGAGAAAAATACTGTCTCATTCAATAGCTCTTTTTCTTAAAAAAAATCAACCTTAAATCACTGCCCTGAAAGAGAAGACAGAATTTATCATTATTAGTAACTCTTGGATCTTGAACCAAATTCAGCATCAAAGTCCTGTCCTCTTGGGATCTAAGTGCCATTTGTATAGTTCCAACCTGAAACATGCCTAGCAGCCTAACCCCAGAACCGAGGCACTTGCTCTTCCTCTTTTTCTTCATTGCCATCTGTTTTTCCTCATACCTCAGCTTCCTTTTCCTGTCCCTTATCACTTTTCCAACAGCACATAAGAACCATTCATTCTTTAGAGTATATACCATCACTTCCCATCACTTTCTGAATAGACATTAATAACAAAAATTGCTTTCTGTTAGTGTTTATAAGTTGACGGTAATATTGGACTTAATGTAATATTGTTACTCAGATGTTTTATATTAAGTAACATTAGATAAAGGAGTACTGTTTTCTCATAATTACATGACTACTTACTCTACATATCTTTTTTTTGCATGTTGCGAAGGATGATAAATTAGGTGGGTAGTAACAAAATATATTTTCTTTTGAATTACATATATATGTAATTTTAGATAAAATTTTAGCAGTGACCTCTTTTGTGTTTTGGCTATTTTCTTAAAATACTGTGTCAAGAGTAAAGTTGAGCATGTAAGTTTTAGTGTACTAAAAATACAAAATACTTTCATTATTACAAAGGATATAAAATAGAATGTATTCTTGGAAATGCTGTAATATTTTTAAATATATTGTCTATAAAAGGCAGAAGTTGGAAGCTTTAACAAACTCCCAATCACACTGAAAGCAGAACTCCATTTCTCCAAAGTGCAAAATGTTATAACTCTTTTACATTATAGGTACAGAATCACTGTGTTTTGTTTTGTTGAAGTTTTTAGTATGAAATAGCCTGCTACATTTGTTTATTAAGCTTTTATTGTTAAGCTATCTTTAAAATCATGTTTCTTTTGTGTTAAAATATCACTAAAATATCCAATACCCGACTTTTAATAAATATTTTGTATTTATTAGATAATATTAGTATTTCATTTTGACTGTAAACCAATGGTACACAAACTTCTAGGTTTATTCTGGATTTTCTCCTTTATTCCCATTAGACTGTATGGGAAAGACCTTACTGTCTTGATAACTATAGTGTGGAAAGTTTCAAAACTTATTTATTCTTTTGCCCTCTTTCAAAATTCTTTATTTTTTTAGTTATTTGGGGATGCCCTAACATTTTTCACTGAATTTTAATGCTAACTTCTATTTTAAGTCAATTTCTACTTTAATGTTTTTCAAATAGTAACAAAAAAATCCAGCTGAGCTGCCAATCTTCAGTGATCCATCAATATTCAGAAGTTGTACACAAAGAGTTTATTCCAAGTTGGTCTACTAAGAAATTCAGATTATAGGACCAGATGATGTATTTAAGAATTATCATGTAAAATGACTCTTAGGTTTTCTTCCACAACCCCATTTGTTAGGAAATGGAAAGACTTGCAAAAAAATTGTATTAAGTGAAGTAAGTCAGACTCAAAGAAACATAGGTCCCATGGTTTCCCCTGTCTACAGTAACTAGTATATGTCTAGGACAAGCAGAAGAGGTCAAAAGCTATGTACATATGACCATATAACCTGATGCTACGCAAAATGAACCCCAATATAGGGACACAAGAGATTTTATCTTTCTTGTTGTTCTTTTTACTGTACTTATAATGTACTATGTGACTTTTTTGGTTTCTTTGTATGTTCTTCCCCCATGGTATAACCCCTGTTGTCATTGTATTTGATTCCAGTGTCCTACTTCTTGTATATACATTTTTTTCTAATTTGGGGAGGGGAAGGAAAATAACAAAATTCTGAAATAAGGATGCAGGACGACCCATTGTAACAAAGAGATGTACAAGACACTATATTAAAAATGAACTTTACAACTTTGTGGGGTGGGGGGAGGGAGGTGTTGGGGAGGTAGAGAGGAAAGGGCTGGTAGGGGAAAAACAAAGGAGGAGGTAACATGCTCCATTGGAAATGGACTCATTACCTTGCTTGTGTAACTCTCACCCTTATGTAAAGTATCTTTACAATAAAAAATATATTAAAAAGAAAAAAATTTAAAAAAAGAATTATCATGTAGGTAGGGAGAGAAAAACTGGGAAAGATAGAGGGAAGAGGGGATATTGTACAAAAGCAAATGTACTCATTACCTGACTTATGTAGCTGGAACTCCTCTGTATATCACCTTTATAATAACTATAAAAGTTTTTTTATTTGTTATGTATTTATTTTGTCAGTCATGGGGCTTTAACTCTGGGCTTGGACACTGTCCCTCAGCTCTTCAGCTCAAGGTGAGTGCTCTACCGCTTGAGCTACAGCACTACTTTCAGTTTTCTGGTGGTTTATTGGAAATTAGAGTCTCACAGACTTTCCTGCCCAAGCTGGCTTTGAACCGCGATTCTCAGATCTCAACCTCCTGAGTAACTAGGATTTACTGGCGCCGGGCTAAAATTTTTTTTAAAGAGTGATCACTTGATAGTCTAGCTGCACATTTCCTCTAATTCCTCCCATTTAGTAATAACAAATGGGTTTCTGTTAATCAAACATTTACAAATAGAAAAATTCTATTTCATATTATACAAGAAAATTTCTTCTTCAATAATTATTTACTATATCCACAGTGCTTTCCTGGAATTTCCTATTGGAAATAATTCTAAATAAGTTTTAGGCAACTTTGGAATCACATGTGAAGAAGTCACTCAAGTACAGAGTTTTGTAGTTAGCATTTGTTAATGCTTTCATGGTTGACTCAACTGAATTTCGCTCATCCTCATCTATATCAACAGAAATGCTTCACTAATATTAAAATTGACATACATATCCTAGAGGACATTTAAAAAATTACAGAGGAATGTGTTGACAGATTAGGTTTAGTTGATCTTAGGAAATTACCAAAATGTTTCTTATATTTTCACCTGACCTTAATTACTGACAATCCATTTTGTTTACTACCTTCTTTTGTGGTAGATTGCTTCTCACTTTGATTACTTCAGAACATTATTCTTTTAAAATACTTTATACTTGGGTTCTATGTACTTCTCTCAATATATACAGAGCTTCTTGATACAATGGCAGGTGATTTTTTTCTTTCCTTTCTATTACCATACAGATTACTTTCCTTAATTAAAGTGGGTAGGTTTATAAATTGGAGCTGAAAGCATTTGGCTCCTCCTTGAAACTCTGTTTTCCCATTCATTACTTGAAGTGTTCTCTTTCATATCTACACTACTGTTCATCAAGGGACAAAATGCCTCTACTTTGGCAGGGTCTATTCAAACATATTAATCTCATGAAATATAAAAAGGGCATCCACTAATCTCCCAGTGTTTGTGGAACAATGACAATTATGAGCAACCGACTGTCAGACAAAAATGTAAAGGATGGGGTTCATTCATTACAATGCTTATACTTCAAAATCAGCCTATGGTTTGAAACCACAGTTCATAATGTTAGAGTGTTCATTTGATTTACTTTCAGAAAATGAGATTATAAAGTTTTTTCTTATTCAAAAATTTTAATGGATACATCAAATTCTACCTGCCTACAGGGTACCTTGTGATGTTCGTATACATTGTACAATATTCAAGTCAAAGTCAAACATCTAAAACTTTCAGGTGTAAACATTTAAAATTCTTTCCTCTTGTTATAGAGATAGATAGATACAAACATATATATATATATATATATATATAATGCACTTTCATTACCTATAATCACTGTAACTTCAAAAGAACACCAAACATTCTTTCTATAACTTTAATGTATACCCAGTTATCAACTGCTATCAATCCTTTCTATTCCCTGTGTTGTCCAAGCTGTCTTTGAACTCCTGGGCTCCCACTTCACCCATCTTAGCCTTCACATAGAATGGCCTATATACACATGCCATTATGCCCACTTTGGAAATTTTAGTAAATCACCAAGTTGCTTTGCCTCATGAAATAATGCTCTTGTTTCCACGATGTTATGCCCTGCCCTTTATTTCTAGAATTGTAAAGAAACATTAAATAGGCTACATATTTATAGGAATGGTTACCAGTCTTTAGTAGCAAAATTGAAGTTTAAGAGGAAAAAAATAGGATTTAAAGCAGATTTTCATCCCTAGAGATTAATGCAGAGGACATTTTAGTATACAGCTAAAAGAAATATCAAAACATAGCAGTGTTAACAATCCCTCAGTTTTTAATAAAATTAAACATAAGTTTTATGTTCAAATTTGCATATGAATGTGAAGATATAATTCCATTAACAATGGAATCCATCTAAATTATACTATTCTCTTGTCTCTGTTTGAAAATGTTTAGTGAACTATGCCCAGGACATGACAACTCTATCCTAAAATTGAATCATCAAAGAAAATCTTTGTATGCAAATAAGTCACAAAACAGCATTTGCTAATACAACAAAACATTATTACAACGGCGTTGTGTGGTCCTGTAGTTGGCTCATTGATTTGGCTTCCGGCTCACTCTGATATACACATCTGCTGACATAAGATTTATCACCCATCTTTAATTAAATTGTTGAAGCATGATGGAAGAGTCATGATTTTGAGAATAATGATTATGTTTCATTCTCTTATTTGGTTAATTTTCAGAGTTTTAAAAGAAAGTTGGGCATAGAAATTCTAATTAAAGCTTATTAAAGATGGCAAAAGCATTAATATCTTTTGATATGAATCCTCAAAGTATATCTCATTAATCAGCATCTTAGTATCTCTTTTTTGTTATAGCTATATAAGGTTCCCACTAGCTTATTACTCATAAATTATAGGAATTTGAAGTTAATTAATCAACTAAACTAAGGGCTCCTTTAATTTTAGAAGGGTCTACATCAACTATCAAAGGCTAACAGATACATATTTTACTTTTAATTTTTGTCTGTGTGCCAGTTCTGGGGCTCAAACTCAGGGCCTGGGAACTGCCCTCTAAGATTTTTTGCTAAAGGCTAGTGATCTAATACTTGAGCCATAGGTCTACTTCTGTCTTTGTGTGGGAGGATGGGGGTGTTAATTATAGATTAGAGTCTCATGGACATTTTTGCCTGCACTGTCTTCAGAACCTCAATTCTTAGATCTCAGTCTCCTCAATAGCTCAGATAACAGGCTTGAGCCATTAGCACCTGGCTCTATTTTTATTATTTTGCATTTTCGTTTGTTTGCTTTTGACATGGACTTGCTATATAGCTTAGATTGTTCCAATCTCTAGATCCTGACTCCATCTCCTAAGTATTGGGGTTACGAGTGTATTATCATGTCTTAGCATGCATTACCACGATCCATGTTCTCAGTCTTCTACTTTTTCTTTAGTTTGTTGCAGAATTTCTGGGTGCCTCCCTCTACTTCCCTTCCCACCCCCAACCCAGAAATACTCTCTGATCATGATCCCTCCACCCATGGCACCTCTTGTAGCTTTGATTACAGGTGTGAAGTGATATATCAAACTTGTTTGTGACATTGGATCTTGCTAAGTTTTTGCCTTGTCTGTCAGAAACGGTGATCCTTCAGATCTCAACCTGTAAAATAGCTGAGATTAGAGATGTAAGCCCCTATATGTTGATGACTATTGTGCTCACCAAGCAAGGCTTAAAGGCACACTTGACTGAATGCAAAGGCACAATGCCAAGAATGCCTAGATGACAAAGGTCACTTAGGTGGAGTGGAGAGACATGCACAGGAGGATTAGTGGCCCTAGCATTTAGCACAGTTCAAGGTAAGGATAGAGCTAGTTTACTCAGGGATAGTTGCATAAGAATGTTATGATCTGCTTGAGGTTGTTTTCTACTAGAAAGATGTCTGATTTGTGTTAGAAGAGGAATTCACTGTATTTCACATGTCCAATGGCTTTCCTACCTAATATCATAGTAGGTAATAAAAACTGCTTGGGAGATGAACTAGGGAGATTTGTCCTGTTGGATGAAGGACACCCTGGATGCTCTGCTTTGATTTCTTGAGACTGTCTTTGTGATACATCACCACTCCCTTTGTAGGTGCTGAAGGCTCTGGTGCACTGGACTAAGAACTCTATCTAGTGTAGCTCTGTGAAGGTCCTATTCAATAAGAACTAGTATCCTTTGTCTGTTAATTGTTCTTTCTATTAATCTCATACTTGTATTTCATTTTTAGATAAATTTAAATTTAACATGCATGTTCTTTTTCTAAAGAATTCAGGAAACACTAAGGAATGAAAAGGAGGAGTCCTAGTCATTGTCAATAGGATTCTTACAATTTTGTAAGTAGTTAGACATGCTCAAATATCTTTAAAATCACAAAGATAACAGTACAATGGTGCAAATGAATTTTCCTTCTAGATAAATCACTTAATGAGATTGCAATCTTGAGTAAGACATTAAACTTCTGAAAGCCCTCATCTCTTTATTTGTAAGTGAAATAATTATTTAGTGCCTGGTATAGTTCTAACAAATAGTTGGCCAGTGTTAGCTAATGTTATGTTTGTTAAATGGTATCAGTATGTATCGCTATGAAGCTGATAGTTTCTTGGACACTTGAAACATTCCTCTTTATTGTATTACATTTTGTGTTGTATAACATACATTTTATTTCATGTACCTACAAATATATTCATATGTAAATTATAGAGGATTTATATAGGTTTAAATCCTTAATTTTCTTGAGTATTCATAGTTCTCCTTATCTCTTCTGTATAGCCTCCACTCTGTATTGCTCTACTCCCAAGCAATATCTCACAAGATCTATCAATTATTCAGCAAAATAGACTATTTTCTATATGTTAGTTTAGGAAATATATAAATGAATGGAACAAAGTTCCTCTCTTTCTAGTCTTGTTGGCATAAGAAAAAAAAAGTCATTGTAGATTAAATTCAACTATTAAATTTGTACACTAAGAATTAGAGCTTTCTGGTAAGTCCTGTTATGAGCACAAAGCTGTATCTTTTGACACATTTCTTAGTAACAAATTTAATACATGAAACAGGTGATGAACTCTTGCAGAAATCAAACATATGTCATTATATTATATGAATAAAAGTTAACGATTATTATTTCACTTAAATACTTAATTTTCTTACTATAAAAAACCCCTCAGCTCAGCATTTGTGGTACTAAACCCCTCACTGGAACTCTCTATCATTTCTTTCCTTTAAAATGACAAGGTTAAAAAGAGCACTTAGGCTGAGCTCTGGTGGCTCACACCTATAATCCTAGCTACTCAGGAGTCTGAGATGTAAGGATCGTGGTTCAAAGCCAGTCGTAGAAAGAAAGTCTGTGAGACTCTTATCTCCAATTAACTACTAGAAAACTGGAAGTGATACTGTGACTGAAGTGGTAGAGCACTCAACTTGAGCTGAAGAGCTGAAGGACAGCGCCCAGGCCCAGAGTTCAAGTCCCAAGACTGACAAAAAAAAAAAAAGGAACACTTATTCATTGAGACCAAGTTATTGACATGTTGCTTATTACCTCATTTGATGAGCATAGCAAACAGACTGAGAAGAAGCTGTATACTTGGAAATTTTGTACAGTTTGTTCATTAATTTTAAAAGTTCAATTCACACTTTTAATATATAATTCAAAAGAAAGAATAATTAAATACAATTAGACAATGTTGGAATTTGTACACTAACAAATTACAGAATTTTTAAACCCAGAGAACCACAAATCAAAACACATTAAGTATTCTGCAGCAACCTCACATCTATCTAAGCCCAGACAATTTGTTTGCCATAATAAAGATTGCAAAATTATCTCTGCTTCTCACCTGGTTTCCTAGTTTCCTTTCCAACATTTTCCTGGCTCTGTAGAACCCTCTTCAATTGTTTTCAAAATCTCAGAGATGTTTCTACACACTCCAATATCCCTCTTGGATTCCTTTATCTTTTTAAAATATTGCTAAAGATTGTTTTAATTAAATAACTTCAATCATCTGTTAATATCTTTTCCTTCTTTCTATATATTTTCATCAAAATCAGATGACTTTTCATTTCAAGCCTAAGAATACTCTGGTTGTATTTTTCCAAAGAGTAGCCAGAGTATATGGGTTTTGGCATAAGATTATGTGATAGAGAAGAACTTAAGCAAATAATTCCACTCTTTTTTTCTTAGTATTCTTTTCCAACCCTTAGTTACTAATCAATGTACAGTTCTTGAAATGATATTGGCTCTAACATATTATGGACTAGCCTCTCTAGGTACATAGACATGCTGAACAAATAAGGAAAATACTGTTAGTTTGAGATAACCAAATGCTCAGCATAATCAAATAATATGCAGTGGTTGTTTCTAAAACATCCCAAACACAAATACAGGTTAAAATCCAATTGCACAGGTGCCTGCTCTTTAGTATTATAATTCCATTTTGGTAACTCTTTTAACAATTTTAAATACAATACTGCATTTAAAATATGAATTTATGTTAGCCTTGATAAAGACTCTAGGGTAGAATCAAAGAACAATAAAAACACTGAGTGCAAATTTTTTGTAAATGCTACTAAATTAATGTGAAAAATAATTTAATGTTATAAGATGTGACATTAGGTTAAGGCTTAACAATATTATTGAAAGCAATTCAATTGTTACTGTTTGCTTAGACATTGCACTTTGAAATTGCAGGTTACATTTTAGGTTACATTTTAAAGTAAAGCTGCTTTTACTTTAAAATACCTTTAAATACTTATTATAGAAAATTCATTTTAAAGGATTCCATCTGTTTGAGGAATACAAATACTACTTACATATGCAATCATTATGTTTGGAAAATCAGAAAAACCAGTTAAGATTAAACATTAATATTTAGACTCTCCAACTATTGTTCTTCATTGTTTTTCAAACTGTTTTCTATATAATGTTGTCATCTATGTAATAGTTTTGGGACATGCAATAATAAGTATGTGGGGCTAACTTCTGTTCAATTTCTTGCCCCTAGTATTGTTCACACTGCAGTTAAGGGGTCATTGAATGCCACCAATATCCACATTCCTCTAACTGAAGCATGGAGTATGTCTGTTCATGTGTCTCTCATGTTGGCAAGTGGAGGGGTTCATGTCTATACCTCGATTTAACACTTCTTAGCACCCACTATCATAATGAGAATTAACATGCAGCAGTGATAGTGTGTTAGACACTGTTGTAGATATTTTGCATTTGCTCAGTTCTTTCATCTTTATGATGTACTATTGTTCTTGTTTTACAAAAAGAAAACAAGCAAGCAAGAAAGAAAGAAATCGAGGTACATAGACATGAAGCAGTCTGCCTAAAGTAATACAGAGAGCAAGAGATAGGAGTCATCTATTTCCCAAACCTCCTACTGTGTTGGGTTCAGGGGGGAATAAAGATCTGTAAAACACAGTACCTGTCTGCAAAGTGTGAACTATGTAGTGAAACAGAATCAGATCAGTATTAGTAATGATGGAATTAACAAATGTTTATTGCATGTATTTATTCTCAATGTGTTAATCATCCCTTTATATGGACTGTTTACTTCTCACAAGATTTGTTTAAAAATAAACAGGGTTGGAGTGTGACTCAGTTGACAGAGTGATAGCCAGTGAATGAAAGCATGAGGTACCAATTTCCAGTCCTAGTCCCATTCCCCAATGTATAAAAAGAAAGGAAGAAAGAAAGAAAAGTAGTTAGAAAACAGATCAGTTTCCCTAATGTGAGAAAGAACAAATTATCCCTGACTGTAAATTCTGTTAAATATAATTTAATCACTTAGTTTCAATAATTCACCTTTATTGTAAATATCAATTTATTATTGCCTTTTCCTTTAAATAATCTAAGATGTTGGGACCTAGTTGACAGCTGTTAGACCTTCTTTGGAGGCCTAGCTGCCTTGAGCAAAGGATACTCAGACAAGCAGCCAGCCAGACTACCTTCACTTCAGCCCAGCTGCTTGGAACACTCCATGAATGCCTTCAGGAAGAAACATGGGGACCAGAGCTGCTTCCTGCCAAAGCGAAACTGGGGTTCCAGAGGCATTTTTCCAGGCCTGTTTCAAAACAGCTTGTGACAGTCTTTTAGCCATCACAAGCCTTGGCTAATGCTAAATGATCCTATAGTCATCTTTATCCAGGCTATAGCTGCCCAGAAGGAGGCCTGTGATTTACATAAGCACAGTCCTTCATTTGCATAAAGGTCTACCATGATTGGTGCAAATACCCATACTGCACTCCCATTATAGATATATCTGAACGGTGTATAGCAAGTAACAACAAAAGGAAGCTCAAAAGTTTTGGAAAGCCACTAGGGCAGAATAGACTTAGAGCAGAAATCACCCTGACTATGAAAGCTGTGAATAACTGAAGACAGGAAACTGTGAGCTATGATGGTAAAAACAGTGCCAGGGAGCTGCCTTGAAGGGCTGTGAGTCTAAGACATCCCATCCTAAAGAGTTGTCACACTTATCACTGTCAAGAACTAAAGATCCTGACACACAAAGCCTGAGAGCTATAACACTTATCACTGGAGACCTGAAGATTCCAGCACTTGAAATCTGACCTGCCTCAAGATGAAGCTGTGACACTAGAAGGCTTTGCTTGCTGCTGCTTGGTGGTGTGTCTTTACTACATTCCTGATGGTTACTGAGGTTTACAATAGTTACCATGGGATAGGGCCACTGGTAGTTAAAGCCTAGAGTAGTGTCTACAACTTGATTGCCAAAACCATAAGTATCCGTCTCCTAAAACATGGGGCAATAGGACCTTAGCTGTAAGAACTTAGAATTGTAAACCTTTAGCTTTCTCAGTTAAGAATCTAGCCCTAGGATGCTAAAGGATCATGCACTGAAAGAACTTTGCCTTATCTACCCAAGATTCCTGTATGGGTAGAGCAAAAGGGAACTGACAGCTAACAGATAACATCCAGACATATGGAGATGTGAAACCCTAAGTTATAGATTTTGCTCTTTCTGGAGAAGACGAAATAAAATACGTCAAACACAAACTTTGCAGATGATTTATAGATTAAAAGGATCACACTAGCTTGGCTACTAAGAATAGAATTCAAGGAAGCATGATTAAGAAGACTTGGGTTATACTGGTAGGGAAGGATGCTAAAATTATAAATAGGTGGATTAACTAATGATAATAACATATAATGTGTTTCTAATGCATGTCACAATTACAAAACTGGGAACAGAAGGTAATTTCCTAGACACGGAGGAGGTAGGGTAAATTTTAAACGGTGAGTGGCAATATTGCTGTAGAGAATGGAGAAACTGGTTGGCTCAAAAAGGGAGCCAAATGGCCCACAGATATAGCCTGAAGAGAGAGGGGGTGGGGGTATTTGCAACAATTATGCAAAAGAAGGCTCTCAACTTTAGTGAAAATGACAGTGTTACAGATAAGTATAGCAAGGAAATCAACACAAATTTGGGAAACAAAACAGATTACAGACTGTAATTATGTTGAGTAAAAGGTGCCTAAAGGTTGCATTTCCCTTACCCCTGAATTAACTAAAAGCCAGTTAAAAGCTGGAAACACTTTACACCTATGTCCTTTGACCAGCCTCATTCTCTCCCGCAGTCACTCTCCACTTTGCAATCACCTTTAGCTCCGGGAAGGAAGGGATTTATCCATTAGTAACTTGTGACAAAAGACAAATTACCCCTCAAACACACAAAGCTTTTCTTCTTGTGATCTTGCAGTAAAACTGCTCAAAGAAAAGAGACCAAAAACTCAGGACAGAACACTTGCCTGGCAAGTTGTTCTTAATCTTCTCCAGTGATAAAGTGGTAACAACTTCTTCAGAATCCCTCCTGAGACAAAGTCTAGGATAATCGTCAATCAGGCCACAACGTTGACTAAGGAAGTTTATATATACCCTATTTATCCTAAGGTAAATGTCTGTAGCTCAGAAGACAGGAAACAATAGCAGAAGATGTACTGAGGGGCTTTCTGAGGCTGCCCCATCATAAAACTCCTGTCATTGTCCTTTACCATGTCTCTTTTTTTGGCCCACGGGGTGAGTGGCTAAACCAGACATGTAGAATCCTGCAGATTGGACCTATGATCTACATATTCTGATTTCATATTTAGATGAAGATGATGAATTGATACGGTCTCTCAAAGCAGATTGAAGCCTGGGCTGTTTCACATATCCCTAAGAAAAAAACAATTATCTATATTAAAATAGCCAGGAGGCCATAGTCCTGGAGTTGTTTATCAGGAACACTAATGTACCCACACTCTAACTTAAGCTGGAAAGACATCTTTTTAGCTGGTTTGGAGGGAAAAATAAAAGAAAGGAACCTCAGGCAATCACAGCCAACAGCCATCTTACTGATGGCTAGAAACCTCCCATCAGACCATAAACCCATAAAAAATGCCTTAAATTCATATAGAGGTGTGCATTCAGATAACTTCCTCACCTTGTTTTTTTGTTGAGCTTCCTGGAGCTGGCCACTTACATACTATTGGAACTTAGTTTACTGTCTTCTGAGTGCTGCCATATTTCTTGATTGTTCTTTGTTCAGGTAAACTCTGATAAGTTTAATTTGTTTAACTTATTATTTTTAACAGGAGTGCTAACTAATATGGACAAAATGTGCAAATAACAGCAAGCAATCAAAAGCCTGGGATATAATAAACAAGAGTTGAAAATCACTTTCTAACAGGTAGTGCAACATAAGCATGGTTTGTAGAGCTAAATTTCTTAGCTCTTATTACGCTGCACTTGGTTTATGCTATCAATTTAATGTTTGTGTTACACTTTATAATGCCTACTCAAAATCAGATCTTCGGAGTGTAATTATTTGCTTAAAAATTATGCTGGACATACCCAATAAGGTTGTGAAGCACATATTCTTATTCTGGAATCCATGGAATTGCAGAGCACCTGAGAACTGTATACTGAAAAAAAATCAGTTTCCTATAATTTCAAAGATAGATGACAAACCATAGCATTCATTAATAATACAGATTAGACAAAGTAGACATGGACGTAATAATACAGTGACTGATATCATGAACGATCAGAACCTTACTAATTAAAAATTATTAAATTTATAAGAACTGCTGCTAGAATGCCTGTGATTGCAGGATTTATTCTCCATGCTACTGTGAAGAATAGCTCTCAGTTCTGTGCTTCTTTATCAATTTTAATCACAGTGAATGATACCTTGTTTCTCACATCTACCTGCTTCCCTAGTACAAATTATTTGTTGACCAACAGGTGAGTTTTAATTTTCATAATATTTTATAACTCCCCATGAATCTTATTATTTAATCTCATGCATTAAATAATATTAAATATGATAAAATATTATTATTAAATATAATTAAATAATAAAATGTATTAAAAATAAACCTACGTAAAGTCCCGGTCTATGGGTTCCACTCGATTATTGAAAGTATTCCTGAATAAGTGAAGAAAACTTTACACAGAGGTATAAAATGGGTACACAATGTGCATTAAAATAACTAGCTCACATCAAAAGTTTAACGAACTACAGCTATGTTTGCACACAACCCTATTAGGTCTTATTCACTCTTGTATTTCAAGCAGCTAGAGCAATCTTCTGTACATTGGTCCAAGATGAACAGGAAATGAATAGAGGCCAGGTGGGCATTTCAGGCCCATTGGCTGTGGATTGGGGAAAACACTATAAAGCTGGGGTGCGGCTTCTATGCATCCTCGGGGTTATGCAATATGTTGAATGGTTCAGACGGTTCGGTGGGAGTCCCCTCTGTGTCCCTAAATAGGGCTCAAAGCTAATGCAGATTGCCTGGGCTGGGGGGGGGGCAGTGGTTCTTCTTTAGTAGCCAAGAAGACAGTCCGCTGTGGTTGGGGGTCAGGGGAAGTTGTTATTCTTCAAAGTCCTCCTCCATCAGTCAGAGACGGTCAGCTGTGTGCTGTGTGCAGGTGCAGCACCTGCTTCTTGGCTCCAGGCACCCCCAGCAAGGTCGCACGGAACGGTCCGGACAAGGGCCCCGCGCGGCGCGCCCGGACCCGCGCTCGCCACGCCCACTTCCTGCCCCATCCCGCGCCTTCCCAGGTCCTTCTCCCGGTGAACCGGATGCGCTGCCAGTCTCCTCCTCCGCGTCCTCGGCTTCCACCCAGCTCCCGGGCGAAGCCGCTGGCTGCCAGCCCCGAGGGCCCAACCAGGAGACTCCTGGCAGCTGGCCTGGCCTGGCCGGTGTGGGGCGCGGTAGGAGCTGGGCGCGCACGGCTACCGCGCGTGGAGGAGACACAGCCCTGCGGCGATGGGTGCCCGGGCCGCTCCTTCACGCCGGAGACAGGCGGGGCGGCGGCTGCGTTACCTGCCCACCGGGAGCTTTCCCTTCCTCCTGCTGCTGCTGCTGCTGTGCATCCAGCTCGGGGGAGGACAGAAGAAAAAGGAGGTGAGAGTGAATTGCGTTGGCTTTTTCTTACCGCCCGCCCCCCCCCCCGGCCAGCTCGCGTTACTAGGCAACGCCAACGCGTTGCTAGGCAACGGGGCTTGGGCTTTGGAGGCCTTGGGCGTGGGCTGGCGCTTGTGGGCGGTGGTGGGACGGGTGGGGGGGTGGGTTGGGGAGGGGGTGTCGCCTCCTGTCTGGATGTGGGGGAGCAGGGTCCTTACTCTGAAACGGGAAGCTTTTCCTTAATAACAACACACTGCAGGGCAGGCAGGCTTGTCTGACCAAAGCTCAGCTGCGGCCCACCTTTACACACCTGTGTCACTGAAAGGGTGGTGGGTGGGGAAATAGCTGATAGAAATATTTATTCCACCGCACAAACAACCCACAACAAACTAGTTCTCTCTTACATGTTGTTGTGCTGTCTGGTCAAGAGTTATTCTGCATTCTTAATTAAACCCTTTAAAACTGCTTTTGTTTTCTATGCTAAATTTGATGTGCCAATGGTGATGTTTATCTACTTTTTTTTTTGATTTAAAAAATGGAAAGTACTGTTTTCTTTGATGGATATCATTCGAACCTTAGGCAGTTCTTTTGCAGAAAGTTGGGTCCATAATTTTCAAATGATGATAGGATTGTGTCAACCAAATAGTTTCAATAGCAGCAGCGGTTTCCTCGAACTGTCCGCGAAAGTTATGAAACTGTGGAATTGTCATTTCACAGGACTTGCTCCTGGCCAGAATGATCTGCCACTTTTAGCATTACTGCAATATAAGGATATTTTTAAGGGATATGCAGGTGTCGGAGCTTACAGCCATACTGGTTTCCACGGAAAACCTATAGGCTGGCTGATGATTTAGCATCTAGTAAGGCTCACTGTACCTAAACCCTTCCATTCTTCAAGTTTATTTGCAAAGTTCGGGCCACTTGATTTCAATCTTAGCTCACCATTAAATTCTGGGGAAGGTGAGATTTGAATTAACCCTTATTTAAAGGAGTTTTAGGATTAGTTACAGGTACTTGCCGTGGATAGCGGATATGGGAACTTGAGAAAAATTGGGGAATATGAGTAGAGTATTGTGTTTATATCGTTGAAGATTTTTTTTTCCTGGTGAAATGATACAACTACAGGTGGCTCATAATTGGACTCAAGTTCAAGGTATAAGTGGATTTTTAAACAGCTGGATGAAGAGTGGAAAAGCCTCACATGAACATTCTCTTTCTCTTAAACAGCTATGCCTAGTGTTAAAAACTTCCAGTTTTTTGTTTTGCTTTGTGTTCTTTTTCTTCCAATTTTACCATGCAAATGTATCACAAAAAAACTTGGTGAAGTCTGAAAAGGGATTTAGAAATGCCCTACTGTAAATTTGAATTTACAAATATAAATTAAAACTGTGCTTTCTAGCTCCTTGTGCCATATTCCAAGTGTTTTACGTTTTATAGTTGTACATTAAAAAGGTAGGAGGTTAAGAAGTAGGCTTTTTGTGTGTGTGTGAGTTGGTAGAGGGCAGTAAAAAAATGACAAGGAACTTTGTGGAAATCCCAGTGTTTTATCTCCTTGGAAGAAAATCATGGTCATTCCAATCTTTAATCTTATATCCAATTATCAGATTATTTTAATATGCAAACACAGTTGGTAATTTGGTACAATTAAATGTGTTGCAGTAGCATTTGTTGGACAAATGGGTGAACCAATGCACCAGTGATACTCATAAGATACTGGGTTGAAATGAACTTTACACCTTGTGGGGAGGGATTGGGAGTGAGGGATTGTGGGAGAAAATGAGGAAGGAGTAACAATGTTCAGCAAGAATTGAACTCATTCCCTTATGTAACTGTAACCCCTCTGTACATCCCCCCAAATATTTTTATGAAAGATATTTTAAAAATATTAGTTGAATAGGCAAAAAGATTAAAGATTTTAAAATAGTTGCCTCCCTTAATTACAATGAGTGTAGTCATTAAAAGTGAATTTTCAAAAACTCATATGAAGTGATACAAGTTTGTGGAAGACTGTGGCTTTGTAGTAGTAGTCATTTGCATACCTTAGCATTTTGCTTTATTTTGGAAGTTTCTCAATTTTTTACCTCATTAATACCACCTAAAAATAGTCACTTAGAATCATTGTAATTTATAATGACCTCTTCTGATAATGGAAAAAATGATCTTAAATTCTGTAATGATTTCCATGTGACTTACGGAATTTGCCAGTCTTCAAAAGCACCTATTAAAATAATTTATCCTCTTTGTAAAATAATGTGCTTAGTTATTAGTCTATGCTGTGTAGGTAATGTATTTTCAACATGAAAAATTGTGACACCCAAATATTTCCTAAGAGAGTAGTGCAGTGTTTTTCTTAATGAAACATGCTTCAGTTTCTTTTGGCATACTTCTGTGTGTCATGATTGGTGGTGGAGCTGTTGGGAAGTGATTAAATGGCAAGGATAAAGTACTTTATAAATGGGCTCTGTGTCCTCACCAAAGGTCTGAGTAGTTTATTAGAGATAAGAGCCTCACCAACTTTTTGTGTAGGCTGGCTTTGCACAGTGATTCTCAGATCTCAGCCTCCTGAGTAAATGTAAATGTAAATGAATAAACATTCAGGTAAGCCTATGAACTACCAACAATTATTGTGTAAATCTAAAGAGTTCAGTGTAGTGCCTAGAAGATAAAACATCATCAATAAGTGGTGCAAATATAAAGGGTTTAGTGCAGAATTTAGTGTCAGAATTTTTGTTCCTGGACTATAGGCATTACTTAAATGATGGAGTGCCAGAAGAGTCAGAATTGTTTTTCTCATGGCTGGGTGTCTTGGTTTTGATTGCTCAAATTAACTTCAAACCCCTTTTAAACTAGCTAATCATGCAAAATTGTTAATTCTTGTTCTGAGCAATTAGAAGGGCAGTAATGCTTTAGGGACAAAACCAGGGAAGATGGACTTCCTACCCAGTGCTTGTGTGATAAAACCTGGACAGACAGACTGCCTGCTCAGTGTTTGCATACTTGTTTTCCTGTTGGTAGCATACCTTTTTACAGAAGTACACTCTGTCTTGCCAAGTTCCTTTTGAGTTGCTGTCTTTTTTTCTTATGTAACCCAGTATCCCAAGTCATTTCTAACATTGTACCTACCCATTGATTAATTTTTGCTCATTTATCCACCTTCTTTCCTGCTTTTCAGATTTTGTTCTGGTATCAGTGAATGGATTCTCAGGATGTAGGATTTGTTGTCATTGTCAGAATTTTTGTAATAGAAAAATTAATTTGACAGTTTATGAGTAAATATAGCATTAGGTAAGCATTTTCATTTTTTTTTAAATTTGTGAAACAGTTTTCCTTTTTGGCAAATTCTGATACTGTGTTGGTTCTTGAAAAGCTCCCCCTTTGGCTTCCCCATGCCTTAACTAATAGGTGGTTTTCTTTTTGTTTAATATATAAATATGTTTTTACAGTTACAGTTACAGTTACATGAGATAGGTAATGAGTACACTTTCTATCGAGCCAGTGTTACCCTCTCCTTAGTTAATAGGTGGTTTTCTTGTTTGTTTTTTCTCTAGTACTTGCCATTGCTGTCTCTCTGAAAGGCTTTCATGGCATGTCCCTCACATCACTTTATACCATGCATGGCTAACATATATTTGGTATTTACAAATGGTTGTTTTGAAGGTGAAGTGAAGCCTAACTTACAAAGTGTGAAAAGCTATAGAAAATGAAGTATGGTTGCGAATTCCTTGAATATAAACTCTGAGCAAATCACATTTTTTGGGACATCAGCTTGTCTTGCATTGTAAAGTGAGAATTGACTAACAGCAATCCATCAAGAGGATTTCTGAAGGAAGTATTTCTGAAGAAAATATTTGTTATTGGTGCTCCAAAATTACATTCATTTTTCATGTATGACTTTAATGCATTTTTTCTGGTATATCTAATTTTTTATGAGATACTAAGAGGATTTAAGAATTTCTAGAGTAAACATTTGCTTAGGTCTTTCCTATAATTTAAAGTTATATGAAGTATGGAAGTGAAATGATTTATGGTAGTTTATACATTAAAGTTAATTTTATACCTTATGTGTTGACTCATGGTAACAGTTCTGCTTTGATCAGGGTTCTTAACATAAATAAATCTAAGTAACTATATTATATGATCCTTAGGGAATACTCAAAACTAATATGGAAGAGCTATTTAACTTCATTTAATTATCAAGTAGCAGTTAAAATTACACATTGGATTTGCTTGTTTCATATACCTATTTGCAAAGCCACAATTCAAAACAATAAGCTACTTTTGCATATTATTGTAGTTTTCAAAGCACTTCATAGTTGCATAGGCCGTAATAACTCAATGATGGTTAAGAAAACTTAGGGAAGTTATAAGGTATATCCCTTGCATTCAAAGAACACTTGTGTAAATGTATAAAATAGAAGAAAATTTACAATCTATAAGGGCGTGGAGGTGGAGAATGCTTGTATTTCTATTTTCTCTATTTCTTTATGATTTGGGGCTAGTCCTGTATTTTCCCTCTAAATAGAATACCATCATTTTGTTTTTTCATTTTCAGATGGTTCCAGCATGACACAGAAGGCATAGTGTCAGTGAGCTGTGTCTTCCTGGATTGCTACTAAAATATGAACTTTGAACATATGGGAATGTCTTATGTTTGCTCTCTGGGCATTTACAATATTTGAAACCCCATAGCAGATACTCCTTTTAGTTTCATGATTGATTTTCTGGCTCTGAATTTCTTGTCTTGTATGTTTTTCATATCATATACCTTTAGATGATTTTAAATAACGATACTATTTAAACAATAAAAGTCTATTTTAAAAAAGTAAATATAGATTTCCCTAAAATATGGCTCATATGTAAATGTTTATTGGTGAATATTAGGCAATAGCAGAATTAGAAATGACTAAGAAGACAGCTACTGTACAGTCAAGTCTAGTGAAGGTTCAGCTAGAAGAGGAATTAATAGTGTAAAAAATGTGTAAGTGGGGGTATTATGGTAGCCATGTGGGGCTAAGCTGAAGATGGAACTGATACCCAAAGGAAATAGGCTAATAGAGAGACTGCACCAGGTAGAGGAAAACAACATTGATAAAGACCAAAAATGAAAAAGAAAATTCAAAGAACTTGAAGTAGTTGAATGAGGCCACTTGGGGTGGATGTTGAGTAATAGGTTGAAGCTAGATTGGAAGCTATGGGTTAAGTCTTAGAGCACTTCTTAGACTTTGTTAAAGAATATAGACTTGATCCTGGTACCTTTGAGCAGAATTAAAGGGCTTCATTTTGGAGGTGACAAAATGCAGTTATGCTCAGTAGGACTGCCCTGGTTATGCTGTGGAGAACAGCTTTGATGGGGATGCAAGACTAGAGAAAGAAGACCAGTTTGCTCAAGAAGTGATTGTGAAAGTCAAGGTAAAAGTTAATGATTGTGATAGTGAAAATAAAGGAAACTAGGTGGGTGTCACAGTTGTTTTGCAGTCAGGCTAGGCAGTAAAGAGTGTGGGATAAGGGAAAAGGGGGCCAAGGTGATGCCTTTTTGGTTTTTGTTGTTAAAAGAAAAATTCTAGAGATATTATTAAAGTTGGAAAAAATTCTATTTTTTGAACTAGAAAATTGAAGGAGGATGTTTGGAAAAAAGATAGTATATTCACTTTTTAGAATGTGTGAAATGTCTTTTGAAGTCACAATTGAGATATTTGAGGCAGTACAGTGGATGTGAAGTTATGATGGGGGCTGAAGATAAAATGAACTTAGAAATAAGCATACATGGGAGTGGAAGTTGAAGTTGTTATACACACTCCTCAAATGATACTGATGTTTTGATGTCCTATAGCTGCTATACTTGCAAAACGATACCAAGACTGCAGTGCTAAAACTAGAAAGAAGCATAGTAATTTTGGATATATGAGCAGAGTGATTCAAGGGGAGGTTGGAAGTTACAAATGATGACTGCTAAGAGGCTAAATAAAAACTGTATAGAAGCCAGGTGCCAGTGGCGTGGTGCCTCAATCTTAGCTACTTGAGGATGACATCTAGAGGACTGAGGTTTAAAGTCAGCCCGGAAAGAATAATCTGAGCCTCCATTTCCAAAATGACCAGGAAAATAATTAGGGTAGAGGCATCAAGTGACAGAGGACCAGCCCAGCAAGTGTGTTCAAATCCCACCAGCTCTGTGTGAAAATCCCAGTACTGTTGGGGAGAGGTTAACAAACAAATACTGTACAGAGTACTTTGAATTTAGCAAGCATGGTTTCATTGTAAAGGACACTAGAATACTGTATAGGCAGTTAATAAGTGAATGGGCTGTGAGGAAGAGTAGTCAACCTATTTTATCAAGCAATTTTGTTATGAATGGGAGAATTAAGCAGGTAGTAGTTACAGAAGTTAAAACAAAAAGGAGTACTGATATAGTCAGGTGACTGAGAAAGTAGAATAAGGACTAGAAATTGGGGAAGAGCTGGTCATATTAACCTTGAGAATGAATGCAATGCTTCTAGAGCTGGTCACAAACTACTTAGCTTTCTTTTTTTGTATGTGGTAGTGTCTTAGACCACTGGGGTTGCTACGTCAAGCTAATATAAACCATGTTTCTAAATAACAAATTCATTCTTCTCAGTCCAGAGGGCTTTTCAAAGGACAAGGTATTAACAGCTTTGGTGTCTTGTGAGTCCTACATTCTCATAGATGGTGAGTTTAACCCTCTCTGCACATGGGAAATGTTTTGGTGTCCCAAGACAGATTAGTAGTCCTACTGGCCACCATTTTGTTTCTCAGAAACAGTTTGTTTCTCCAGAAAAGAAATGGAAAAAATGTAACTTCCATTTGGTGAAGAGCAGGAGAGGAATTAATAGCCAAGAGGGATCAAGTATCTTAAGCCTTGTTTTCAGGAAACTGAGGCAAGAAGTATGATAGTCAAGAAATCTTGGGTACCCTTGGTCTTTGTGACCATTTTTTCAGGACTGGTTATGCAGAACTCCAGGGAAGTTGTCACTGGTTGCTTGAACAGGTGATTTGTTTCCCCCGGTGAGATCATTATTTCTAAGCCTTGTAGGCTGATTGTGGGGTGATCTGCCCGCAAGACTTACGTCTGCCATTCCAGGGCTGGAACTATGTTTTAAAAGCTAATGATAAATAATATATTGATTATTGTATTCCTAACAGTAATGAAAATACCAGAGTTAACTCATACCCATGTTTTCATCCTTAAAGAGGTGGATTGCTCCCTTTAGATGAATGCTGCTTAAATGGTTAACATGTCCCCTGCAGCATTAAACAGAAATGTGACCCAAAGTTTTTAGATCATAAGAGCCAGATACAAAATGAAGGTAGAGATGCCAATCTTTTACCTACCCACTGATAAGTGTAAGTGAAGAGTCAGTAACTTTTAGCAAAATCATCCTCAAAGATGAATAAGCTTACCTGGATCTATTGTGAAAATAGGAGCATTAATCCCATTCATGAAGGCTCTACATTCATGACTTGGTTACCATTACAATAAGTTTTAATGTATGAATTTTAATTTTTTATTACAAAGATGATATACAGACAGGTTACTGTTTCATAAGCCAGGTAGTAAGGTACATTTCTTTTGGACAATGCCACCCTTCATTCATTCACAGTTTTTCCTCTTGTTCCCACTCACAAATTGTATAGCTGAATTTTCTATACAATGTTTACTGAGTAGACAATAGCATGCAGAATTGTAATTTCCTATTCTTTTGGAGTAGCCACATGCTGGATGTAGAAACATGTGAGCAAATGCCTTGTGTGTCACTTCTAGATCAACATTTGAAATGTCTTTATATTCCTTGTCATGCTCTTTTGTCTCTGTTACAGTGACTCAGAATGTTTGAGATCCAGGGTGGTTTATCACCTTGGCATGCTGAGTGAGTAAGATGAACAGTTTCCTTGCCAACCCATGATGGAAAAGTGTAGCTTTTTTAATTGCTGAGATTTAGAGCTGTTAGCACACTGTAAGCTATATTGATTATATCAAGGACTGATGGCCTCTTTTACTTTTTAATACAATTCTAAATAGGTAATGTGAGGAATACATCATTTGTCTTAGAAAACAATGAAACATTGTTAAACCATTTAAAATTTTAGCAGAGATTAAGGGAACACACACTATTGATATGAAAGATGCAAGGGTTGAAAAGGTGATTTTCAGTGTTATATAAGACTTTTCCTTGGTTAGGTAATAGTGCAGTTTTAAATGAAAATTGTTAGGCAGTTAATGGTAACCTTCATCTTATGTCTTAGTTCCAAGTTCTCAAACCAAATTCCTGTTGCTACAACATTTTTGTGAATCATATAACTCTTTCTGTGTTTGTAGTAGTTCATAACCACATACAATCTTCTGTCTATAGATTTTATAGAAATTTGACATTTGAGTATCTGTTCTAAGTATCCTTTTGTTTAGAATTATTAATGTTAGTTGAATTTCCTGTAGACTCTGCTTTGAGTCTGTTTATGAAATGTAAGCAGATATGAATAACTTTTAGTTCCTTGGCAAGAGTACACCAATAATGTGTAATATCTATGTACAGATTATTAAAACCATTAAGAAATAGAGATAATCTTTTTAAAGTTAGCCTTTATACATAAAATAGGAATGTAAAAATAGCAGGAGGAATAGGAATGTATTAACAGCATTGTAATAATACCACTATTATCAGAGATTTTGGTGATAATATTTTATTTCTTATATGCTTGGACATGATGGGATTACTGCTCAATCAGTTCATGAAGTAGAGATTTCTCATTTTATTCTGTGATGTTTGTACATTACATATAAAATGCCTTGTTCTAAAATTATCTTCTCAGAAAGTGGTAAAACAAGTAAAAATGTGTTTATCATACTCATCTCTACCTCTTTAAGATATATAGTTTACTATGAGCATTAAGAAAGAGGACAGTGATGGGGGTTCAGTCCTGTAATTGTAGCTACTTGGTAGCAAAGATTCAGGGGTTTGGTTCTAGGCCAGTCCACGCATAGTTCTCCATACTTCATCCCAGCTAACATTGATGGTACAGATGTATGTGCTTGTTATACCAGCTAGAGAGTAAGCACGAGGCTGGATGTGGTGGCAGATGCCTGTCATCTCCAGCAACTCAGGCAAGCACAAGTTTGAGCATTGCTGCAGCCCAGGATGGCACTACTTGGAAAATAACAGACAGAAAAGGTGATCATTCAGGAGGTAGGTTATCTGCCTTGCAAACATAAGACCCTCATTTCAACCCCCAGTACTATCAAAAAATAAATATATTTGCAACAGTGATACAAGGCACTATGTTGGAAATGAACTTTACAACTTGTGGGGATTGGGGGGGAGGAGTGATGCAGGTGGGGGAGGGAAGGGATTGTGGGTAAACAACAAAGGAGAGAGTAACATTGCTGGACAAGAAATGTACCTTATTCATGTAACTGTAACCCCTCTGTACAACATCTTTACAGTAAAATTAAAAGTAAACAAATACAAAAAAAATATTCAGGGTGCTGGTGGTGCCTCTTGCCTGAGATCCTAATGATTCCCCAGGCTCTGGGGTTCTCCATTTGAAGCCAGCTCAGGCAGGAAAGTCCTCAAGACTCTTTTCTCCAGTTCACAATCAAGATGCCACATTGGTGGTCTCGCATTAGCTATTAGCAAAAATGTTGTGAGAGAGCAAGTCCCCATATCAGCATAAACAAAACAAAACCAAAATGAAAGGGTGGCATTGATACATAATAAAAATTACTTCTTAGCTCTTAGTTTCTGTTTCTTAAAAGTTGGCATGGTACAGGGAATTTCTCCTAAGTATTAAGGTTTGGCTTCACTGCATTCTAATTTGGATCTCAAGGCTTGTTGCAGAATTCAGTTCCTCATAGTTACAGGTTTGTCTTAAGTGTTTTCTTTTTTAAATTTTATTGTCAAAGTGATGTACAGAGAGGTTACAGTTATATTTGTAGAACATTGTTACCCGTCCCTCATTTTTCTCCCACATCCCTCCCTCCAAGTTGTAAAGTTCATTTCCAACATGTTGTCTTGTATCACTGAGTATCATTGATTTGCCTTTTGCCCTTTGTGTCACCATTTTGTTCTCTTTCCCTTCCCTAATTCAGATAAACATATGTACAATAGAAAGGTTGCTCTCATTTCTTAATGCCAGTCTTAGATGCTAGCCTTCTCTGCATACAGTTCTCAGCATAACTGTTGGCTTTCTTCCTAAAGGATGGCTTCACAGACAGTATAGTTCTTTTAATTAAGATTCTCACTTGATTAGATCAAGCCCCCAGAATAATCTCCCTTTTGAATAACTTGGTTAACTTTTTAGGAACTTTATGTCCACAGATGTTTGCCAGTAAGTTAGATTAGTAAAATTCTATATATTACATTGTAAACCAAATCTGTAATATAGGGGATCATAAAACAGTGTGGGTCATAAGGGTTTACTTTAGAATTTTGTCTACCAAAGTAGACAAGCTGGCACTTTTAGATATTGATGAATTTTTAAATGGTGGCATACAAACTCAATATGATAATGTATTAGAGAATCATTATTGAATCCATTTAGCAATGATTATAAAATTAAAATTACAATTACATTTGTGTCAGTTAAGGCCTTAGTAAGCAGTAAGCTCACAAGAAGAATATCTGTTGTCTGTTATAAAGACTTGATCAGATGCAATAGTTAATAGTCTCTGAAAGCCTCTTATATGCTACTTGGTAATGGAGCTGATGATGCAGGTAGGCAGCCAAGAAGGGAAGATAAATGTAAGGTGGGTAGAGTAAGAACAAATCAGAACCCATGAGGATGGACTGAAACAACCCTCAGTGATTTCTGAGCTCATAATTATTTAATTCAGTAGTACTAAGAAGATAGTTTTACCAACTCTAGTGATCCTAACAATGCCTTAGTTACCTATGCAGGTCTTCAGACAGATATCAATAGAAACACACTCTCAGGTTTATAAACTTTTTTTCCTGGGCAGATGAATTTCATGTAGCTGGTGTCAGCTCAAAAGTTACTGCCAATTAGAGCTTTTGGAACATACACGGGTTGGGATTTAAACTACCTTCCACATTTTACAACCTTAGTACTATCACGATGGCTGACAAGTTCCTGTCCCTTACAAGGTAGATAGTCGTGGACATTAGGCATGTTTACAAACTATCTTCCCTTGACCTCCTGCTCTGAGCAAGTTTTGAAGGGCCATGCACAAATGACTCTAGGATCTGACATTATTTCTGCCATCCAAGCAGTGGCTTACTGCTGCTGGTTGCTCCTCCATTGCTTTCATCCCAGGAGTGTCTTCACACTGGGATAAATGCCTCATTGGCATTTCTCTAGTTGGCTGCTGGACTTGAACTTGGGGCCTGAGTGCTGTCCCTCAGCTCTACAGAGCAAGGCTAGCACTCTGCTACTTTGAGTCCTAAAGCAACTCTGCTTACTCTTTCAGCCTTCTGCTGGCTGAGTAGAGGTGACAGTCTCACAGGGACCTTTTTCTGCCCGGGCTGGCTTTGAACCAATTTGCAGATCAATGAGTCTCATAAAAGGCCATTTACTCCAATTAAAAGCAACAAGGTGGTCAACATAGAAGTAGCTTTTAAGCATGCTCTTACCTGCAACTTATTAAGAGCCAGAGTTACATCTGACAAACAAGGATCTTCACTCCTTTTGGGGGCCTGCTGGGAACTGTTATAAAAAGAAACAAAAAACTATACGATCAAACTAAAATAGGAATTAAGCAATTATTTTGGTAATCTTAATTTTTTCCTTTTTGCACTTTGAGGCAAATGTTTAGAACAATTTTACTTTTAAACTTTATAGACATAAATCCATTCCTAATTTTTAGCCTCCTATTAACCTCTGTTTTAATATTCTATGCTTTAGTTTTTAGTTGCATTTTGAAAAATTCCTTGAACTCTCCAGGCTAGGTGTTACTCATTGCCTCTTGGCTGCTTGTTTTAAAACAGATACACATTAAAACTTTTAAACTCAAATGACAATTTTTCCTGCAAGAATGACAATCACCATCGCTGTACCAAGAAGCTAGACTTAACACCTTTATGCCTTAAAAAACATATCCAATTACACAATATCATTGAGAGGAAATCACATTATACATATAAACTTTTTTTAACCCTCTTTTTAAGGCCTTCTTAATTTTAATTTTAACACATCCAAGGGGCAGTTTTAGCAATGCTAATCAGATCATCATATCACTCATTTTTACCGTCATGTTTTCAGTGTCTATCTTCAGGGGAAAAGGGATAGAATAAAGATGGGCCACTTACGTACCCCCCTCCCCCCTTGTGGAATGGGCACACACCTAATCTGACTCTTTAGGGTTAGGGGAACTGCATTTGTGCCAGTTTGCCTTCTTTCTCCATGCGCAGACTCCTCCCAGAGCCTGTTACACCATGCATGACCAGCTGAATCGTACTTCTGCCTGTTCACCCTTCACTCCTAAAGTTAGGTCTTCTGTTGGCTTCTGAATTTTTCCTTTTTGTTCAGCCAAATATCTTGATTACAGTGTAAACAGCCTTACGTATTGTAAAATACCAGATTTTCTAATTTTTAAGTTAAAGAATCCTTAAAGTGCCATTTAAAACAATGTGAAAAATTTAAAACAATTTTTTGGTAATGTCAAACCTCATAACCTTTTGAATTTTAAACTTAAACTCACCCAATTGTTACAGCATGCTGACAGTTTTTATCTTGAACATGTTCACAAACACATACAGAACACACTCACACAAATCTTAAAGCATGCAAAAATTAAAATCTATTGTACGTACATTTTTAAAAATTTTTAAACCAAGATTTAAGATTTCTTTTGAACTAAGTTTTCCCAGGGCTTGCTTGTTTAGCAAGGCCTTTTACCAGATGGTATTTGGAATCCCTTGAGTTGGGGAGGCTGGGGCGGGGGTGGGGGAAGGTCTCCTGAAACTAAACTGGCCTGTTTTTTATTCAATTTTAGACAAGAGCACTTTACAAATTATTACATTGTCAGGACTAGCTGAAAAGTTAAAACCGGGCACACAGCCTTCTCTGTGACCGAGCCCAGCCAGAAGCTGGAACTTTTATTCCCCCAGAGATGTTCAAATAAATAACAAAAACACAAATAAACACAAAAACCAAGGATCCATATTTAAAACTGGTACCAGTAAAACAAAACCAAACAAGACAACAACCAAAGGGACTGTGGAGTGAGCCTGCCACTCTCACCCAAGACTTCCCTACCTCAGGAAACATAGAACAAAGAACAATCAGATCTCAGTGAATGGGGTGACATCTCACCAACATTTACAAGTGGGACTCAAATCCCATCAACCCCTCTACTAACCTCCAGAGGATTTTACTTTTAGATTCCTGCAAATTTGACCCAGGGGCCTTCCAAGGTGGAAGAGAAGTCCCAGTCATCTTGGGGCAAGGGAAATAAGTCCCTAGCGGCCATTCCCTCAGACTGGCAGATTCTCCTCCATACTCAGACTCCCCCCCCCACATGCTGTGTGTTGTAAATTGCCAACCAGAGACCAAAAGACATTGGCCTTCCAAGTGAGGGTATTCCACGTTCCTCCAGAGGCCAAGCTGCAGGAGTGACCTGCTTCCCTTTATCAAAATGAGGGGATTCCACGTCCCTTCAGAGTGAGGGGATTCCATGTCCCTCCAGGGGCTGGGGATGTCTCCCACAGACCCCATCAGTGGCCCTATAGTGTGCCCACCGGGGCTCTCTGCCGACCATAAACCAGAACCTGCAGGAAAACCAGAGTACAGAAAATTATTTATCAGCAATGCCTTAACTTACCGGCTGGGTTTCCGCCACCTCTGGATTGGGTGTCTAGGTGGGCTTATAAGGTGGATCCCGGATGAGCCCCCAGTGAAATGCTTGAGTTCGGGACCCCAAGAAGACCACCAGAGACCAAGATCGATGTAATCAGCAGCGAGGTGTTTATTGTGAGCTAGCTCGGGCCTCCCCGCACACATCAAGCAACTGGTGACGCTGAGAGGCCCTGAGCACAAAATTAGCATAGCTTTTATAGTATTGAACGAACAAGTTCAAGGGATTTCCACACAAGCAGCAAGTTTTGGGGATTTCCACACAAGCAGTTACATGATTGGTTAAAAATTGCTTAGTACTGAGGTTTGAGTCCACTCTGACTGCACTGCCCTTTTTCTGATCTTGGGACACTTGGGCAATTGCTCTGTTTCTAAAGGGTGGGCAGGATTGGTGGTGACCTGCAGTTTTTCCGAGAACTGTTTTTCTCTTTTCGGGGTTATTTTGAGGGCAGTTCCGCACAAGATGGTGGGGTTAATCTCAAATTGAAGTTACTTTGGCTTTTCATTCTCTGTTGAAGAAAATAATAATATTAAAATGCCCAATGGGTTCTTGCCTTATTTGAAATTTTTGTTCAAGCTTTTTACCCTTACTCAGCTGCCAAAAGATTGGTATTATTTTAAAAAAGCAAATTATAAAATCTGTCTATGGTTCTATTACTTAATAAGCAGAATTTAAAGATAATGTCTTAATAAAGTTGACAATTTAGCCGGGTGCCAGTGGCTCACACCTGTAATCCTAGTAACTCAGGAGGCTGAGATCTGAGGATCTCGGTTCAAAGCCAGCCTGGGCAGGAAAGTCTATAAGACTCTTATCCACCAGAAAACCAGAAGTGGTGCTCAAGTGGCAGAGCACTAGCCTTGAGCCGAAGAGCTGAGGGACAGTGCCCAGGACCCAGAATTCAAGCCCCAAGACTGACCAAAAAAAAAAATGACAATTTATATGGTGTTCTCTACTGCTTTGAAAGATTCACACATAAAAAAAAACAAAAAAACTTTTGTGTTCCATTCTTTCCTCCCTTCCTCTTTCCCTCCCTCCCTTCCTTCATCCTTTCCTCCCTCCCTCCTTCCCTTCTTCCTTCTTCCATTCCTCCCTCTCTTCCTCCCTACTTCCCTTCCTCTCTCCCTCTCCCTTCCTCCCTCCTCCCTCCTTTGCTCATCCCTCTTCCTCCTCCTCCTCCTCCTCCTCCCCCCCCTCCTCCTCCTTTTTCTATTGACCTCAGGACTTTGCACTTGCTAGGGCAGGATATCTGCCCACATCTGTCCTCAACACTTTCTTGCATTAGTTATTTTCTAGATAGGGTCTTGTGCTTTTTCCTGGGATCTCTTGCATAGTTAGGATTACAGGTGTGCAATGTCCTACCCAACTGTTAATAGCTGTCTTGATTACTTTTTGCCACAGGTGGCTTAGGACTGCTATCTTCCCAGTGTTTTCCTCAGGAATGTCATCAACAGCTTTTAGAGAGCTACTGTTCATGTTTTCTTTTTGTGGCCTTTGTGATTTAATCAGATTTTATTGAATTTTTTCTACATTATTTTTAATCCATTTTCTCTTCTCCATGTACCAAGCTAGATAGTATTTCCTACTCTTTCATATTTAGATAGAGGCAAGTGACAGAGTTCTAGGTACAAAGTATGGATAGACATGATCTGTGTTACTTCTAGCCTGGACTACTGCCTGTGGTTAGTTTTCCCACTACCACTGTGCAAGTATTCATCTGCATCACGCCCCAGGCTCATGTGTGAGGCTCTCTGTATTGTGTGGGAGGTAGGTAGGAAGGAGAGAAACTCTGTTCTTCACAACAGTCCAGGCTGAGTCATGGCTAGATAGTTTGAAACCTTGTCCAGAAAGCCTGTGGTAGCCCTTTTATTCATTTCCTATCATGAGTACAAATTTTGTGACTTAAAATTTATTTATTTAATGTTTCAGAGAGATGTCCAAAATCAGCCTCACTGGGATGAATCTAGGTGTCTAGAATATTGTGTATTGTGGCCCTTTGAAACTTCTGACGGGGAGAATATATTTTCTTACTAATAGACTTGGTTGATTGAAATTAAATACTTGAAATCTCATCTCTTTCGGTGTATACAGAAATACACCGGACTTAGACTGGCATTTTTTTTTTTGTATCTCTGAATATAATGTAGTAGGAAAACAGATTCCTATTACAGTTGTGCCAATTGCTTATTAAAAATTCACTCAAAGTGAATTTATCAGAATGCAGTCTTGGTGTCCTCTGTGAACTACATTATCAGGATATGGGATTGTTTGCAGAAGTATAGCAGTGAGCTCATATAATAGACTTTTTGTAGAGTCTGGACTAAAGCTTGAGGTTCAATTGCTGTTCTTTAATAGTATGTCCCTCATGTGGGATACAGCAGTTTTACTGCTGGTATATGTTTTTTTTTACCATTAGACTTAAGGTCTGGGCTCAGAAGCAAACCTTAGTGGTTGGTGTTTTGAAGAACATACTCGGTAGCATCATCTTATTTTTATTTCATAGGATTCTTTTCAGCAGTTATTATCATTACCTTTGTAAGATGAGAGAACTAAAGTTCAAAGATTTTTGTCCCTAGGTATCATAGTTGATAAAGGAAGACCTGGGTTTTGAACACCAACTCTTTTTCAAAGTTTACACCTCAGAGTAGACATTTTTTCCTGTATGCCTTGCTTTACAGAAGACACTGAAAGTTATCACACAAATCACTTCTTGTTTTGTGTTGTAGCATCCATTGTTCTGCCCTTTGTAATGGACCACCTATGGAGTTTCTAATTGAATGTGTTCATGTATAACAACAGTGTGGCAAACTGGAATCTGTAACAAGTTGTAATCATATAGGTTCAGAATTTTACATGCAGTTATGATGTATCTCTGAGTCATTATATTTTGTCACATAAAAACTAGAGAGGATCCAATGATCGTTTTGAGCCCTCACATCTTTCAATGAAAGAACTAAAAATAAAGTTAAGAAAGCTTTATTTTAAATTTTAAACAGAGTACTGAAGTTAACATTTTTCATTTTAAAAATATTCTGCTTAAGCCAGGTGCTGGTGGCTCACGCCTGTAATCCTAGCTACTCAGGAGGCTGAGATCTGAGGATCACGGTTCAAAACGGGCAGGAGAGACCATGAGACTCCTATCTCCAATAAACCACCAGAAAACTGGAAGTGGCGCTGTAGCTCAAATGGTAGAGCGCTCGCCTTGAGCTGAAGAGCTGAGGGACAACGCCCAGGCCCAGAGTTCAAGCCCCACGACCCACCAAAAAAAAAAAAAATTCTGCTTAGACATCAAACATTAATTGTTCCTTGTGTTCTCACATCAAACTAATATTTTATCAATTACCAATTTAAGATTGTTTATATTATTAGCCTTCAAATCTTGCATTGAGACTACCCTATTATTATGTCCAAAGATATGTGCTTACTCAAGTATTCATTTTATGGTGAAAATACCAGCAAATACTTCTTGGGTACACAGGGTTTTTTTTCTGAAAAAGAATACCTTATGAATCTAGTTTAAATGATGAATAGGCTTTCATAGTAGTGGGAAAAACATTGGACTTTTTTCTATAAAAGTAAATAAAAATTATAGACATTGTTTAATTCCTGAAATTTAGCTTTTAATTATATTATTTATTGGAATGAACAAAGAAAAACTAAATGCTGGTAGTTTTTGATGTGATTTTTTTTCAATAATAACATATGATGGATAGCATTGATAGGGTGTTTTTAAGTTAATGTTTAACTTTCTGAGCCTTCAATCTAAAATCTAGGGGTAAGTTCTGGAGAAGTACTTCTGGTTTTACAGTTTTATCAGACTTCTTTCATATCTTCATTGACTTTTTCTTATGTCAATTGTTATTTTTGTTACACAATTCTGATCTTCATTTGGCAATGGTTTTATATAATTTGGGCAGTTTTCTTGTATTATTTAAAACCATTTTATTCTTAACAAGATCACAATCTAATATGACACTGTTCAAAAAGTAGTGTTAGTGTGCTGTGGAGTAGGATAGCTATTGGGGCAAATGAAGATTGATGTCCACACAGGAACTATTTAAGTCCCCCCCTCCCCCGTTTAAGTTTTTGATACATCGTTTCATCTTCATTCAGGGTCGTATAGATAAGCATATTACCAAAGTAGGCCAGGAGAGACATATTTGTCATTTTCTTTTTTCTCATCATTATTGGGACAAGGTTGAGTAGCCATTACCTGGGACTTTTCTAGATGGAAATAGCAGGAAGATTGCCTTCCTACTGGGATTATAAACTGGGAAAGATGTGCTTTTAGGTTCATGTGTCACTTCTGGCATAGAAAACTCAGGTGTACAGAAGTTAGGCAGAATCAAAGAGGGCATACTCATTTACTCAGTAAAATATATAAGCACTAACATTATCTGGTCTTTGATATAAGTGTCATCAGTACAGAAATATCACACACAAAAATTGTTGTTCTCTTGGAACTTCTATACTTAGAGGGAATTCTACCAGCATCAGTTAAGTTAGTCAGATTTCTCTCTTTCTTTGTTATATGAACTGAAATATTCCCCTTTCCTAATTAGGCTTATGCCAATTATAATTCCAGGCCTTTTAATAAATAAAATAATGTTTATATTTTTTTCAGCTCTCATTAATCTATAATGTAGGGCTGGAGATACGGCTCAAGTGGTAACAATAGCCAAGCAAACACAAGGGTCCATTGTCCCACTATATAATTAAATTTTAGAAAGTATATGAATTCTGAATGGTCAATTTGGGTAAAAACTTAGATTTTTCACTTATCTTTCACTTTTGGGTGAATGGAGATGACCTTATCCTTAATTTTTCTCCTTGTATTTGAGCTTTTAACCTGTGTTTTAGAATTCTGGTAAAGTGTTTTGTTGTTTAGTAAATGTTGCCACATAGAATTGCATTAAGATAATACAGTTTTAATAAATCATTACTATGTCTTGACAAATTTTGAGAAGTTAATAAAGCTTTAGTCACTTAATTTTTTAAATCCAGTGTTAGTGAGGTTAAGAATATATGAAAGATTTTTATTCTTGCAGTTAAATTGTTGAAATGTCTTTTGAGATGCTTTTGTATTTGCATTGGAAGCAATGTAAAATAGATAAGCAACTTCATTCAACTGTTGCACTCTTCTGCTCCAGTTTATGTTATTTTCCTTTAAAAAATTGATTGTCATTTTGATGTACAGAGGGGTTACAGTTACATAATAGGGCAATGGGTACATTTCTTGTCAAACATTGTTATCTCCTCTCTCGTTTTCTCCCACTTTCTCTTCCCCTCCAACTTCTTTTCCCCCAAAGTTGTAAAGTTCATTTCCAATATAGTATTTTGTGAGCATCACTGTTGTATTAGTTCACCCTTTGTCCTTTGTCTCAACATTTTGTTGTAGAGAGATTTTATGTTATCTGTTACTACAGGCCCTATGTTGGTCTGATTTCCTTTTTTGTCAGAATAATGAAATGCCACAAGGGGCTACATTATAGCCATAAAGGTTTGTTTATTTAGTGGTGTTGTAGTTTGTAAGTCTGAGATCCGTTCTTCTGGTGAAAGCATATTGGTAGATGCACCTGTAGAGAGAACATGTGGAAAGTCACCGTGCAGGACCAGGGGCCCTGTATTTCCTTGCAAAGGCACACCCCCACTGACCTCAGGACCTCCTACAAGGTCCAATACTACTACCCAACACCCAACTCCCTATAGACCAAAGTTCCAGGACATAAATCTATGAGGGACAAGCCACATACAAATTGTAACAGGCTCATTTCTATTTCCTTAAAGATGCGTGGCTTCAATGATAGCTGGTCAACCATCCAAAGTAGGAACCAAGTCTATATTCAAGGTTTGAAGGATTTTTTTTCTGTCTTTACACATAAAGAATAAATATAAGGCTTGACATATTATACCTTTGAAACAAGCAGACAAGCCATAACGTTCCAGGGGTCATACTATCTGATGATACTTCATAAAGGTCTGTGGCCTTTGCCTAGGCATTTCTCTCCTGGCTCTTAAATTTATCCTATTTTATTTATTTATTTTTTAACTTTTATCACTTTCTTTATTTGCTTACTTATTCATTTAGGTTTTAAAAAATATTTAATTAGCTTGTCAAGGTGATACACATAGGGGGTTACAGTTACATAAGTAAAGTAGTGAGTACATTTCTTGTCGAACTTGTTACCCCTTTCCTCATTCTCCCACTTTCTCTCCCCCACCCTCCCCACCCCCAAGTTGTACAGATCATTTCCAACATATTGTCTTGTGAATATCACTGTTGCCTTGGTTTCCCCTTAGTCCTTTGACTCACCTTTTTTTTCTTTTTTTTTATTGTGAAAATACCATACAGAGGGGTACAATTACATGGGCAAGGTAATGAGTACATTTCTTATCAAGCATTGTTGCCTCCTCCTTTGTTTCCTCTTCCTATCCCTCCCATCTTCCCCACCCCCCCACGCCAAAGTCATAAAGTTTGTTTCTTGATATAACTAACGTCTTGTACATCTCATTGTTGCAATGGGTCCACCTGAATCCCTATTTAAACAATTTGTTTTTTTGCCGTTCCCCTCCCCAAATTATACCAACATCAAATATAGTGAAAACAGGAGTTATACTGTGGGGGAGGGACATAAAAAGCAATAAAGAAATATCTTATAATAGAAACAATAGGAAGTCCTTATCTTGGGGTTCATTTCTCCTAACATCAACTTTTCTGACCGTTTCTTCTTGTCTCAGACATATACTAGTTATTGCAAATAAGGGAAACCATGGGACCTATGTTTCTTTGGGCCTGGCTTACTTCACTTAATATAATTTTTTCCAAGTCATTCTTTCTGATGGAGGCATAGAATTCCATTGTGTATATATACCACATTTTCTTGACCCATTTCATCTACTGAGGGGCATCTGAGTTGGTTCCATATCTTAGCTATGGTAAATAATGCTGCAATAAACATAGTTGTGCTGGTAGCTTTAGTTTGGTCTTGTTTGTGAACATTTGGGTAAATGCCCAAAAGTGGGATTGCTGGGTCATAGGGGAGCTCTATGTGGAGTCTTTTGAGGAACCTCCATACTGCTTTCCAAAGTGGTTGAACAAATTTGCACTTCCACCAACAATGTAGTAGAGTTCCCTTCTGTCCACATCCCCTCCAGCATCTGTTGTTATTTTTTTTGTTCCCCTTCCTGTCCCTAATTCAGATAAACATATATACAATACCCAGGGTACCAGAATTAAATACAGTGACAACAGGGAATAAACCATAGAGGGAAAAACACAAAAGAAAAAAAAATCACATAGAACAACAAAGAAAAACCTCTTGTGTCCATGTCTTGGAGTTCATTTCAGTTACATCATTTTATATGGTCATATGTACATAGCTATTGAGCTGTTCTGCTCATCTGTTAAGATTATCCTAGACAGACACTATTTATTACAAGTAGGCAAAACCATGGGACCTATGTATCTTTGGGTCTGGCTTACTTCACCTAATATGATTTTTTCTAAGTCCTTCAATTTCCTTACGAACAAGGCAGTATCATTCTTTCTGATTCTGACAAGTCTTTCTTAAACAAGATCAGCCTCCATTTATATAGTTCTTCTTAGTATTTGCTGGATAATACATGTTCAATTTATTGCCATAAAATTATATATCCCTTAAATTTAGACTAATTGAGGTGAAAGTCAAAGGAAATTTTCCCTTGCAAATTTGAGATAATAAATTATAGCTTAATGACAATAAAACTGTTACACACACATAAAGTTTATTTTATCCATCTCAAAATCATCTGTATAATTATCTTGATATCTGGATCAGGGCAAAGATAATAGGTTATAGCCAGAAGGATTCAGCTATTTAGAATGATGATGACTATATAATTGATTGTCTGAATCAGGACACTAGGGAATGAGAAAAGTTGCAATGAATGATTTTGCTGAGGTTACAGGAATGAGGTGGGACTGTCCCTGGGATGCTGGGACATCTGGTCACTGTAGTTAGAGGATAGATACGAAGGTTCTAAAATGGATACACTAATACATTTTTTTAAAATTGCTAAGAGCAGCTGTATAAGATTCTCAATAGAAACTATCTTTGTGTTAACACTCAGTGTTACACTAGTGTATATGATTATTTAGCATTCACCAAGATTTTAATGTATTGCTCTAATTGGTCTAGTGAGTGCTACTTTTTTTTTTCACGGAGAAATTTTACCTTGGTTTCAGTGAGTGCTACTTATATATGCAGTATTTAATCTCAGCTTTTCAATTTTCTGTATTTTCATTAAGGAGTGTTTTATTTTCATTAAAAGAGGTTTACTTATGTTCAAGTGTTTATAAAGTCAAATTTGGAATATATACAGATCCACATATCTATCTATATATATATCCAGACACATCATTGGTGGAAAATTCTGCTCAAAGAGAGCATGTGCATTTTAAAGAGAAACCGACATTATCATTAATTTTTACCTTGTCTTACAACATTAAAAATTCTTGGTTACCTCTTCTGTTTAATAAAACTCTGAATTTTCACATTGTATATTTTCTTTGTAATGTAATTTTTTGTGTAGAACACCTTAAAACATAGTTGTCTTTTTCTAGTATTAAAATATTATTTTGTAGTCTATTATATATGTAACATATATGTAGAATAA
This sequence comes from Dipodomys ordii, assembly GCF_000151885.1. Lineage (NCBI taxonomy): Eukaryota > Metazoa > Chordata > Mammalia > Rodentia > Heteromyidae > Dipodomys > Dipodomys ordii. The sequence goes on along the minus strand of NW_012267220.1, from coordinate 21,279,196 downwards.
AATCCAATAAATATTGCCTAGTTTTCTTAATGATGCTTAATGGAAATTGGCGACAAGATTGTTCTCTTTGGTTTGAATATGTTGTAAATATATGTAGTCTATAAAACGATGAAATTTAAATAGAGGCCTGTTTTTTCCTTTCCTGTTTTTTTATGAACTTAGACAAAACTTGGAAATGATTTTAATATATTAACTTGTTTAGATTTAATTAAAACAAGAAGTAATATTTCTATGTTCTAGCATAGTTGAACTAACGATAACTGCCACTTATTAAATCCTGACAACATGCTGTTCTCTATTTTGTATATATAATGTCTCATTTGAGAACCATAGAAGTGTAGTATGATTTTGTTTATTGAGGAAAATGTTGAGGTTGGTATATAAAAGTGTTTTGTTAGGATGATTTGCTCCAAATAATGCAAATGGTCGCTGATATTTAAAGTGCAGAGTTGACTTCAAAGCTGTACTTTTGCATTATCCCTTGTGGTGGTTCTCAGAATGAAAGAAGAAAGAGTGAATGAAAGTGCATTCCCAGGGATGTGGAGGAATAGCAAGCCACCAGCTGGTATTTTGGAGTATCTTTGTGGTCTTCTATTTTTATATTAAAACCTTTGATAAATGAACTTTACAACTTTGGAAGTGGGGGAGGGGAGGTGGAGATGGGAGTGGGGGAGTATAGTCGTGGAGATGGGAGGGCAGGGATAGTAGGGGAAAAACAAAGGAGGAGGCATTGTTGCTCATGTAATTTTATCCCCTCTGTACAGTATTTTCACAATAAAAAAACTTATTAAAATAAAAAGATTGCTTTCTTTCTGTTATCTAATAGATTTTTGTATTCTCAGTTGAGTGTAAGTTGCTAAAGGAGGCAGTGCAGTATTTTCATCGATCACCCTAGTGGAGGCAAGGATTATTTTGCCAGAGAATGTGCTCTTTTATAATAGGATCCACATCCAATTAGTCCCATAGAGAACTGTGTGTGTTTAGGAGAGCAGCCTCTTCCTGAAGGAGTATGGGAGCTATATAGGTTGTCTTGCTGCACTTCTAGACTCTGCTAAGTCCACATAAGCTGCAGGTCTCCATAGCAACAGAAGTTCTGGGAGCCTGCCACTGACTCACTGGGATGGTGTCACAGCTGAAAAACCCTCAGTTAAGGAACCTTCACACTTCCAAAGAGACTACATTAAACTTGTCCAACCTTGCCCTGCAGTCTGGAAATAAATCTGTCCTCTTGTTTGAGGGAAAACTCTGCTGGGTATGTGTGGGTGTATCTACATATAATTATTAAGGTGTTGTACAGAATTACCTTTTCATAAGTTGGGTAATCAGTACATTTCTTTTTTATTTTTATTTTTTGCCACTCTTGGGTTTGAACTTAGGCCAGGTGCTGTCCCTGAGCCTCTTTGTGCTCAAGGCTAGAGCCCTATCACTTGAGCCACAGCACCACTTCTATCTTTTTATTTTAATAAGTTTTTTTACTGTGAAATACTGTACAGAGGGGATAAAATTACATGAGCAACAATGCCTCCTCCTTTGTTTTTCCCCTACTATCCCTGCCCTCACATCTCCACGACTATACTCCCCCACTCCCGTCTCCACGACTAGATGACTATACTCCCCCCCCACCCCCCCGCTTCCAAAGTTGTAAAGTTCATTTATCAGTATAGCATTTTGTACATCTCCTTGTTGCATCCTTGTTGCAGTGGGGTCCACCTTTATCCCTATTTAAACAATTTGTTTTTTCCCTTCTCCACAAATTATACAAACATCAAATACAGTGAAAATAGGAGTTACACTGTGGGGGAGGGACATACACAGCAACAAAACAATCACCTACTAAATATGTTAGAAACAATAGCAAGAAAGAAAAAAAAAACTACTTGTGTCCTTATCTTGGGGTTCATTTCGCCTAACATCATCTTATCTGACCTTTTTTGCTTATCTCAGACATATACTAGTTACTGCAAATAAGGGAAACCATGGGACCTATGTTTCTTTGGGCCTGGCTTACTTCACTTAACACAGATGCTGGAGGGGATGTGGACAGAAGGGAACCCTACTGCATTGTTGGGGGAGTGTAAACTTGTTCAACCACTTTGGAAAGTAGTATGGAGGTTCCTCAAAGATTCCACATAGAGCTCCTCTATGACCCAGCAATCCCACTTTTGGGCATTTACCCAAATGATCAAAAACAAGAACATACTAAAGCTACCAGCATGACTATGTTTATTGCAGCATTATTTACCATAGGTAAGATAGAGAACCAACCCAGATGCTCCTCAGTAGATGAATGGATCAAGAAAATGTGGTATACATACACAATGGAATTCTATGCCTCCATCAGAAAGGATGACATTGCCCCATTTGTTAGGAAATGGAAAGACTTCTGTCTTTTTCTGAGTAGTTTATAACTCTCCTGCTTGGGCTGGCTTTGAACTGCGATCCTCAATCTCATCCTTCTAACTATCTAGGATTACAGGTGTAGGCCACCAGCACCAGGCAAGTATGTTTCTTCTTTGGGATAATGACACTCCTGTCTCTGCTTTCATCCAGTAGTTTTGTCTGTTCCTGCCCACAGGTTACATAGTTCTTGGAAAACTATTTCTAAGGCTACCTGTATGCAAATGTTATTAAAATATGTTTTGCAAAAAATGTTCCAACATAAGGCAGAAATGGTGTGGAAATTTTGTTAGGACCCCCCCATCTTGAAAGTTTTCTGGTATTTTTCAAGTGGTGGGGAGGAAGATACATATTTTCACAGTGGAAGGTAGGGAACAAAGAAGGTAATTAAGCTAGTGCTTATGTAATTCTAGGTTGGGGGTTTCTTCTTGTTTGGATTCTATAATTGTCTTAGGTAGGCTTAATAAAGGAAATTTAAGGAAGCCTCATTGATATACTTCAATTGTTAATGTGTTTAAATTACCTGTTGTTTTGTTCATAGCCATGACTATTACTAATGTGCAAAGGCTCCCTCCTTGTCTCCCCTCTCTCTTATTGTATCTCTTTTCCTTTACCTCCCTTTCTCTTCTCTCTCTAGATCTATAGAGATTTAGTATGATACATTAGTCATTACTTCTTCTAAAAGTATATAATTGTAAATATGACTGGGCAATTGCACAGCTTGTATATTTTTTTCCTTCTGTCATTAGTGGTAGAAATGTTACTCAGACTATTTTAACATTATATCAATTTTTAGTATGAAGTAGTGTGACATTACATTTAGATTTATTTGTTGGGCTATCATAGTTTATTATGTATACATAGCCCCACACAAAGTCAGATCATTTTAATATTAATAATTTTATATTATATGTATATTTATATTCATGAACTGATTTTTCCTTTGTTGTCTTTTTTAAAAATAATTTTTATTGAGATTGATTACATAAATTACAAAGTTTCACAGTATTGTGGGATAGTGAAACTTAAAGTCACAAACACATTTTAACCTTCACAAGGCAAATTGTCATTGTCATGGTCTATAATGTTTGTGAATTCTATGAGCTTTGACAATACAGCTGTTTCTTCCACATCGGGTGATATGTACATTCCTTTCCTTTTGCTTAGTGTCAGCCGTTCCTTCTTTCCCTGTCATTCCCTCCTTTCCATCACTGCCCTTTTGTTGCGTAGTTTGTTTCCATCAATGTCCAGTGCAGCTGATGGGCCCCTCTGTTGTATAATTTCCTGTGTCCCTCTGATTCTGTGCCCTCCTCCTAGCTTCCCTCAGATGTGTGTGCGCACACATGCACACACACCCTCCCCACATACATACATATATACACCATATATATGGTCAAGAACATGGAGTTTTGGGATAACGGGGCGCTTCTATGCCCAGCTATTATGCTTCCTAATGTAGATAGAATAACAGGACTCTACCAGCTGGTCTCATTGATGGAAATGGAATTTCTAGAACTTTCTGCCTGGACTAGCCCCTAAACTATAGTCCCCTGTTCTACTTCCAATTATCTAGAATTTCAACTTTGATCTACCCATTGCACCCAGCTAGAGCCATTTTTTCTTAATACTACTCCTAAAGTTTTATGCTTTCAGTTACTAAGACTGCTTCTTTTTTCGTATTTTAAATATTTATTTATTTTTGTTGGTTTTGGGGCCTGATCTTGGCCTGTGCACTGTCCCTGAGCTCTTTGGCTCAAGGCTAGCTCTCTACTTGAACCACAGCACCACTTCTGGCTTTTTCTGCTTAGGTCATACTGAGTAATTGAACCCAGGGCCTCATGCATGCAAGTCAAGCACTGTACCACTGAACCACCTTCCCATCCCCTCTTTATGATTTTTTTTTAATTGTAAAGGTGATGTCCACAGGGGTTGCATAAGTCAGGTAAGGAGTACATTACTTTTTGAACAGTGTCACACCTCCCTCATTGTCTCCCAATTCAGACCCTTTCCTATAACTGGGAAATTGTTGCTTGCTTTTAGCTGTTGAATTGGGGTGGTCTGGATTAAGACATTCAGTTGCCATTATTTATAATTATTGCTTTGAGTTATAACAGAAATATTTTTCAGTTGCCTCTTAGCCCTATGGGAGTAATTTAAATTTTGGTTATTCTAGTAATTTTGGTAATTCTGGTTATTTTAATAATTCTGCCTCACAGAGCTTACTTAAGATTTTGACCCTTAGGGTTGTTTCTATGAGAGTTAGATTTCATTTTGTAGCTAACATTATCTCATTCCTCTTGAGAAATTGAGTAAGTTTATATTGCTTCTAGAGAAAATAAATAAAAAATTATTTTATGGTAGCTGTTAATCCTTTGTGCCCAATTTTAGTTTTATCTGGGCATAAATCACTTGGCAAACATTTAGATGGATCATCCATTTAGAATCTAGTAAATATGTTCAACTTTATACTGTCAATTATAGATTGTCTCCCGCTGGGAAACTGCCTTCTTGTTTTATATTTTAAGGTTATTTTGAAGGAGAAAAATGTTTAGCAGAAAGCAGGTACCCTTCTCTATAAACCTACGTGTACATACCTGTATATTTACATATATGTTATTCATCCTAAGATGCTAATATATTTTTCAAAAAGTATTTTTGTACTGTACAGCCAATTGAGCTCACTTATTTTTAATGTTACATTATATGTTTTGATATCTGCTGTCAGTCACAGTCCAAAAATATTAAGTGGAATTTTTTAGAAATAATATGTCTTAATATACATGCTATTCTCATAGCATGATGGTCCTGCTCTTTTCATCCCATCATATGAACTAATTATAGAAGAAGTAGAGAAGAGAGATGGAGGGAGAAAGGGGGAAAGATAGGAGAGAGGGAGGATGCTCACATAATGTTATTATGATGGTGTATTGTTATCATTATTCTGTTGTATTAGTTATTGCTAATCTTACACTGATGAATTTATAAATTAAACTTTACTGTAAGTATGTTTATATAGCAAAAAGTGACAAGTTCAGTACTCATGATGGTTTCAGATATCCTCTGGAAATCTTCAAGCTTATCTTTGGTGATTCAGTGGGGAGTACTGTACTGCCTTGTAAATATGGTGCTTATCATTTTTGATGAAAATTATGCATTTGAACTTCTAAATCACTCGGCCACTTCTAATATAAAAATTTTGCTAGCATTTTAAATGTCAAGAAATTAAAGATTGGAAACTAAAACTTAAAAATGATGTGAATAGCATATAAAGATAATATAAAGCTAGATAACTATATAATTGGTCAGTTAAGTTGGAATGCATTTGGGAAGCAAAGGAGATTCCAGGACTACTGCTTAGAAGTAGAAATACACTAGAACTGTTTCTAGCAGACCTAGTACATTATTTTGTAAAGACAAAAGTAAATCATATACTTTGGTTTATAATTTGTCACTTTATACAGTGGATTCTAATATTAATGTTTTCCTTTATGCTAATAATTCCAGGACAGCTTACCCCTCTTTAGAAGTTTTGAGGTAAAAATTATGTTTTTTAAAAGTTTATATTGTCTTTTTAGTTTTTTTTTTTAATTGACTGCACCAATGTTTGGACTCAGGTTTGTACTTGTTTGCCGTGCTTGTCGTGTCTGGCACTCTTCCTATTCCAGCCACACCTTCACCCCAAGTTTTGTAGATTATTTTGGAGATGGAGTCTGGTTGACTTTTTTGCCTGGGCTCCCTTAACTGTGATCCTCTGAATCCTAACCTCCTGAATACCTAGAATGAGAGGTGTGTCGTACCTGGATGGAGTTTGTAATTTTGGTTTTACTGGTATAACAATTCTTTTGGCTGAGTAGTTAAATATCAGTGAAAGTTCACTTAGATTGCAGTTTTGGAGCTGGAAACTTAAAAAGCATGACACTGTTCTAAATATTACCTTCCTGGTTGTCACCACATGAGAAGATAAGCAATTATGTGTGGAACTTAGAAGAATTTGTCCTTTTCATCAGGCTACAGTGGTCATAGCCCACCCACTTTCATGAATTCATTTATATAAGCACCATATGCTTGTAATCTAATAACCTCATACAGTTTTGCAGGTGACATTCAAGCAATAGTAGTTGTGCTTTGAGTATTGGTACCTGCTTCTCCCTGAGTAACACCTTCATTCATGGGGGACGAGCTTCTGTTCCTTAGGAATGGTAACCCCTGTTCTTCTCAGCTTGCCCTCCTTCTACTGGTGTGGTTTCTTTCTAGTCTTATGTGCAGGGCTTGGAAAAGGGATAGGAACCACCTTAGCTTTATTTGCCCAGATTAGATCTACTGTAATAAAAAGTTAGTAAGGTATTGGGAACTCAAATGGGATTTGGGCTCAAATGGGATGAACATTTTATGTTCTTAACCAAGACTTGAAGATTAAATAAATGCTTTTAAATTTCTTGCTTTCTTAGTACAATTTAAAAGTTTTCAACCACTTTTATTTTGTTTTCCTGAGATATGCTGCTAAACTTCACATTAAGTGAAGAGCATTTTAGAGATGCATTATGCATCTAACAGATGAAATTAATATGCATATTTAAATAGCTTAATGCCATAAACTGGTTGGTGATGACCTTTGTTTTCCTTTCTTTGATTTTAGATTCGTCTACTTCCACAAACTTATGGGATTTTAAATTATTATTAATGCAATATTGAATTTTTTGTACGTTTTTTATTGTAAAAAATGCTGTACAGAGGGGTTACAGTTACATGAGCAAAGTAATAAGTATATTTATTATTGAGCATTGTTGCCTTCTCCTTTGTTTTCCCCCTACCATCCCTTCCCTCCCAACTCCACAACTACTACCCCCGCTCCCCCCGCTGAAGTTGTAAAGTTCTTTTTCAGCATAGTGTTTTGTATATCTCATTGTTACAATGGGTCAACCTGTATCCTTATTTAAACATTTTGTTTATTCCCTTCCCCTCCCTGAATTAAAGAAGTGTATATACAAGATGCAGGTCACTGACATCAAATACAGTGAAAACAGAGGTTATACCATGGGGGAGGAACTTACAAAGAAACAAAAAAATCACATGTACATTATACATACATTAGAAACAATAGCAAGAAAGAAAAATGATATTTGTGTCCCTATCTTGGGATTCATTTTGTTTAACATCATCTTATATGGTCATATGTACATAGCTTTTGGCCTTTTCTGCTTGTCCTACACATGTACTAGTTATTGCAAATAAGGGAAACCATGGGACCTATGTTTCTTTGGGCCTGGCTTACTTCACTTAATGTAATTTTTTCCAAATTTTTCCATTTGCTAACAAGTGGGGCAATTTTCTTAATAGAGACCCAGAAACACAACAAATCAAAGAAAGGTTGGACAAATGGGATTGCATGAAATTGCAGAGCTTCTGCATGGCAAAGGACATAGCTAGCAAGATCAATAGAAAGCCCACAGATTGGGAGAAGATCTTCACTAATCATACAAGGGACAAGGGTCTAATATCTAAAATGTGCTTGGAACTAAAAAAAATTAAATCCCTCAACAACAAATCCTCAAAGAAACAACTGCCCGATAAATAAGTGGGCTAACGACTTAAAGAGAAACTTCTCTGAAGAGGAAATAAGAATTGCGGACACATGTAGAAAAGATCAATTTCTCTAGCCATAAAAGAAATGCAAATCAAAACAACATTGAGATTCCACCTCACCCCAGTTAGAATGGCTATAATCAAGAACTCTAATAACAACAGATGCTGGAGGGGATGTGGCCAGAAGGGAACCCTACTGCATTGTTGGTGGGAGTGTAAACTTGTTCAACCATTTTGGAAAATAGTATGGAGGTTCTTCAAAAAACTCCACATAGAGCTCCCCTGTGACCCAACAGTCCCACTTTGGGGCATTTACCCGAATGAACACAAACAAGGCCATACTAAGGCTACCAGCAAAACTATGTTTATCATAGCATTATTTACCATTACTAAGATATGGAACCAACGTAGATGACCCTCAGTAGATGAATAGATCAAGAAAATGTGACACACACACACACACACACACATACACACACAAAGACACATACATACACAGTGGAATTCTATGCCTCTATCAGAAAGAATGACAATATTGAAATTTAACTTTGAGATTGTGACAGACATTGAAGTCAAGCTAGCTTGAGTGGGATTGATACAGCTGTGAAAACTTTCTCATGAAAGTTAATCTGAGAGTTCAGATTGATGTGTTCCCCTCTTTTTCTGTTTCAGACACTATTGTTAAACACTTAGATATAATGTTTAAGTGTTATAAACACTTAAATTAGTACTCTTAATTTCCTGCCAATGTAGGACATTAAACATTTAATATTCAATCACAAAGATTATAGAATTTAGTATACATTTTCTAGCAATTTTTGTTTAAATAAATTAATAATTTTATAACATAGACTGAAGTCTATGCTAAGTCTATGCCAGAGCCAGTTCAGAGAACATTGGTATGATGTTAAACAAATGAAAGAATGATTACATAGGGAATATTGGAAATAATTAGTAAGTTCAGCATACATACTGATAGAATGGTTATTTTCTTTGATTTTATTTATAAGTAGGATCAGTTGATGGATATTGTATATATATGTGTACATACATAGAAAGATAAATTTTGAAATGTTAACTATTTTTTAAAAATGGAGTTGGTTTTTAGTGGGAGAGCAAGCTCCTTTTTTCTAGAAGTGATCAATGTCAGGAAAGTACATGGGCTCTATTGGGTGGGAGTTTTAAGTAAATTGTTTCTATTCCTGTGGCAATTATACTCTTATGGAGGGAAATGGTAATGATTATTGTAAATGCATTTTTAAATTATTGTTTTACTTTGACAATTCTGGAGGGACTGCATGATTATAAGTATTAAACCAGAGAAACACTTGAGATGAGGATACAGTTATATGAAAGAAAAATCAGTAATGTGATTAAGAAGGGGAGTGTCATCTTTGCAAGTTTATAGATTGAATTAAATCCCTTAGCATATAGTGTAACTAGTTTGCTCTTTCTTTCTTGAGCTTCTGGCCTAGGTGCTGTCCCTGAACACCGTTAGCTCAAGGTTAGTGCTCTACCACTTTGAGCCACAGCTCCACTTCTGGTTTTCTGGTGGTTAATTGGAGATAACAGTCTTACGAATTTTCCTTCCTGGGCTGAGTATGCACTGTGATCCTTAGATCTCAACCTTCTGAGTAGCTAGGATTATGGATGTGAGCCATTAGCATCTGGCTAAAATAGTTTCTTAAGACTCACCAAACACAGTGGCTTAATTGTTATAATATTTCTGTAATCATTAAAATGCTGAAATGCTTATTTGATATTTAGTTTATTTAACACATAACATTTTCAATTGTGAACTTCAAAGTATTGTTTCAATGAACTTAAGTGAGAGAGAGGACTTGTTTATAGGTGTGCTCTTTTAAAATTGTCAATCTCATCAGAATACTTAATGCAAACTGTTTTTCCACTACAGGATACCTCCATTTGTTCTATTAATATTACTTCTTTTTTCCCTAAACTGTCAGGTTTAATAATAACCTTTTCTTCTTTTTCAGTTTGTACTGTTTCTTTTCACCTCAGTGTACTACCATTGTGGTATATTAAAATACAAAATGAGAAAATTCAGTGTTGTTGGTACAGAGTACCATTTTAAAACTCACAAATTCACCAACCTATAAAGTTAATGAAATAACTCATTTGAGGAAATAAATTTTTCCTTAAATCAAAATAGATTAACTACTCCATAAATCAGCATGAAAATACGTCAGAAAATAACAATGATTATGCTCATATGGAAGTCATTTATAAAATATCACTAATACAATATGCTAATGGAAAATTACATCATCACTCTTCATCTTCCTTTGTAAAGAATTTGTTCTTTGTAATAACCACAACATGGGCCCCTTCCCTGGCAACCAATGGACTAGTAGATGTTCCTAGGATTTGGGCCACCTCCCAGTAGCCTTTGCCTACTAGCCTGCAGCTAACCCTTCTCATCACCCATTATTATCAAGGCCTGGGGGAATGCCACCCAGCCTCCTACTTCTCTACAAGGTGGATGCCGAGTCCTTAGATAGTGATTATCTAAAAGTCATCATTTGCATCAGTCTGGAGAAGAAAGGGACAGAGTGCTCATTGCCCATGCTTGCATGCTCTTGGTGGTGCTGGATATCAGGCAGCATCAGCACAATGTGCTCTTTTGTGGAGTCCTCTAGGGAGCAAGGCACCCCAGCCTCTTCTTAGGCGGGTTCACATTGTCTTTAAGTAGCACTTCTTCAAAACCTTTCTGCGCTTTCCTAAATTCAGTCTTCATGGGGCCTGACAAATTTGAAGTGGTGTCAGCAGCAGGGGTCTTGGTGTCTGCCAGCATCTTGCCCTGGCACTCCCAGCCGTCCCCTGCAAGGAGCAACAGCAGCTCCTGCAGCTGCCTTTTCTCTTCCTCCTCCTGGGTCAGCTGGTTGACACACTCATCTTCCTCCTGATACAGCTGATCCAGAACTTCCATCTGTTCTTTACAGAAAACTTTGGCCTCTTCAATAGTGCTAATATGTTCTGACAGCTGGCTGCATTGATGTTGGAGGTCATCCACTTGACTCTGGGAGTCCACCTTGTTAGGCAGGTCATCGGTGAAGCAGATTTTCAACTTCTTGGGTACCTGTGTGTCCTGTTCCTGTCCCCATACACACCATGGTTCCAGCTCTTGAGGAAGAGAGCCTGTTGCTCCAGCTTTGTCTGGCACTGGGCTGCCAGGTTGGCCAGGCACCTGCAGCGGGCCTGCTGCTCCTGCAGCTGCCAGCTGAGTTTTACCTTTTTTGATTCAGCAACTGATAGTTCTTTACGGTAAGTATCCCACATCGTTTGTGGGTTGTCTACATCCTCTGGGACAGTCATGTCAGGTGGAGTTGCCTCCTCACCCTTTTCTTCTTCATTGTTCACTCCTTCACCTTCCCTAGGGAAAGCCAGAAAGCTCAGCTGGGCCTGCTATTGCTCCTTCTGTTATCTGGTTGCTTCCAGGCACTTCAGAGCATCCTGCAGCTTTTGAGTCACCGTCGGGTCCCCCAACGTGGTCTGCTTTTGCACTTGCTTCAGCTGCTCCAGCATCTGGGTGTGCCTCCGCAGGTGCTGCTACAGGGCCTCCTTCTCTGAGCTCAGCTGCTGATTGGAGGATATGTGCTGCTCCCAGGTGCCTCTGAGCTCCTGCAGATGGGCCAAGTACTGGTCATGCAGCTCCTACAGATTCTGAGCCACTTGGCTCTTTATCTCAATCACCTCTTTCCATTCTTCTTACTTCTCTAGCTGCTCCAGCTTCTCCTGCAGATGTTTCTTCACCTGCTACTCTGAATTTAGGATGCTGGTGAGCTCCTCCTCCTCAATACTCACCCTGTGGAAAGCATCCTGCAGCTAGGCCAGCTGATTTTTCAGCTCCCTGTTGTGCACATGTGAGCATCTCATGGTCTCAGATCTCATGGTCTCATGATCTTCGGCATGCTGATCCCATTTCTCCATCATCTTCTCTAGCCACTCCTGCTGCTCCACATTCTGGAGACTGAGGCTCTTGTTTTCCTGTACCTGGTAGGCCTGGGCCTGCAGCTGCTGCTCAGCCTGAGATGGTCCTGCAAAGGGCTGCAACTCTGCCAACTTCTTTCTCAGTTCCTCCAGGTTGGTCCCTAGGTCCAACACCTGCCTCACCCCTTGCTCTCTCTCCTCTCTAAGTTGGTTCATCTGCTCTGAGAGCTGCTGGACCTTATCCTTCCACATGGACCTCTCCACCCTCAGGTCCTTGGCAAAGTTGACGCTCTCCAACTTTAATGTGGTCACACTCCTTTCATGTTGTGTAGTTGTCTTTTCAGTGCTGCCTGTTCTTCATGTTGATCTTCTGTGTCCAGAGCACTTCCAGCTTCTCCTACAATTCGGTGTTCACTGCCTCCAGGTCATCATAGCTTCTGGTCTTTTCCTGGAGTTGTAGCTTTACATTATTCAGGTCTTCGATGAGCTGAAGGTTCTTCTTTTCTGTCTCATTCTGTGTGATGATGACTTCTGACAATGTCATCTCTAGCTCTGTGGCGTGCTGCTGTGAAGCCTGCAGGCAGCTGGCGAGACCTTCATGCTCCATTTCTCTTTCATTGGCTACCTGTTGTACGTGGGTCAGGGCAGATTGTAAATTGCATTCTTCTGAAACCAACATCTGTATTGATATCCTGTTGTTTTCCAGCTCTGTTTTCAGTGCTTCTTGCACATGGGCTATCCTCTCATTTTCTTTCTTAGGTTGGTCCTTCAGGTCTTTCTTTTCCTGCTTCAGTTGTTCAATCTCACTGCAAAATTGTTGGATTCTTAGGGCAAGCACCAGATGTTATTAGCGCCTCTCTAGATCCTTTGTGTTATTGGGATCTGTCACTCTTGAACCTGGCTGCTCTGACTGTGTCCACAGGCAGGGGAGGCTTAGGGTCAGCATGATCTTTGGCTGTACTCCAAGTTGAATTATAGTCCCTGTGGAGTTTTTCTTGGGGTTTCCTCCCTTTTCAGTTCTCTTGTTTTTCTTGAATTTTGCAGGTCCATCAGGACAATTCTGGTATTCTTGCAGAAGTTTCTTTCCTGCAGATATATAGATATAATTTTTTTCTGTCTTGTTTGTTCAGACATCCCAGTTCTGAGACAGGTAAGATAGGTGGGGGGCATATTTCCAGGCTCTCTGAAATCACCTCTATTCTTACAATCACTATCAACTATGTCTATTTCTCTTATATCTCCAAAGTCACCTTGATTCTCTTGCTCACCACTCGGCCACCTCTACCTTCCGCCTCCAATACTTTCCTGTTGTCACTCCATGCAAAAGTAGCCTATCAATGTACTTTTTAAAGAGTATCACTTGTTAAAATGGTATGAAATACGTTTTCACCATTCAGTAGAATAAAGCCCTGTTGTGCATTGTTTTTGTTGTTGTTGGTCGAGGGGCTTGAACTCTAGGCTTGAGTGCTTTCCCTCAGCTCTTCAGCTGAGGGTGAGTGCTCTAACACTTGAGCCACAGAACTGCTTCCAGTTTTCTGGTGGTTAATTGGAGATAAGAATCTCATGGACTTTCCTGCTAGGATTATAGGCATGAACCATCAGCACCCAGCTATTGTGTTCTTCAATAGAGATGCACAGATCAGTTGTTATGTAATTGTGTATATAGTATAATCTACCTCCTGAGTTTACTTTTACATTTAGTTTACAGTTGAGACCATTTGAGTTAAAATTTGCCATCTTATTTCCAGAGGTTAAATACAATTATTGATTCAAATGGCTACATTTTTCTCAGTTATCTATTTCTTGGTACAAGTCTAGTCTTGTTTCCTGCATGATAGTGACCAGGTTGGCTCCACACCAGGATTCTCAGATCTCAGCCTCCCAAATTGCTAGAATTACACCTTTTAAGACTATATATAAACACGAGCCGTGAGTGCCTGGCTTTGTTGTTTCATTCTTTAAGTTCTGGTTAATGTTAGCTACCACTGCCCATCTCCGCTTTTTTTCTCTTCCTTGCCTTTTCACTGTTGTGTCTTTTCAGTCCTTCACCAGTCAAATGTTACCAATTTTGAAGATTTACTGAAAGCATAAACATTTACTGAAAACGTAAGTGAAGATATTCTTGATGATCATACCAGTAATGTCATTTTCATGTCAATAATTCTGGTATATCCAATTAATACTGTGATGTGAGATGTTTTAACCATGTTCTTATCAATGGGTATATTGCTATAAAACATTTATGAAACTATTTGAAGTTGTCACACAATTCATTGATCCTCCATAGTTTATTATTGGGATGTCTTCCAGTTTACTCATTTTGTTCTATGTGTTCTACCCATTGTACTTTTACTTCAGATTTGTAGTACTCTACTTTCAAGTTAAATTTCACTATTTTAAATATCATTGTGTCCAACATCTTGAACATGTAGGATGCAGTTTAATGTCTCTGCTACTTTTAAAATCTGTTCAGTTTCCACATTGGAAATTATCCAGTTTCCAATAAAAATTGGCTAAGTTTTCTCCATACTATGAAATGTATTTTTCTGCCTTTCTGTGTGCCTGGAAGTTGTTGATTAGACAAGTTTTTTACCTGGGATGCTGGCTATGTTAGGATTCCTATGAGTAGTAGTATTGGTTTATTCTGGCTGAGATAGAAGCATTTCTATTTCAGATCTTTTTATAAGGTTCCTTAGTTGGACACAGAGTAGCATTCTGTGTAAAGATAACTTTTTTTCTGACTGAAGCCAGCTCCTGTAACTACTCTCTAAAGAATGCTGAATTGGGATGCTTTGTTAGTAGAAACAGCATCTATTCTTCACTGATGTTAAGTGCACAGATGCTGTGCATCCACTTGTTGAGACTGCTGAGCAAGAACACACTCAAGCATGAAACTGTTATACATATGTCATAAAGGACAACATGAGTCTAGAATTCATTCATTTCATCTTCCTCCCCTCAATGCTAAGAAAAGCTGTGTGGGGAAATATAGTTTCCATTATGGGTGTCCCTCCTGTTCTGCAGCTGAGGGACTCTGGAGAATAGTCTTCCTTGAACACCATCACTTGAACACAAGGCCAATGCAACTCTGGGATAGTGCACTGGGGGCTAGACATTCTTTTCCTAACAGGAGATTTACTAGTCATGATTTACTAGTCATGGACTTTTTTTTTATTATCTGGCTTAGGTATTTTCCTCACAGCACAGGGTATGATCAGCACACACTGAGTTTTCAAGATGTCTAAGTATAATTCTCTCCTCTCTATGCGTGTCCAGTGAGCCTCAGTGCCTTGACTTATGTGGCATTGCTAGGATTCTCTTTCTCTGTGCTTCACCTGAAATCCTTCTGTATGCAGTGAGCTAGAACAACCACAGGTCTCCACTGGATTCTTTACTGTGCCTTGAACATTTGTATCTATTTTTTTTTATATCCAATGTTCTGAAAGTTGTTTTGTATATTTTTTCCCTTGCCTTTTCCTGTTTTTGTTTCTGTTAGGTAGATAAATCTGGTCCCTGTTGCTCTAACCTGTCACAAACAGAAGCATATTTTTGTTACATTTTTTCAAAAGTAATATGAAACAGACATTCTTAAGGGAAGAAGTTCAGTGTAGTACAATATGGGATTCATTCTAGTTTTATAGTCCTATAAAATTATCCCCAAACTTAAGTATTTTTCTAGTATGTTTATAGAATTCTAATTTAAAACAATGTTTTCCATTTTGCAAGTTGTTCTTCATCTGTCATTGCAGTACGGATTGCTATTTAGTAAGTTCATTTTGTGCTATAGGAGATGAGGGTTGTAATGAGTAGTTACTTTGACCAACAGAATAAGAGTAGTCCAGGTCCCCTATATATAGTTTGAAAGTCTTCTAGTAGTTTATCTAAGGTATAAAAACCATATTTTGCAAATGACTTTACAAGAGCCTTTGAAACAAAGTATTTTTTCCATTTTGTAATAACATACTCCATCTGAATATATATATATATATGTATATATATCTGTCTTAAACAATTAGATACTGTTTCTAAAGCAGATGTCTTTTTTAAAGTGTATTTTATTTTCATTATTGTTCACAGAAAGAATAATGCCATGTTTTTAGGAGAGTTTTGCTAAGAAATTATCTGGAGCTTCAGTTAATATGTCTTATAATTGTATAATTAACAGATAATTGTGGGGCATACTGTTAGCTATAACCTTCTTTTTCACACAGTTATGTTAATGTTCTCATATCAATTATAGTTCTTTATTCCCTTTAAAAATCTCAAATTTCATGGGCTTACAAAGAGTGAAAAGTGGAATATGTGAGGGACTGATTCATTTATATTACAATTTCAATTTGTCATTTTTTAAAAAAAATTTTATTGTAAAGATGCTGTACAGAGGGTTTACAGTTACATGAGTAAGGTACTGAATATATTACTTGACGATCATTGTTACTGCTTCCCTTGTTGTCCCACTATCCCTTCCCTCCCCCACCTCCCACACTCCTCCCTCCCCAACCTTCCTCAACCCCTCCTCCATCCCCCCCCCCGACCTGAAGTTGTAAAGCTCTTTTCCAATATACTGTCCCCATGGGTATTGTTACAATGGGTTATCCTGTGTACTTGTTTCACCATTTTGTTATTCCCCTTCCTCTCCCCAGATTAGACAAATGTATATACAAGATTCAGGGTGCCGAAATCAAGTACAGTGACAACAGGGAATATACCATAGGGGGAAGAACACACAAAGGAAACAAAAATCACATAGTACATTTAAAACTACAACTATAAAGATCTCTTGTGTACATATCTTGGCGTTCATTTCACTTAACATCATTTTTAATACATATTTTTATTGTAAAGATACTGTACAAAGGGGTTACAGTTACATGAGTAAGGTAATGAGTACATTTCCTATCAAGCATTGTTACCTCCTCCTTTGTTTTTCCCATACCTTCCCCACTGCGCTAACTTCTCCCTCCACCTGCAAGTTGTTCGTTTTCAATCTAGTGTCTTGTATATCTCATTGTTACAATGAATCAACCTGTATCCTTATTTCATCATTTTGTTATTTCCCTTTCCCTCCCCAAATTAAAAAATGTATATACAAGATGCAGGGCACTGGAATTAAATACAGTGGAAACAGATTATACCATGGGGGAAGAACATACAAAAGAGACAAAAGAAAATCATACAGTACATTATAAGTACATTAAGAACAACAGCAACAAAGATAAAATCTCTTGTGTCCCTATCTTGGGATTCATTTTGCTAAGCATCATCTTATGGTCATATGTTCATAGCTTTTGACCTTTTCTGCTTGTCCTAGAAATATACTAGTTATTGCAAATAAGGGAAACCATGGGATCTATGTTTCTTTGGGCCTGGCTTACTTCACTTAATAAGAATTTTTCCAAGTCTCTCCATTTCCTAACAAATGGGACAGTGTCATTCTTTCTGATGGAGGCATAGAATTCATATATATATATATATATATATATATATATACACACACACACATATATATACAGACATATATATATATACATACACATATAGATAGATAGATAGATAGATATCACATTTTCTTGATCCATTCATCTACTGAGGGGTATCTGGGTTGGTTCCATATCTTGGCTGTGGTGAATAATGTTGCAATAAACATAGTTGTGCTGGTAGCTTTAGTGTGACCTTGTTTGTTTTCCTTTGAGTAAATGCCCAAAAGTGAGTTTGCTGGTTCATAGGGAAGCATTTGACAAGATCCATCACCCCTTTATCATGAAAGCTCTGGAGAAGCT
The DNA here is from genome assembly GCF_000151885.1 of Dipodomys ordii. Classification (NCBI taxonomy): domain Eukaryota; kingdom Metazoa; phylum Chordata; class Mammalia; order Rodentia; family Heteromyidae; genus Dipodomys; species Dipodomys ordii. The sequence goes on along the minus strand of NW_012267220.1, from coordinate 21,261,485 downwards.
AAGAATCCAAGGAACATTTCTCAACACAATAAAGGCTGTGTATGACAAACCTACAGCCAGCATTATACTTAATAGTGAAAAGTTAAACTGTTTCCTCTAAACTCAGGGACGAGACAAGGATATCTCCTCTTCCCACTCCAATTTATTATTAGAATGCATAGCTAGAATAATAAGACAAGATGAAAACATAAAGGGGATCTAGGGAAAGATGAAGTAAAACTCTTCCTCTTTGCAGATGACATGATCTTGTATTTAAAGCACCCCATAGGCTCCACTCCCATGTTACATGAGCTGATTCGAAACTTTGGCAAAGTAACAGGGTATAAAATTAACCCACAAAAATCAATAGCTTTCCCGTATGCCAATTATGAGAAGAGTGCAACTGAAATCAGGAAAGCAACTCCTTTTGTAATAGCCTTCAAAAAACAAAATGCCTAGGAATTAAAATGAAGGAATTATATGATGAATACTTTAAAAACCTGAAAAAGGAAATTAAAGCAGAAGTAAGGAAGTAGAAAAACCTCCCATGCTCCTGGATAGAGAGGATTAACATCATGAAAATGGCAATACTGCCAAAGGCTATATACAAATTCAGTGTGATACCTATCAATATCCCAACTTTATTCTTCAATGAAATAGAAGAAGCAATCCAAAAATTCATATGGAACCATAAAAGACCCCGAATAGCAAAAATAATCCTTAACAGAAAGAACAGTGCTGGAAGAATAGAAATTCCAGACTTAAAACTCTACTACAAGGCCACAGTAATCAAAACAGCTTGGCACTGGCACAAGAGCAGATGGAATAGAACTGAAGACCAATGGAATAGAACTGAAGACCCAGAAATGAACCCAGACATACAGCCATCTAATCTTCGATAAAGGAGCTAACAATAGAATGAAAAAGACAGCCTCTTCAGTAAATAGTGCTGGCAAAATTGGTTAAACACCTGTAGAAAACTAAAGCTAGATCCAGTATATCACCCTGCACCAGAATCAACTCCAAAAGGATCAAAGACCTTTCAAATCAGACATCTGAAAACATTACAGGAAGGAATAGGTGAAACTCTAGGGCTCCTTGGCATAGGACAACATTTCAATAAAGACTCAGAAACATATCAAAGAAATGTTTGACAAATGGGATTGCATGAAATTGCAGAACTTCTGCATGGCAAAGTACATAGCTAGTAAGAGCAATAGAAAGTCCATAGACTGGGAGAAGATCTTCAGTAGCTATACAAGAGACAAGGGCCTCATATCTAAAATATATTCAGAACTCAAAAAATTAAATCATCCAAAAACAAAGCCCAAAAGGAACCTCCCCCATCAATAAGTGGGAAAAAGACTTAGTCTCCCAAAAACAAATCCTCACAGAAACAACTGCCTGATAAATAAGTGGGCTAAAGACTTACAGTGAAACATCTGTGAAGAGGAAATAAGAGTGGCCAAATGCCACATGAAGAAATGCTCAACTTCTCTAGCCATAAAAGAAATGCAAATCAAAATAATACTGAGATTCCACCTCACCCCAGTTAACATGGCTATAATCAAGAGCTCTAATAACAATAGATGCTGGAGGGAATGTGGACAGAAGGGAGCCCTACTGCATTGGAGGTGGGAGTGTAAACTTGTTCAACTACTTTGGAAAGCAGAATGGAGGTACTTTAAAAGACTACAGAATTCGTCATTTTTGCTGAGGTAATTAGATTCATAGGTTTTCTTTTTGCTTCAAATTAGCCTTTTTGAGATGACAGGCATAAATTATTTTGCAAATCATTCTTAAATGGAAAAGTACAAAAACAAATCTAATATTGAAAGTATTAGTTGTATAAGTATAGACTATGAATATGTATAACTAAATATGTGTGTATTGAATTTAGTTTGATATTATTTAGAAAAACCTTCATACATTTGTTCCTGGAAAATGTTTGGTTATCTGACATTGAGATTAAGCACATGTACTGAAAGCATATGGCTGTCTTAACTCTTTGACCTGGGACTATTCAGTACTTTGTCATTTGTCAAAATAGTATGGCCTGGATTTTTAAGGCAGTTGGAATTCTAAATTGGTAGTGTGAGGGAAAAACTTTAATCCTGTGAATTCTTTTGTGGTAAATGTATGTACACAGGGTTTATTTCTTGGCATTTGTGTATGCACAGTCACACAGGTTTGTTTTATTTTTTTATTTTTGTCTGGAGAATTATAGTATTCCCTTATTATAGTATTCCCTTTGAACTCCTCCCCTCCTTCTCCTGCCCCCCGTAAGTGGGGCCTGATTTCTGGGCCTGGTCACTGTTCCTCAGCTCTTCAGCTCAAGGCTAGGGCTCTACCACTTGAGCCACCAGTGCCACTTCCAGCTTTTTCTGCTTATGTGGTGCTGAGGAATCAAACCTTGGGCCTCATGCATACAAGGCAAGCACTCTACCACTGAGCCACCTTTCCAGCCCTCCCTTTTAAAATTTTAAGGTCACATAGTATTCTCTTCCTTTGTAAGGTTTAGATTTACTTATCCTTCCCTTGATAATATTCATTGTGTAGACTAGATTTAGGTCCTGTGTCAATTTTTGTTCCTTCAGCATTACTTACAAATAAGGTTACTGGCCACAAATCCCATGCTCTTTTTTTTTTAAATCTTGTCAGAGAAAATTTTTATTCTCATTTTGAAAAGTATATTCTGAAGGCACTGAATTCTAGTTTTAACTTTTTTCAACACATTTTAAATACTTACCTCTACTATTTTCTTTATTGCATGGTTTCAGAGAAGTCATATTGATTTCTTATCTTCGGTCCTTTCTTAGTAATGTGTTTTCTCTTTTTTCTGACATTTTCTTTCAATTTTTTTTCATTATTTAAAAATAAAATGCCTGCATGACTTTTTGGTTTTTGGTTCTCATCCTTTTTTTGGTGTTCCTTATTTTATTACTGTTTCAAATATTTGTCCTGTTCTCCCCGCCCCCCCAACTTCTCCTTTTATTCTCATATTCCCATTCTGGAAATGTCACATTTTTATAGTTTTATTTATTTAATTAATTTATTTATTATGAATTTTCTGGTTTTTTGCTTATTTTATAGCTCTTTGATTTTGAGGTTTCTATAAAACAAGCCTGAAGTTATGAGACTTTTCAGCTGTAGTCTATTAATCAGCTCAGCAACAGCCTTTATTTTTCATAACAGTGGCTTTGATCTCTACCATTTGGCTTTGGTTTCTAGGATTTCCACTTCACTAACATTGCTTATCCATACATGCTTGCTGTCTGGTCTCTCATTAATATGCCCTAGTGTAGTAATCATGAATGTTCTTAATTCCTAATAAAGTACTTGCGACATCTGTCATGTCTAGTTCTTATGATTGTTCTCCCTCTTCATTTTTTTTCTTTTGACTATGTATTGTACATTTTTCCCTGATACCCAGAAATGATGTACCAGTAATTTAAGTGTTGGAAGAGGGAGGCAATATTTCTCTAGCCCTTTGGTTAGTTTTCAGTCTTTTGGTGAGCCTGTGTCCTAAAATGTGGACTTTACAAGTCTTTCTTGGTGTTTACAGAAAGGGTAGACTAGGTTGTAGTTAGGTATTTCCTTATGCTAGGATACGTAGCCTCTGATCAAACCTTTGTAGATAAGATTCTGTTTAACTAGTTGCATCTAAGGGCAGACCTTTTAAGATGAGGTAGAACAGTGGGAAGGGAATATTCCAAATGGTTCCATTTACCCTCTGCCGGGTAGAAACATGAGATTTTGCCAGGCGGTTACTGATTGAGTTCCTAGAGATAAAACTGAAATCTATGGTGGAGGGTTTCTCTATAACAGTGTTCTCCTAGAGTATAGAGCTTTGAGTTGTCTACACAGAACCTGCAGTAGTTTGTCAGATACATCTCAGATTTTCCTACTGTAACACTGCTTCCTACATAGTTTACAGTGCTGAGACTTGTATTAATAATGACAGTGCTTGTTTTTCCATGATGAACGTGGAATTCTGTATTTTTCTCCAGCCTTGCATGTTGTGATTTGCTCTATGCCTTCACATATACAACAAAAGGTGCTTTTTCATTCAGCTGAAGTGACACGTTAAAATTTCCTTATATGTGGACCTGGAAACCAGAGTTGTACCTGGCCATTTTATTGAAATTTTAATTTGGCTAGGTGACTTTTAAATTTATTTCAACTTAAGCATACAATAGTATAATATCCTATTTGGGAATTTGATGAAACTAATGTTTTGTTCCACTGTATGCAGGATCAGAAGTAGAGATGCTGGGGTAGATTCTACGTTGATGGAATAATCAATATTTTCCATTTAAAATTTATTTCATTTTAATTTTTAGTGTATTGGGGCTTGAACTCAGAGCATTGCACTCTTGTTTTTTTTTTTTTTTTTAAGTGCAGGGCTGGTGTGCTCTCCCACTGGAAGCACACTTCCACTTCTGGCTCTTTTCTGGTTAATTGGAGATAAGAGTCTTAGGGACTTTTCTGCTCAGGCCTGCACTTAACCTTTATCCTCAGTTCTTAGCCTCTTTTGAGTACCAGGATTACAGATGTGAATCACCAATGCCTATTTTCCAATTTTAAACTGTGAGTTTACTCTTGAAATATTTATTTTTTAAGATAAAATTTCATAAAATTACTTAGGAAACATGCTGAAATACATTTGTTTTAAACTTTTGTAAGTATTTGTTTGAATTAACTTATTTTCTAAATGTAATTGCTATTGGAAAACTATAGTTAGTCCAGGAAAGACTAGCTGGCATTGGGGAGGAAAATGAACTTTGTACTATAAGGAAAAGTAAATATGACTAACCAGAGCTGGAATATTCATACAAACGTTGAACTACAAAATTAGAAAAAACAAAACAAAATGCTATTTTTGAAGGGCAGATAGTTGGACTAAGGGGTTGGTAGATATACAGAAATTGTAAAGAATATTAGCTGATTCTAAGGAGATTTAGGCATAGAAATGGGTAATGATTCTTGTTTATATTTTTTTTGATAAAGTTTTGTTATTGTGACCATTAAGTTTGTAAAGCCTATAGAAAATACTGCTTAATTTTTGCTTTGTCTTAATAGGTTATAAGTTAGAATGAATTGGACTGGAGATGAGGAAAAGGCAAAAGCATACATGAACATTTGAGGAGGTAACTCAGTTATAGCTTGAGCTAAGAGGTGTGACGTATTCCTTTGCCTTGCATATTCAGATCTGAATCCTTCTCTTCTTGGACCCTTTCACTAAATATTTTATTTTCTGCAGTGGATTCTGAACTTATTTGTGGTCCCAAAGAATTTTGTCTTTGTCTTTGCTTATATGGAAGTTGCTTAGTATCAATGAAATGACCAACTTAATAGTGATTATAAATATAAGGACACAAGACGTGCAAGCAATGTGCTAAAATAATTTATGTGTAGTGGAACTTGTTCCCTCATTTTTGAAGGGAATGCACAAGTCATTGAAAAAAGTAATTGAATGTTCAAGTCTTACAACAGAAAGTGAACTTACAAGTTTTTACTTTGTAGAAAACCAATGAATATTGGTTGGCTAGGAAGTCTAAAATTGGGTCTTTTATTCTAAGAATCTTAGGAGGATGAAGTCTTTACTTACAGCACTATTTTAAAAGTATTTACATTTTTTTATTGTGTCTGTCTACTCTGTGTGTGTGTATGCATGGGTGAGTGCATGCAGGGTCTGTGACTAAAAACTCAGGTCCTGGACACTGGCCCCAAGCACAAAACTCACACTCCACCATTTGAACTACAGCTCTACTTCTAGCTTTTGGAGATGAATATTATGGACTTTCCTGCCCAGCCTGGCTTCAAACCATGATCCTCAGATCTTAGTCTCTTGAGCAGCTAGGATTACAGGATTTAGCCACTGGTGTGGGTTGTTTTAAACAATTACAGGCCACATAGAAAATCAGGGTTAGTGCCATTGTGATTTAGGTTTAAATTTGACCCTCTCTGTATTACTTTATTATTGCCCATTGGTGAAATCTGTAGTAGTGGGGACATTCTTTTTATATTAGTTTCCAGCTAAATTTTAGAAGGCTTATGAAGGAATAGGGAACTGGACAGTGGCATTTTGAAGATAATGATAGTGGTTCCATGTAATGAATGCTATTGGATAGTAAGAGATTGCTTGAGTTTCTGAAGAGATGATAGGTATAGATGCCCTGAGCATGATTATTTTTTTTTTTGCAGATGTGGGAATAACAGCATGTTAAACGTTTAAAATATCTGCTACTATGTTGTTAGCTATACAAGTAATTAAATGTGAATTTGTTAATAAGTTTTTTATTGTGAAAATACCATACAGCGGGGTTTACATGAGCAAGGTAATGAGTACATTTCTTATCAAGCATTGTTGCCTCCTTTTTTTTTCCTCTACCATCCCTGACCTCCCATCTCCAGGACTACACTCCACCCACCCCGCCCCCACCAATGTTGTAAAGTTCTTTTTTTAACATAGCATCTTATACATCTCATTGTTGCAATGGGTCCACCTGTATCCCTATTTAAACAATTTGTTTTTTCCCTTCCCCTCCCCAAATTATACCAACATCAAATGCAGTGAAAATGGGGGTTATACCATAGGGGAGGGACATACAAAGCAACAAAAAAAATCACCTTATAAATATGTTAGAAACAATAGCAAGCAAGAAAAAAAACCACTTGTGTCCTTATCATTTTTCCAAACATCATCTTATCTGACCTTTTCTGCTTATCTCAGACAAATACTAGTTATTACAAATAAGGGAAACCATGGGACCTATGTTTCTTGGGCCTGGCTTACTTCACTTTATATAATTTTTTCTAAGTCTTTCCATTTCCTAACAAATGGGGCAATGTCATTAGTATTAGAATGCCTAGTTACAGCAATAAAACAAGATGCAAACATAAAAGGGATCCAAATAGGGAAAGATGAAGTAAAACTTTCCCTCTTTGCAGATGACATGATCTTGTATTTAAAGAATCCCACAGACTCCACTCCCAAATTACTTGAGCTGATTTGAAATTTTGGCAAAATAGCAGTGTATGAAATTAACCCTCAAAAAATCAATGGTTTTTCTGTATGCCAACAATGAGAAGAGTGTGGCTGAATGTGAATTTTTGTTTTAATAAGTTTATCTTAATTGTAACACATAACAAGTGAAACAATCACATTTACTACTTGTATGAACATAATGCTGGAATTCTGAGTGTGCATTAAATACCTACTTGCATTGAATCATAATTTTCTCTGTGAAACACGTTTTTCATTTGCTAGGATTACATAGACTTTGTCTAGGTATTATTTGATTTGTGGCTTTCTTTGTGCCAGTTTTTACCAAAATATACTGAATAAAATATTTATGTGATTTTTCTGGCTATTTATAATGTAATCTGTTTTTTTATAGTGTTTAGAATGTTCTTAAATGTAGAACCAGCATTTGCTTTTACATTACAATTTTTATTGCATGGTGCTTCATTAACCATTCACCGTATTTTATTTTGTACTGATCATTCAAAACTATGTCTTGAGTAGTCTAGTATAGAATACATTATTTAAATTTTGTTAGTCTGGAAAAGTTTACTGACTTCTAACACAAATAAGATGAAAAGTACATATAAGCTTTTATTTCTGCACAGTTAATTTTCACACAATTTATCAAATAGGCTGTATGTGTTAGTCCTTACATTTTTCATCTCATGAAAAGAACTGGTAGAAGAAAACAAGGCAGTGGTTTGAAAGAAGTATGGAGTTTGAAGGCAAAGCCTTTATGATATTGTCTTGTGCGAGGGTTTAATCTTTATAAATGAAGCAATGGTAATTGCTGCCTTTCTGGGCCCTTGTAAAAGCTAAATTTTTGCATGTGTATGTGTATGTGTATAATCTGTGTGTATATGTGTATACATACTATGTATCTCTATAGATTTGTATAGTACCTACTATATAATGAGTTTAGTTTTTGTAACTAATATCACTTATTAATTTTTATACAAAGAAAAGGGCACTGGAAATTATGGAAAAATAACATTAGATTATTAAAATTAACATAAATAAGTATAAGTAAATCTTGAATATTGTTAGATTATGAAAATACTTTATAATGCTAGGGGAGAGACCAAAGTTTTAAATAAGAAAGAATTCTGGCATGTATCATAGTAGTAGTAAGTAGTAGTAAGTGCTTGGCTCTAGGTTTGATCCCTAGAACCACCCATACATACCACGAAAAGAGGTGCTTAAAAGGAATTTTTAATTTGACTATATTTTAAATAGTTTTGTAACAAAGGAAAACAGAACTCGCATGTCAAGTCAAAGATTGCCATGAAAATAATTAACATTAGTAATATGTTACTTATTATTTATCAAAAAATGATAAATAATAAGAGCAGACCCACAATTGGAAATGGGTAATCCAAACAGGCAGTGTATAATGGGAACCTGAGTGGTTAATAATCATATTAACTGATGATCATGAATATGAAAATTACAAGAAAATTCAAATACATAGAAAATACATGAAAGGTAGTACATCTTTAATGCGCTTTTCATTTTTCTCAACATAGAACAGTTATTTAGGTAGCATTTAATTCTTGGTACATATAAAATAACTAATTGACAGGTGAATTAAAGTATATTAGAAGATGTACTCAGGTTATATGCACATTCAGTGTTTTCTTTGTATAAATGGTATAAGTAGCTTTAGAAGAGTTTTGGTTACTTGTAGGCGTTCTTGGAATATTAATGGTGCCTAAGGAACATTAGTAATTTGTATGGAGAAAAAATTGGCATGATCTCACAATTATGTTTTTGTACTTTTTGTACCATGGCCATATTATACAGTGTTGGAAATGAAAACTTTGTACTTTACAGAATAATTTTTTTTTTGGTCCGGTTGTGGGGCCTGAACTCTGGGCCTGGGCGCTGTCCCTCAGCTCTTCAGCTTAAAGCTAGCGCTCTACCACTTGAGCCACAGCGCCACTTCGGGCTTTGTTCTTTTTGCTTATGTGGTGCTGAGGAATCGAACCCAGGGTCTCATGCATGCAAAGCAAGCACTCTACCCCTGAGCCACCTTCCCAGCCCTACAGAATAATTTTTGAATTAATATATAAAGGAATAAAAATGATAATTATATTGAAATATCAAAATACAACAAAGAGTAACTTTATGAGGCCTCTGTAACAGGAATCTAGTAATAGGTCATGATAAATGTCATGATCCCAAAATAGTGACTAGCACAAACCATGTTTTGAGCTATTAGTAACAAAGAAAATGGAACAGAAAAATGTTTTCTCCTATTGTAACACATAGTGCTGTCTTTTGTGTTTTTGTGTCTCTACTTATATTTGAACAGCTAAGTTTTAGTTAGAAAATTGTGAAAATCCTCCTTTTTCCATTTCAAGTTCATGATTCCTGGATTATAATCACGGAGATAGTGGACACTACCATTGGAGAATATCTTACTAGAGAACAATACTAATAGTTGTATCGTTGTTTGTACAGATATAAACAGGAAAAAACTTTTGTGGCCATTACATAGAAAGGTGGAAATCATATTGGGATGGATTAAATTCTCAGCAGCAGTGCAGATTACTGAATTCTACCTACATTTGTCCACATGCATGGATTCAGAAATAAAAATCTAAAAGTTTCAATATAATAAGCATCTAATACTGAGAAAAGTAAAGGCATAAGTACAGTTACGGTGTGTGTTATTGTGGGCTTATGCACTTGTGTGTGTCTTTATGTGTATGAAAATAATATATTTACCTGTGAAAGGCAAATCAATTAACATAAAAGAATTCAGTTATCCCTATAATATTTTAGTTCTTTATGTTCCTGTTCTTTTATTTCAGAGGATTTGAAATAAACAGACTTTACTCAATGATAATTTACTCAATGATAATGAAACATGTACTTATTATAATGTGTACTATAATAATGGAAAAGTGACACCAAGATAGCAATTAAAAAGGAGACTTTGTACCTGTGTCTTGGTGGCTCATGCCAGTAATACTACTTGCTTGGAATGCTGAGATATGAAGAGTACAATTTGAAGCCAGCCCAGGCAGGAAAGTCCCTCAAGAGTCTTATCTCCAATTAACCTTTAAAAAAAATCTGTAAATGGGGCTGTGGCTTCAGTGGTAGAGCATGAGACAAGCCAAGAAGCTCAGAGCCTGGACAAAACCCTGAATTCAAGCTCCAGGACCAGCACAAAACAAAACAATAACACAAACCAAACAGCTCTTTTTGTATATACTATTGGTGCATATTGGTTACTCAAAGAATTATAAAATTAGTATTTTGAAATTCATGCGAGTTCTTATTTTCTTTTTCCAGTTCCATTTGGAATATGAAAGTGTATGTTTTTCAATCAGTTGATATTTATGATAGCAGAATGTAACTCTGAAGGTGGTTAAAGTACTTTGGTATAACTTAGTCCCAAATTTACCCCATTTTTGGCATCTTTATTATCAACGAAGCTCAAAATTATCCTGGCAAACCTAGATAAATGTTTTATTTGATGTACATTCTCTAATGTTTCATTAAATGCTTCTCTGTAATGCTTCACTAAACATGATTTCAAATATCTAGGATTGATTTATTGAGTTTCTTCTTAGTAAAGAGATACATAAAATTCTGGTTACTGAGAAACTTCTGGTGCAGTTTCTAGGTCATTTTTACTGAAAAGAACTAAAATGGTAGTCAATACAGATAGATGTAGTACAGTATAATGAAGCATCCTCATTTTATCAAATGGCAGCTTGACCCAAAAGTAAGGATTAAATTACAGTGAAGTGAGTATGACTTCCCAGAGAGCAAAATGGATCTGCAGATGGGAAGATGAGCATAGTAGCAGCACAGAGATACTGTAATATCCTTTTTTAACATTCTTTTCTGAACCATCAGAATTTCTTGACTCTTAGCTAATTGTTTTTTTTTAATCTCTTACATTGTCTTTTTCTGATCAACAATTACTGTTTAGTTTATCAAGTGATAATAGGTAAAAATTTCAATAATATAGAAATTTATAGAGTATAAATGAATATATCTCTGAAGTTTCCTCTAGAAATAAACCATTATCAATTTTTATTTATCCTTTCAAGCATGTATGTAAAAATTTTAATGAATAGGTACACATATTTTAAAACTACAAAATAGTAACTTAATGTTATTATACATAACATTTAAATAATTTAATTTACTTAAATTTATATTATGTCCTCATACACAAGGGCCTTCTTATGTAAGTCTGTTTCATTTTGTTAAATAACACCATTTTGTGATTGCACTAACCTTCCCTGTATCAAGTTCCAAGTGTGTCTTGCAATGAATGTCCTTTTTCATAGACCCATGTTTTTGTGTTGATGTTTTTTTCTTTAAGATACATTTCTAAAGCACGGTAAAGGATACATTTATTTAAATTACATATATAGTATCATGTATATTATTTTATCAATGCATATCTGTATTATAGCATTAGATTTAACTACATTCTACATTTTAGTAAAATAATTTTAATAACACATTTTAAGCACAGTCTTTTATAATGTTTTCACCTAGTGAATACTAGCAATGGGAATTATCATATGTAAAGACAGCTTCCATGTTTAATGAATGATCAGCTTTCACCCTGGCTGTTACCCTGCTTCTAGTAAGTGATTTTAGAGGCATAGCTCTTCAGCCACAGCTACCTAGGAGATATGTCTCTGCCCTAAATAAATATGTTACTCATCAGATAGCTGTGTTTTCCATTTCCATTTTCCATTTTTTTGTTATTTTGTTATACCAATACTTATTTGTGGGTAATGCATTAGGGTATTTGCTAGATACATTGAACAGTATAGAATATAACCAGACATAGTAGCTTACTATGTCTGTAAAAACAGTAATTTGGGAGACAGAAATTGGGAGGATTGTAATTTTAGACCAGCTCAGACAAAAGGTACTGAGACTTCATCTCAGCCAACAAGTGGCTGAATGTCCTCCAATAATTGGCCTTGAGGGAGGCATACTAGGAAGATGATGTTTTGAGGCCAACTCTGAGCAAAAGTGCAAGACATTAACAAATAACTAAAGCAAAAAGGCTATGGCGTGGTGCATCTACCTAGTAAGCATGAGGCCCTGAATACCCCAGTACTATATAAAAGGAAAAAAAAAACCCTAAATAGAATTCTGGTCCTTCAATAGTTTATAATATAGTATTAGAAACTGGTAAGTAGCTACACATAGCTAAATATTTTATTAGTAGCTATAGAATTACACATATTGTTAAAACAATGCTTCAAAATGAAAGCTAAACATTCACTAAAATATTTACTTCTCAAACTGTCATTAGCATTAGGTATAATTTTCCTCTGAATTTTCAACACATTACACAGTTTTGGAATGAGTATTCAACATGTATACCATCTCATCTTTCTAATTAATCTTTTTTATGCTTTTTTGCATATTTCTTTGTCCACTTTCTCTCCATCTTTTAAAATGCTTTTCAAAAATTTATTTTATTTTTGAATTAGCATACGTTTATAATACGAAAGGGATTCACTGTAGCATTTCCACCCACACATACAATTCAACTTTATTCTCTCTTCCCTCCCCTTCATTCTCCTTTTCAAATGGTGTTTGGTGAATTTCCTTATGGTGTCTTCATATATCTCATATATATATATATATATATATAGAGAGAGAGAGAGAGAGAGAGAGAGAGAGGGAGGGAGAGTCATATATATATATATATATATATATATATATAGAGAGAGAGAGAGAGAGAGAGAGAGAGAGAGAGAGAGTGTCCCTTGGACCTTTGGACCTTTTCACTTCTGAGTATACTTTTTTTCCCCATTAGACAATCTCCTTTTTATATTCCTGTTACTATTAGTTTCCTCATCTCATCATTTGAGGTTTATATTCTACAAATGAACTAGAACATGTAATATTGGGCTTTTTCAGTTTGGTTTATCTTGCTCAACATTTCAAAGTAATCTCTGTAATGAATGTAGGTTCAAAATCCTCCTTAAAATACTTGGGAACTGAATTGAACAATTATAAGGATCATGCACCAATTTCAAGTTGATTTCATTCCAGGCATGCTAGGATGGTTCGACCCAGGTAAATAAGTGTGATAAAACAACACATAAATAGAATCAAGGACAAAAATCACGTAATCATCTCAATTCATACAGAAAAAATATTTTTGCAAAAGTTGATACCCTTTTGTCTCTCATAATAAATACTCTATGTCACAGTTCTATAACCAACATCCTACTAAACAAGAAAAAAATACTCAAAAGTCAGGAATAAGACGAGGATGTCCACTCTGTATTCTGATTGATTACGGTAATGGAATATCTAATCAGAGAAGTAAGGCAAAAGAAAGAAATGGGATCCAAATATGGAAGGAAGAAGTAGAATTATATGCAAATAAGGGATTTTTCTTAATGACAAGAATTAACAGTCTGAGAAAGAATTCCATTCATGATAGCCTCAAAAAATGAACATAAATTTTTTGAAACATAATTATCCTCCTTCCAACCTGCAGTTTATTTAGTATTATTTTAAATAATTTTTTTAAATAAAGCCTATAATTTCAATATGTTACAAGTTTGGAATTTTAAATTTCTTTTCTAGTCCCTTTCCCACCTTGTAAGTTTTTGATGAATTGTTTATCTAATTACAGAGCACAATAGGTCATAAATCTTAAGTAACCACATAATTTACACCTATTGCAATCTTTTTGAGAATCAGGATTGACATCAACAGTTGTGCAGGGCTGGAAAGTGCAGTTGGGTTTCTTAGGCAGCACACAGGATACTTCACTCTCTGTAACTGCCATTGCCAGAGTTCTTTATCCTTTGTTTTATATCTAAATGTGTTTGCATTTAGTAAACAATGTGCTTAAAATCTAATATTTTGCCATCAATTCTCCCTTTTTGGGTTCTTCATTTTGATTTATCTTTTTGCTAGATTGTATACTATAGTTGTCCACCTCCTTAAGGAGCTAATTGGTACTGGATTCCTTAAGTTATTGCTTGTTTCATTAACTTACATTTTTATAGTTTGTATCAGCACTAAATTACAAGCAGAAATGGTTATTTATGTACAGGGATTATGAGAATGACATTGGGAACATTTTGGTCTCTCCTGGGGTATCATGAGTTGGAATCATTGCTCTGCTATCATGACTTTTACATAAAATCCCATGCAAGAAATTGTTTTGGCTATTTTAGTACTACTGGGACCAATTCATCTGGAGATAATAGATAGCTTGGACACTTTTTGATATCATACCTTTTACAGAAAATAGAAAGCTAATATATTTATTCACCCAATACTTGACGTGCTCCCTTGCAGTTGGAAGTAACTTGGTGTCCACAAATCCTATTAAACTTGAAAAAATGTTACAAAAATTTTAACATAGGCATAAAACTTTGCCTTTGGCCTGTTTTCTGTTGTATTCTATTTAATTTTTCTTTTAATAATTTAACCCTTCTAGATTTTACTGATTTATATAATTCAAGAATACATTTGCTGAGAAAAAAATCATGCATAAAATGCAGAGCTTTTTTTCCCCCACATTGTAATACTAAAGCTTCATCTCTAACACACATGTTGCCATTAACAGTGAGGAGTTACATACTGTCACTTCGAAAGTAGTATAGACTATTTTATGATATAGTATATTATTATTATAGCTTACATGCTACACTCATTTACATTGGTAATGGCGATCTTGCCTGGATCTATGTCCCCAAGAGAGTAAGAACAGATGGCTGTGTACAGCTGCAAGTAGAATTCTCTCCCTGCTCTTAACATCTGCTGTGATTCTTAGTATCTGGTACTTGTTTTTAAATGGCACATTATTTATACAATAAAAATATCCAACAGAAGACATGAAAGAGTACTAGAAAGATCGTGACAGAAGCTAATGCACTGGTACAATTAAATAGGGATGTTATTGGAGCCCATTTTGTGATTATCTCTTATAAAAATTACTTTATATTTGATCCTTCAGAGAAAATGTCATTGTATTCATTGTAGAATACAGTTTTTGACAGGAGGAGAGGGCATTGTTTTTTACTTTCACACTTTACTGTAAAAAATAGCCATAAGTCAGCTCACATAAATTTTTTAAAAGCCTTTTTTCATATTATAGTAAAAATAAAAGAGTAACTCCCAATACCATGAGTCCATTTTCAGCTACACAGATGACTCTTCCGACCTTTATCTCCACAGATTTTTGTAGCTATATCTATTGTAAATTTGTTACCATCTATCTTCTAACTTGCTGTTATGATATTTGATTTGTTTGTCGTAGACCACATGTGCCTTTCTGATCTGCAGTATTTTATTGTACTAATCTACTTGATTTCCTAGATAATTTTAGGTATTTTAGTATATATTCTATTGATCACCTAAGTGTTTTGCTATTTTTTAAAAAATATTTTGTTGGCCATATTAAGAAAATATGATTATTAAATTAACTTACATTTAATTTACTTTGTATTGGTTTTATGTAGAAGCATTATATTTTAGGTTATGAGAAGTTTATTTCTTGAAGTCTATTTGAAGTTAATTTCAATGAAGTCTGAATTCATTGATCTAATTTTGTTATTACTGCTAGTATCAAATGTAAATTATTTCATGACACTGATATTTTCTCAAACACACACACACACACACTCACACACACACACATATCTACCTATAGCAATGCTATTCTTTTTTTTTAATTTTAATTTTTATTTTTTGTGAACATACTGTACAGAGGGGTTACAATTACTTGGGCAAGATAATGAGTACATTTCTTATCAGGCATTGCAGCCTCCTCCTTTGTTTACCCTTCATATCCCTTGGCTGGGTGCCAGTGGTTCACACTAGTAATCCTAGCTACTCAGGAGGCTGAGATCTAAGGATTATAGTTTTAAGACAGCCTGGGCAGAAAAGTAAGTTAACTACCAAAAAGCCAGCAATAGAGCTGTGGCTCAAGTTGTAGAGTGCTATCCTTGAGCACAAAATTTCAGGGAGTGCAACCACTTCCTAAGTTCAAGCCTCAGGACTGGCACACCAAAAAACAAAGCCAAAAAATGCTTAAATTTTATAGTTACCAGAGGATAGTTATGCTTTTACTGGAAGAAAAATTCTGTTTCAGCCGGGCGCTGGTGGCTCACGCCTGTAATCCTAGCTTCTCAGGAGGCTGAGATCTGAGGATCACGGTTCAAAGCCAGCCCGGGCAGGAAAGACCATGAGACTCCTATCTCCAATAAACCACCAGAAAACCGGAAGTGGCACTGTAGCTCAAGTGGTAGAGCGCTCGCCTTGAGCTGAAGAGCTGAGGGACAGCGCCCAGGCCCAGAGTTCAAGCCCCACGACCGACAAAAAAAAAAAAAAAAAAAAAAAAATTTGTTTTCAATAGTCAGTAGATGTACTTATATGAGAAACCTAAGTTTTTTTATAAAGGAAGGGCAGTAGTAATCATATTGGTTCTTGTGTTCTCAAGCTCTAGTTCTGTGCCTTCCACACAGTATTTTTGAGTCTGTAGGGTACGCTTTCTAATTCTCCTGTATGAAGAAATACATGTGCTTTTGTATATACTTCCATTTCTTGAGGGCATGCTTTAAGTATCATCCTGAAAATTTCCTAACAAGTCTATCAGAGTATGAAATGTTTAGTCTGTTGTTTTCTTTTTGTATAACTTTCATAGTCATCACAAAATAGGAAAACTAAAAACTATGCATTTCAAGTATCTACCACTATAACACTAAATGTTAATCATCTATCTGAATATATAGTTCAGAAATTTTCATTCGTTTTGACTAGTATTGAAAACTTTGCATATTAAAAAATTGAAGGCATTATATTTTTATATTAATCCCTTCTTCATTTTGAAATAATTCAAGACTTAAGTTGCAAATTGTGCAGAATTCATATGTCTTTCTCATCGTCTCTAAGGTGAGTAGAGCTACTAAAAATAAAATTGTTCAGTATTACTAGCGAACCTATATTCTGTTATTCCATTTTCACTAGATTTCCAGTTCAGAGTTTGACATTGTCCTGTCCAGATTCCTTGTCCTTGTCTCCTTAGCCCTCTTCTTTCTATGATGGTTCCTCAGTCTTTGTTTCTTGTTCTTTACTTCCTAGTCTTTCATGAATTTGATACCTATGAAGAATATTAGTCAGGTATTTTTTTCAATATGTTGCTTTATTTGAGTATCTCTAATGTTTTCCCATGATTAGAATGAAGTTTCATTTTTGGGGGGAGGCATAGCAAAAAATGATTTCCTATAGTGGACTGTGTCATGAATTATCTAATATCAGTAAGTCTTTTTATTAGTACTGTTGAGAATCATTTTTTGGGTAAGGTTTTATTTACTGTAATTCTCTATTATCATAGTAATGTTTCTGTCATGATGATTAATAAACATCAGTGTTGTGAAAATATGCAGTTTGTCAAAATTCACCTAAAGTAGTAAACTTTCCTGAGTCCTAGCCTGGTATTCTAATGATGCTTTATAAAATTTCCTTTGTGGCTTCTAAATATGTATTTAGAATTTTTCTTTAATCATGGTTTATTCCTTTTCTTCCATTATTTGTAAAATAATTATGTGATTTAACTTCAATTCTATTTTCATTTCTCATGTGCTCAAAATTTTCAGTCTTGAGTAATTTAGTATTTTCTCACATTCTTTTTGTTTTCAGTGACTTGAGCAGCAACTCATTATCTGGCAAAATAAAGTATCATAAATTTACAATTCATGTAACATTCTTCCCTTTAACCTTTTAATCGACCACTTCTGATTCCTTTTAATGATGCTGATATTTAGAAATCAAGGTTTGTGGCTATTGGCATATCAACAATTCTCAGTCCTCTCAGCAGAGCTTAGAAGCTCTCTTTCTCTCTCTCCCCCTCTCTCTCTTTACCCCTCCTTAATTTGTCCATGCAAGCTCATTTCTGTTTCTCTTTTACATTTCTATTTTAAAAGCCACAGATATGATGCCTCCCACATCTATTCCAAACCACAGAGTTTTGCCTTTTGCTTTATTTGTGATTTTTTGACAACTATTAATATGACATTCTTTACAATATACATGCTTATTTAACTCTAATATAATTTTAACATAATGTGTGCAATAACTAACAACATAGTGTTATATTAGGCTTATTTATGAGGGTTTGCATTTCATTTTGGTAACTCCTACCTCTCTGAGATTGATATTTAAAATCTATGCCAATAGGATTTGTGATTGGTATATTTTTTATGGCTTTGAAAAAAATGTATAGCCCTAACTTTACTACTACCCTCATGAGAGAATACTTTCATCACTCTGTTATATTTTAGAAAAAAAGTCTTGAAAGTAGTTTGAACTTAAAATTTATATGAAAAATTTCATGAGCATTTTTCTGGTATCCTAATCTAGCTTGAGTAATCACATTAGGAAAGAAGATTATTTGAATAGTCAAGCAACTGAAATACTAAGTGAGATCCACAAGGAGCATCTTTTCTTTTTTTTTTTTTTGGCCAGGCCGGGGGCTTGAACTAAGGGCCTAGGTGCTGTCTCTGAGCTTGTATTGCTCAAGGCTAATGCTCTACTACTTGAGTCATAGTTCTGCTTCTGCTATCCTTTTTTTTAATGTATTGGAGATAAGAGTTTCATAAACTTTTCTGCCTTGGCTGACTTCCAACTATGATACACAGATCTCAGACTCCAAAGTAGCTAGGATTATATGCATGAGCCACTGGTGCTTCGCAAATGTCACTTCTTAATTGGTATTCATCACCATGTTAGAACATGTTTTTTTTTTCTTTTTCAGATTAAATAAATGGAATTTTCATATACGTTGAAACTGTTTAAACAAAAGTATCTCACAAAAATTATGTACTTTAAAACATAACCTTTTGCACATATTATAAGTTTACTTATCTTTGTCTACCCATGTATACATAGAAGGTAATGCAAAAGTAATAAAATGTTAGCCTCATACCACTTGTATCAATATTCTGGATATGGTATTGTTGCATTCATTTTTATCTGTTTTATATTACAAATTTCTATATTTGTGAGTAGAAAAAAGATAATGGGCCAGGCGCTGGTGGCTCAGGCCTGTAATCCTAGCTACTCAGGAGGCTGAGATCTGAGGATTATGGTTCAAAACCAGCACGGGTAGGAATGCCCATGACACTCTTATCTCCAATTAACCACCAAAAAACTGGAAGTGGCGCTGTGGCCTCAAGTGGTAGAGTGCTAGCCTTGAGCTGAAGAGATCAGAGACAGCTCCCAGAGTTCAAAACCCATGACAGACCAAAAAAAAAAAAAAAAAGATAATGGACATGAGGCAGTTAAAGCAGATGTATGCAGAATTATAGAAAGTGCTCAATTTTGCTAGAAAATAAGAATGTAAATTAAAACAAGGATATCCTATTTTCACCTATTAAAGGATAGTTGTATCTAGATGCATGGGACAGAGAGAGAGAGAATGAATATACAAATCTGGTATAGAGAGAATGA
Organism: Dipodomys ordii; assembly: GCF_000151885.1. Taxonomy (NCBI): domain Eukaryota; kingdom Metazoa; phylum Chordata; class Mammalia; order Rodentia; family Heteromyidae; genus Dipodomys; species Dipodomys ordii. Next base: position 21,242,008 of record NW_012267220.1, on the reverse strand, counting down.
AAATAAACATACTAATCTGGTAGAGACAGAGGCAGAATGAGAATGAACATACAAATCTGGTAAAGCAGTAGTGACTGACATTCTAGCAAATTTGAACACTGAACCTGGCATTGGAATTTCACAATGATTTAGAGTCTTTATCATGATGGTCACAGTAATAAAAAAATACCAATGATACTTCTGTCAGACAATAATCACTTGATGGACATTTTCTTTAAAGAAATACGTTATAGATTATCCATAGTATAAACAGTATGTTCAATTGTATTCTATCTTTTCGAAGACATGATTGTGTAAAAGTTATATTTTTACATAGACAAAATATAGAACATGCCTGTGTATCCTTGCGTAACCTAAAATTTGTAGCAGAGTACTTGCCAACGCATGAATCATTAATTAGGAAAAGGAAAGATTTAGATTTGAACAGTTTTGGAGGAATATTGTAACTGCTTGGTAACTACAAATGTACTATAAAAAGAAAGATAAGCCAGGTGATACCTATCCATTGCTGTGTATTCCCCCTCCCGCACCGTGCTTGGGATTTACTACCAGACCTTGAGCATGCTAAGCAAATATTCTTTTGTTGAGCTATGACACCAGCCTTGTTGTGTTTTGTTTGGCTTTTAAATGACAATGTAACTTACCAGCTCTGGTCACTGAAATAAGAAATATCTTACCTACTGAGGAAATGTCATATGTGAATGAACTTAATTTTAACTTTAAAATGGAAAGCACTTGGAAAATATGGGTACCAGCCTTATTTTTGTTCTTTAGCACAGATTTTGGTGCATGAAAGTTCTTGTGGCATATTAAGGTAGGATATTTTTGTGGCTTTTACCTTTGAGGTAAAATACATAATAATTAAAAGTACTATCGTGTATTTATATTCTTGTTGTAATAATTTGCTAAGTTTCTTAAGAAAAATTGCATTGTTTAATGATACCTTAAAAAAGTCACAGATGTGACATCACTTCTAAAAGCCATCTAAGTTTGAACTTTTAATTAAGATGAAAGAATTTCTGAATAAAGATAAATATTATTACTTGACTTTGAAAAAATAATTCCATCCTGCCAAAAGGTAGATGGAAAGTTTTTGATAGCCAAGAGTAATTGTCAGGATCAGTGACTGGGTTCTACCACTCAAAGGCTATTTTCAAGTTTGTTGCATATATTTGTGCTGTCTTTTATACATATATAGCAGAACTAAAATATTGAGGAGTTATATTGAGGAGACATACCTCTGTACTTCTAAAATATGTAGATGTCTTCAAATTCTGCATTGTAATAAAGAACATACTGTGTGACATTATTGAAACTGGGTCTCATGTTTCTGCACATCTGTACTAGCATTAACAATTTTAGTATGACATTCGTTTCAAGGATATTGTTATACAGAAGTCTTGGAGGATAGACACATATCTTTTCTATGACAGAAGGCAGATATGTTTCTTGTGCAAGATTATAGAAGAATTGTTTTATCTGCATGTTTTTCTAGCGTTTCCTTTGAAATGTGGGGTCTTTTAAGAATTGGGTTATTCAGTGTCATCTTTTATGGACTTGTTAGGATGTGAATGACAAAAAGCTCATTCTGATTGTTGTGGCATAAGGAATATCTTTCATTGAGAATTCATGCTTGTACCCTCTGTAAGATTAACTTTGGCTTTAAGATCTTGTAAGTGGAGTAAAAACTTTGACCCTCTGCAATTATTTTATGTTTTAGTAGAAACATATTGATATAATTATGTAGTGTTTTAAAAAATGGAAAGGTGAGCATGGTGGCTCAAGACTATATTCCTAAATATTTGGGAGTTGAAGATGGAGGTCAACATGAGTATAAAAGTTCAGAAGACTCCATCTCAACTAATGATTGTTATCCTGAGTTACAGGGAAAGTACATGTGCCTGCCATCTCAACAACAAAGGGAAGCACAAGGATTGTTTATGAAAACTAGAGCATAAAACGAGACCCTTTTCTAGAGTAATCAACACCAAGAGGATTGGTGGGCTGGCAAAGTAGCTCAAATAGAGCCTGTTCCTATCAAGGTTAACTGCTGGAGTTCAAACCAAAAACAACAAACAGAATTCTGTAAGAATAATATTGTAAAAGCAAAAAGTAGTACGGAATTGTGTGTGTGTTGTTTGTATGTTGTATTTAATGAGAAAGCTATACTAAAACACAGTAGGAATATATAGGCAACTATTTAAAGGCCAATTACTTTTTGTCCTCCTTAGTGGATTTCCCTGCTTGATTTCTATCCTGATTCTGTTTTTTTCATAGAGGGTCACAATTTCTAAATACATAAATATAAAATATATGAATAATATAAAATATAAATGCTTATATATAACAATATTTTTCTTTGTATAAAAGATTCATAGATACTATATTGTCTTGCTAAGTGTTATAGTGAAGAGTTGAAGACTATCACATATGTTCTATTAATTATATAACAGTATTCTGTAACACACCATTAGATTATGCCTAACATGGAAAATACCATTACTTTGTTTCTTAGAATTAATTTAAAGAACAGATAACAAAATTCCTGTGTACCTTCCAATTGTTAGGGGTATACTGATGAGACTGATTATTTTCTAAAATAAGCTTTATTTTAGTTTGAGTTTAGTAAGATTATGATTTTATGTGTAGAAACATATTCATATGTGTAGGCAAAACTAAAGAATTGCTTATTAACTAGATCTTAGTAATTTGTTTAGAAGTTAAGATCAACTTGAGGTCTTGACCATTTTGTTACAGCAAAATTATGTCGGGTGTTTTAGTTTGTTTGTGTGTTTGTTTTTTATGTTTTTTGTGTGTGTGTTTTTTTGGTCTTGGGCTTGAACTTGGAGTGAGAGTGCTGTCCCTGATCTCTTTCACTCAATACTAGTGTTCTACCACTTTGAACCACAGCTCCACTTGCAGTTTTCTGTGGGCTTTGGAGATAATAGTTTCATGGATTTTCTTGACCAGGATGGTTTTGAACTGAGATCTTTAGATTTCAGCCTCCTGAGTAGCTAGGATTACAGGCTTGAGACACTATACCCAGGTTCAGGTTTTTAATACTAGCAGTCATCTCAGTAATGAGCCATATATTTTTTCATTTAGTTAGCATACCAGAACTGAATGTAGAGCATAAATTACTAATTAAAAATTCTGTATGTTGTACTGGTTAATATTTCTTCTTCCCTCTCTTTCATGTCTTTCAGTTTGTCTTCTTCGTTTACTTAAGCGAGTGCATACATGTCAGGTCTTTGCATTTAAAGCAGGTGCCTGTGTACCTGTTGTCTGATTCATGTACACAAGCTCATCTATGCAATTCATGAGGAGCCACTGATGCACAACTATTGGGAAGGGAGGGAAAAGAAATGAATTTCTTTCTAAATTCCAGAGTTGGGCTTTCCTGTTCAAGCCTGTTTCTTGACCATAGACACTTGGTTTTTCCAAGGCAGAGCATTTCTTTTTCTTACACATATGCAATCCTGTACAGGGATTTTTAGATAAAAATGAATGCTCTAAAGGCTAATCTACAGTGTCCTCTCTACCCTCGAGAAAATAATATTATTGATAGCACTCTACCTCCCATTAGGCCATCTCCCAGCCATTGGGCATTTACATTGTCCTGCCTGTTCCACTTTAGTCCTATCTTCATTTCATCACAGTAGATTAATTTAGATGTGTGTGTGTGTGTGTGTGTGTGTGTGTGTGTGTGTTAACAGTACTAGGGCTTGAACCTAGGACCTTGCCTTCTTACTCTTTCAGCTTTTTGCTGATAGCCTGTCTATACCACTTGAGACAAACTTCCATTCTGTTTGCTTGTTAATTGGAGATAGACTCTCTTGTTCATTTCTGCTCCAGCTGACTTTGTTTTAATTCTGTTTTCAATATCTCAGTCTTGTGAATCATTAGGATTACATAAACTCTTAAAATTAGTCAAGCAGAGGCTCCTATTCAACCTGCCAGTGGTAATGAGACCACAGTTGTTCTATGGTGTTTGGTTGAAGAACAGTTATTTTACCAGCCTGCCCTTTTCGTTGTCTCTTGGGTAGAGACAGTAAGTGTTCATTTGCAATGTGGACTTCTCTAAAGAGTCCTTTAAATACGAAGTGAAAATCCAGGGAACTCATTGCTTTTTCATTTTTCAGGTTATGTGATCCTTAGCCAGTCTGCCTTCTTTTTACCTATAAAAGCTTCTTTACATAGTAAAATGTTCACATTACTATGTATTTAGTGGGAAGATTAGGAAAATGTATGTGGATTTCATCTTTCTGATTTTTAAAATGTATTTTATAGTATTTTGAAATTGTTAGGAACAATGAAGTATTTTATGCACAACAGGTCAATTAACAATAAGTCCATTCACCAAAACGAGAACATTAACTAATGTGGTAAAAATTCAGTTTTAACATAACTTCTGTTTGGAAAGTATCAGTAATAGTTTAACCCTGTGTAATTTTAATTTTTTTGTGTATAATTCCAGAATCTTTTGGCTGAAAAGGTAGAACAGCTGATGGAATGGAGTTCTAGGCGCTCCATTTTCCGAATGAATGGTGATAAATTCCGAAAGTTTGTGAAGGCACCACCTCGAAACTATTCTATGATTGTTATGTTCACGGCTCTACAGCCTCAGCGGCAGTGCTCTGTTTGCAGGTGAGTTATGTATTTAAAGTTTCAAAAAGTGGGGGCTGGGAAGGTGGCTCAGTGGTAGAGTGCTTGCCTTGCATGCTTGAGGCTCTGGGTTTGATGCCTCAGCACCACGTAAGCAGGAAAAAAAAAGCCGGAAGTGGCACTGTGACTCAGGTGGTAGAGTGCTAGCCTTGAGTTGAAGAGCTGAGGGACAGCGCCCAGGCCCAGAGTTCAGGCCCCTCGACCAGATCCCCCCTCAAAAAAATGTTATTTATATGTTTAACCTGATATATATATATATATGAAAATAATTGTGGAATACAACTATGAACATTATAGAGTAAGCTTAAAATCAGCGTATTTTATAGGCTAATATTTTATTGCAGGCATCAAACTATATATTTATTAAATTCGCCAAGAAAGATCAAGAATATTTTGTCCTTTTCATATCCTACATTTTGATTTCTGGGTTACCTAATTATATCTGTGTTCATATATGCTGTTCATTTGAATATGGTCTTTTTAATAAAGAATAGAGCAACTCATATTTGCCTAGGGAAGTCCATTTACTTTTTGATACCTCCAGTGAATAGAAAATAAGTGTTAAACAATTTGAAATGAGTGAATATCAGTACTTTTCATTATGCCAGGTCAAAAAAATTCTGCACGTATGGCATGTATGTTAATAAGCTCAGTTGATGAGCATCTTGCAATAATCCCCATTTCTTGTTAGTTGTATGTAAAGCCCTACACATCCTGCTCATTCATGGTCTTTCTTCATGGTGATCTCTTTGAAAACATACCTATGGAAATCAAAGGTTTTTGTATAAAGTTGAGCTAGAACAAAAACAATGAACATGTAGTCAATATTTCTTAGTTTATTTTGAGATATGGTGGTACATATGTAAGAAATAATAAGAAGTGATAGAGTTCTTGTGTGTTAGTCATTTTTCTATAACTGACAAAATATTTTAGAAAATCAACTTCAAGGAGCAAAGATGTATTTTGGCTCACAGCTTCAGAGATTTCAGTCCATGATTATTTGGCTACATTTTTGGGGCCTACAGTAAATCATGGTAGAAGAGCATGATAGAAAAATCTGCTGCCTCCTGGTAGCCAGACAGAAGACCCAGCTAGTGACCAGAAGTAAAACAAACTCCTAAAAGATATGTCCCCTATGACCTACCCAACTAAGCCCCACTTCCTAATAGCTCATTCAAATATATATATATATAAACCTTGGAAATGTCCATTGAGAAAGTTAGCACTTTTTGGATACAATCACTTCTCAATATAATCACTTCTCAGTCACTTCACCACCATTTAAGTACCAAACCTTGAATATGTGAGGCTTTGGGGATATCTATAGCCAAACTATAACACCCTTGTATTGTTTCCTGTTTACTCCATGAATAGCATTGTGCAAATCTCTGATGTAATAACTCAAGCAGGTATTGTCATTGGTAAGTCATTATTAATGATAATAATGATAAAGTCGTCCACTCTTACCCCATATTCCACAGCTTACTTTCAATTTGGCTTCTCCTTTACTTATTTTTCATTTCTTTAATTTCCTTAAAGAATATAAATGCAATCATACCACATATGACTTTTGATTTTTGTTTTATAAAATTCTTGAATATAATAACTAAAACCTTTCACATTCTAAGTAATTAATTGGGCACTGTTTAAACTAAACCATAATTCCTTCAAAATCTTTACAAGTTATTTCATTTTAAATGGTTCATTCTTTCTATTACTAAACAATATTTTATGGTATGCATGTTCTACAGTTTGTTAAAAGTGACTCGGCTTGCTTCTGGTTTTGGATTGTTTTAGGTTAAGCATCCTAACCGAATAAAGTGAAATCTAAAATGCTCCAGAATCTGAAACTGAACACTGCCATGATGTTTTAGTAGAAAATTTAATTTAGGCTTTTCTTTGTGAGCCTTTTCTGGTTGTTTTGTTTTTCTATAAAACCAATAAATTTTCTTTCAGAGTTAATTCATAATTAGATTCTCTAGTTGTTTCTTCTTGCTGAAAGGCTAGTGAATGAGCCTTTGATTTCTTATATTTCCATTTAGCAATATATTCTGTTCTTCCATCACATAGTCGGTTTATTCACAAATTTGTGAATTCAATTCTCACCGCCCTCAGTGCTAGTATCAAACTCCTTGGCCAAGTAAAGTTGTTAATTATTACTACTCAATACAATTCTCACTTCCTTTAAGTGTTAACTTCAAACTTTCCCCATCAAATTATACTGCGGGGAATATTTCCATAATTGCTAAATTTTTGTTTTGTTTTTGTTTTTATTTAATTTATATTTTTCCAGTCCTGGGGCTTCAACTTGGGCTCTGTCCCTGAGCCTCTCAGTGCTTAAGGCTAGCTCTCTACCACTTGGGCCACAGTGCCATTTTGGCTTTTTCTGTTTATGTGGTACTGAGGAATCAAACCCAGAGTTTTCATGTATGATAGGCAAGCACTCTACAACTAAGCCACATTCCCAACCCCTAATTGCTAAAAGTTATAGATCTATTCTCCCACCAAAATACTTATTTCCTCTAGAATTTAATACTTATTATAAGATATCCCTGTTTAAAGTTACTTCTGTGTCTCAAAAATTAAGGGAACAAATTAGTTGAATAAAACATTTTACACATTTTCAAAAAATTTTTCAGGGAAATGGATTGACCTAAAACAAATCATGTTAAGTGAAATAAGCCAAGTTTAGAGAGACAAACAGCACATTTTTCTCTCATATGTAGAAGGTAGATCTAAAATACACCAGGATATATTAAATTATACAGGACTCTAGCATTCACACAGAGAGACTCTTAGGGGAGGAACACAGAGGTGCCATGCTTATGTGCCTCAATCATGTAAAATTATATTTATCAAAATAAACTGTAGGAAATAGAAATGAGGTATTTTCTTTATTGTTGTTTTTGTTTTCTAATCTTTTTTTCTTCTTTATTTAGCTGTGTTTGAGAGAGTAAGGTGTAACATAGTAATGGAGGGACAAAGGGTGAACAAGTACAGAAGTGGTACTTGAAACACTACGTTGAAATGAATTACACAACTTGTGGCTGGGCATAGGAAGGAAAAACTGGGAGAGAGTGATGGAAGGAGTGATATTGCCCAAGAAGAAATGTACTCATTACCTGACTGTAATCCCTCTGTGCATCACTTTTATAATAGCAATAAAAACAATATTTACAAAAAATAAAACCTTTTTGACTTACAGAACCAAATACAGTACTTTTGTAGATAAAAGTCATGTGTTAGAGGTTACAATATTATTGGACTCTCTCTATATATAAATTAGTAAAATACAGTATAAACTGAGGAATGTATTACACGACTATTAAATTGTAACTGTTTGTATATGTTTTGTATATATATATGAACATATGTATACATTTATTTGTGTTGTATATTATTAATCTGAAAGTAAATCTGAGAAAAATCCATTTTTATAGATGACACTATTAAAGCTCAAAGGGTACTCCATAACTATTAGAGTTTTAATACTTAAGGTATTCATTCGTCCCTGACCCATGAACTGTATTTGTATTTTGCTTGCATTCCCAGCTAAAATTATTAGCCGTTTAGAGCAAGGATTCATCAGCCTGCATTTTCTAAACATAGGATCATGAAAACTTTTATTCCAGTAGCATCTCATAATAGAACTAAAATGTGCAGTTTACATATCCAAAATCATGTGGAAAAGTGCTGGGCTTCCCATTTTTATCACAAGTGAGGTCACATAGTATAGGATTATATAGTTAGCACATAAGGTGAAAACCAAGTATAGATAAAAATCATCCTGCACTTAATGTACTTGTAAGTGCATTTGCTTTTTAAGTGGTTTTTGAACTATTGCCCTTACTGCTTCTCTCATATTACTCTGCGATATTAAATTTTTAATTGTCTCTCTTTTGCCTGGCAACTTAAAACAGGTATTTTACTTCTTTGTCAGAATAGAAAACTGTTGAAATTCATGCATTTTTTGTGTGCCTGTTTTCATAGTGTAAATAATACATGAGAAATGGCCTGATTGAATCTGTGATCAGTTTAATAGGAACGATGCTGTCTTCTAGTTTTTTTAAATTTTTAACATTAAAGATACATAATGTAATTTCATCATATCTGTGCTCTTTGTGGGTGATAATTATCATTAATTCTACAGTATAATCTCATTGTAGAATCTGTTTTGGACTACAAAGTGCCTTTTATACCTCTTTCCCAATTTCTGTACTGGCCAATTTACCTTTGCCTCTGTAGTTACTTTTAATATATTTTGTTCTCACACTGTAATTATTTTTTGTTTTAATATTAAATTTTTCTTTTCTTTTAGAGCAAGCAAAGTGTTACTTGCATTGCTCTAGAGTGGTTTGATTGTTTCCTCATGGTTTTGGCAGAAGTGCTATTGTAGTTATTGATATGCTTTTCATATGTCAGATTACAACACTGCTTATATGAATTAACATGATTGTCAACAAATCCTTCCATTGTACAAGTATATTTTTCCCTTGAAATAAATTATTTGAAGACGACAAGTAGGTTTGGGAGAGAGGACACGGGTACCAGGTAAACATCCTGTTTCTCAGCTAGTGGTTAGAGAAACCATAGATAATTTTTGCTTGAATTTGGTATTATGTTGCCGATTGTGAAATTAATTAGTTGCTAGCTTCTGTAAAGACTGGCTTTCTACACTCTTGTATTTTGAATATGTTAAGGACTTATTTTTATTCACTAATGCATTACTATAATATTCTTTATTTTAGAAGAGTTTTTTTATTTAATCAGTGGGTACCAATTCCCATATCACAGATCTGCACTGTTCTATTTTTTAGTATGAATACTCACATGTTTACTTGGTACTGTTGTTATCGAAATACCATCACCATGGCTTCAGTGTTAGTTGTACTCATTGCTCCTTGTATATTTTCATAAGCATTCAGGCCTTTTTAATTGAAGAAAAAAACTTCTGAACAACTCTCTGTATGTACTTAAGAAGTATGACTTAAGTTTGCTCTCTATTGTAGAAGAATACTACACAGTTTTACCTGTCTTTTCATCACTTTATCTTTACTGTCTTTTTCCAAAATGAAAATCCAAATCTCAATCAGTTTTAATGCATTTGCTCATTTGCTGTCTTTAAAATGTACAAAAATGCTTCAGTTTTCAACACTTGTGTGATCTCTGACAATCAATGGTTGTAGGTGAAAACCTTTCCCACTTTCTGTGCAGTAGGATTTGATGTTCATGAATGAGTCTTTAGATACTTGCTAGCCATGTTTGAAAACTGGTCATCGACTGTTTTTTTTTTTTCAAATTTATTTATTAAAAAAAATCCAAAGTGGATCAAAAAGAAAAATCATCAAGGTGCCAGACACAGGCCAAGAGAATAGGTAGAAAAGTATGCCTTGGGAACATTCAGGACTTCATCTCTACCTTAGTTTTCAAAGTTATAACCTAACATAAATAGCTTAGTTTTCCATTGACCTAGCTTCTGCACCTACAAATGTGGCTGACTTGCCGTTCAAAGGCCTCAGTTGAAGGACCACATTTACACACAGGTCGTGGCTGCTTTTTGTTTCTGTTTGCCTTGCTTTTTAGCTTCCCAAATCGTCAAATATCCACTGAATTTCAATCAAGGCTAGGTTGTATGTTAAACTGCGCTGACCCTAAACTGGGCTGGGAGTGTAACTCACTTAGTGTGCCATCCTCAGCACCATGTAGAAAGGCAAACAAAGCAAGAATAGCCACAAATAACAATGAACCAGATACTGAAACTCAAACTTTGTATCTGCAGTTTTTACAGCAACAAAATTGGTCAAGGCATACATAATATTAATTACCTCATCTGGCTGCCTGAGCCACCAGTCTATGTAAATTCTATGTAAAGACAGTGTTTGCCACAGCAGCAACCTTGGGTGTAATCTCAGGGTATGTCCCTTTTATAGTACTCTACTTACACCCTGAGGATCATGAAACAATTATCAATGCCAGCCCACTATTGAGCTCCCAGCTCAGCTGAGTGGAAGCTCCTTCTTTTCTACATGTATTTCCATGCTAGATTTCCCCTTCCTCTTCCTAGCTGTCATGTTGTGACTGTTGTTTGCTTATTGTTAATATGTTCTTTCTCATGCTCTGTTCTGAGCACCAGTCTGATTTTCTTCAATGTTTACTGTTTAACTTTACTCACTTTGCTGAGTAGAAGAGGTTTCTTGATTGTTTTGATTTTTTGTACTTTTTATTGTAAAAATACTATATAGAGGAGTTACATGAGCAAGATAATGAGTATATTTCCTATGGAGCATTGTTGCCTCCTCCTCTATTTTTCCCCTCCATCCCTTCCCTCCCACCGCCACAACTATTCCCCACGACCTTCCTGCCATCGTGATTGTTTTGATTTTGAACTGGAGTATAATGCTTGCTTTAATCCCACATCTTGGCTCCTCTGCCAACTTTTGAGAGAATAGATGTAATTTCTGTAGGGTTTTCAGTATGCCTACTATAGTTTTGTTGGTTCTATTTGTAGAACTAGATGATTTTTACAAATTGTTGCAAGGTTTTTGTCATTATAGGAACCCAATGATTAACTTGTAGGTTAACTTGGAATCTGAACACAAACATGAAGGATCTTTAAAATGAAAACTATTTTACTAATATTATTATAATGTTGCTATGTTCATTCTAGATCACATGAAATGCAGAGCTTTGTACTTTCTGTATTCTTAGAATCTTATTTAATGAAATGAGAGTATTTTCATATTGGTAGAGAATTAATTGAAAATTTGATATTGCAGTATTACAGAAGTAATTCTATATAGGCAAGTCTGATCACCTCAGATCTAGTATAAATCTCTTAAATTTGTTATTTTTATGATTCATGTGTATAAAATTTATCATGAAACTATGGCTAAATAGGCAGTAAGCGCTAGTATTTTAATATGAACCTGTTACCTGAAAGGAAGTTGCAGTAACAGTAAAAAGCACAAACATACTTTGTAAGGTGTCCTTCCAAGAAAAGTAGTTAAAAATGGTATTCATCATGGGAAATATATAGACTATCTATAGACCATGGATGAGCTAATCTGTTTTGTTTCATGAAATCTTGTAAGAAAGATTGTACTATAAAAATTATTATATTTGGGTTAAGTTTTTCCTTGACTGAAGATTTTACTATACCAGATTTAATATAACTAGTGTCCTGGAGTTAACCGCTTAAGCACTCCTGAATCTCTCTCGTGCAGTCTTACTGCCCTCTTCAGGCGGCATACGAATCTTAAGAATCTTATACAGTCCCCTAAGTTCTTAGGTTAGGCCTTGAGTGCTCCTGTAAACTGCAACAAAAATATTGTTTTAGTTTGTAAATATAGTAAATGTAGATAATTTGAGGTACATGTTGGGGCATTTGTGTTGTAAATGAAGATATTGGATTTACTGTAGTTTTTAATTTCTAGTTTGAAATGGCATTTAGGTCTGAGTAAGCAGGAACAATATTTGCTTTTGATCATTAGTCTAAACTGACATAAATGTAGACAAAAATCCACTAAATTTATCTTTTCTGTTAGATTTCCTCTACCTCCTACAAAGTGTAAAGAAGTTGGACTATTAGGGGCATACATGATAATGATAATATAATAAGAATGTAGAATCTTTGCTATGAGGATAGTTTTCTTGCTAATGAATCTTTTGTACTCTCAACCTATACCATTATTATGTTTTTCTCATCTTCCTTGACTTGTTTTTAATGACACAGATTTGTCCATTGATTTTATTGTTTCTGAATTATACCCATCAGAAGAAAGCCCTTATTTATTTTTGTTATTATTAATTTTCTATTAAGTATTGGGCATATTTGAGTTGAGAAATTGGAAATTATTTGGCCTTCATTTATCTAGATCAAATATCTAGAGATATTTCAATGTAGACTGTTTTAGAAAATTGTAGTGGATCTGTTGGCCTGCTATATCCTAAAAGAGACTATATAAAATAGGTTATGGACTGGGAAGGTGGCTCAGTGGTAGAGTGCTTGCCTCACAAGCATGAGGCTGGAAGTGGAGCTGTGGCTCAAGTAGTAGGGCACTCATGTTGAACAAACAAACAAACAAAAATGTTTCAGAGGGAAACAAAAAACCCATCCTGTAAAGTAGGTCATATCTTTATATAACATTTTAATAATATCTTCTGTTTTTCAAGAAAGCATTTTGAATGGAACCCATTGCTTATTTTCTTTCTTCCAATATATTATACACTTTTGCCAGGTACAATATTTTTAAATAATTTGTTACCTAATCTAATTCTTTTGAAAACACCTGAATTTTGTCATTATTTACAGAAATGTCTTTTTTAATTTTTCTCCCCTTGAGTCTTTCTTCCTCTTATTTTCTAAGATGAATCTTACATTTCTATTTCCTCATTGTTTTTTCCCTCTTTTTTCTTGATTATTATAATTTTAGTCCTGGACAAACTGGTTATTTTCCATAGCTCAATCCACGATGATGCCAACTTCCTTTGTATGCTGTGTAGCATCTACAATCTGCATTCTTTTAATGAGTTTCTTATTTATGTATTAGACATATCCACTTCTTCCTCTAACGAGCCTCTTAATTATAGCGATTATGAACTATACCTCATTGTCATTGTTGTTGGAGCATATGCCGAAGACTCAGTATGAATACCATTGATAATTAAGCTCTGGATTCCATATTTACATATGAAATTGACATTAATATGATATCACATGATGGACTAGTTGGGCTAGGTTAGTTTATAACAGTATGAGTAAAAGAAGTCAATATATCTGCTTAGTTCATTTCATAACATATTGCATACAGATGTTGAAAAATCAAAATATTTAATTGACTTATTTTTGTATCATGGATGTCATTTACCCAAGAATGCTGTTTTGATGATTTTTCTGTTAAGATGTTTTTCAATAAAATCATCCAGTAATGCAATTTTATTTATATGCTTTTTTCTTATTTATGATGTCATCCTTCTATTTTTTAACAATATTAATCTCTTAAGCTTTATCATTATTCTAATATGCATTGCAACATGGAGGGAGGGCATAGCTGTTGTAGTTGGCATGTTTCTCTAGGAAACAGATCACGTTCTCTTTTATATGATTTTTTTAAACCAGTATCCTAGAGTGTTTCACTATGTAAAACTTGATCTTTGCTTTTCCTGGTGCCCTTATTGTTCATGCTCTAGCTCTTCTCAGTGAGACTCTCATTCTTGAGATTTGACCTTTTCTGTCACTTCTTCTGAAAAGTCCTGTTGACCATTCCATCTATCTACCATTATTTACTGTAATGTTATTGTGGATGATTATCTCAGCATATACTTCATTGACAATTATTTTATATATTCTTGTAGTTACCTGCTCAGTCGCCCCAATCAAACATCACCTCAATGACATAAGAGGCCTTGGAGATTAGCTTACTTCTTGCTCTTGGATACATTGTCTATACTTTTGTATGAATTAATAGTGAGTTAAATTTAAGAACAAAAGTTTTCAAAGTTTATAATTAATTGGATCGAAAATATTCTAAAAATAATTTTATATAATATTCTAGCCACTAACCACAATAACAGTCAAGCAGTAATGATTAGTTTGTGCACTGTGCTTTGGTGACATAATGCTCTTAAAATGTTTATGCTAAATAACTTCAGATTGTAACACTGCTAAATATATCTTTTAATCACAGTCACACAGATAATATTAATAATAATTTAAAAAGTTAAACTATGTTCACTCTGGTTTTGAACTCCTCTATTTGTAGATATGTAGTCCAGAGATATTTGTTGTTACTCTTTTGTGCTTATTATAGGGTATAGTTTTGGGTCCTGTATTCTTGACGAATTAAATTTTCAACATTTTTCTATTCTAGGAAGAATAGTCATTTAAGAAAATACTTTTTAAAAAAAAGTCCATGAGGCTTTCCTTAAATTTATAGTGAGCTTTTAGATAGTTTAGTATTAAGTAATAGAAAGGTGAATTCTGTCATTGGTAGGGCAAGATTAAAGTTTGGGCTCCATTATTTTGACAGGTAAATTTAATTATGAACTCTGTTTCAGAATTATTTCTTATCTTCAGACTCAACTATTTCTGGATTTGGTTGTTTTCCTTTTTAGTTGCAATTGCCCCTGAAATTTTAGCTGTCTTCGTCAAACTTTTCCATGAGCTGTTTTCCAAATGTTTCTGGAAATTTTTTATCGGCTACTGACTCTACTGTTTTTATAGCATTATCCTATTTTATTTCACTTCTTATATCTTTGGAGAAGAATAAGATAAACTCTTGAAAATAGTAATATTAAAAGCACTATTTTCCTCCAAATGTTTGAGCAATATCTTGTTGATTCTTGTTTCTGTTATGGTTTATATTTTTCCAGCAAAGCTGTTTCTCTATTCCTACTGTCTCTCTATATAAATCACTGTCATCTGGAAAATCTTCAAAATCCCCATTAAAAATGGATTCAGTATATGAATAAATACTATATTAAGGGAAGGCTTGTTTGTTGCCTCTGGTGTAGCCACTCAGAGAAAATTTTGCTTACTTTTAGATTTGAATGTAAATGTGCTTTAACTCAAAGGAATGTATAATGGTAAAGGTAGCTTTATTTTCAACTTTAAATCTTATATTTTCTTTCACTTAGTTGTTCCATTAAACTAATTTGTTAAATGTTGACCTATACCTTTTACTACAATGTATTGGAAAATTTGACTTACATCATAAAAAATGCCACCAAGTATTTTCTTTCCTAAAGTAAAAATAGGCAAACTTTTTATTCAAAGGTCCACGCTAGGCCATAGCCCATTTTAGATAACATTAAGAGCAGCTGGATTTGGCCCTTACAGGAGGAGTTATAAAGGATATATGCCTGAATCTAAGTGTCTGTATTTAATGGAAACCATTGTGGAATAGCAAAAATTTGAGTAATTTTAAAATAATTTGCACATGTTTGAACTGTTTCCTCTTTTTATGGTTGATATTCATTTACCTTTCAGTTCATACAAATGATGGCCAAATTTTACCCTAGAATTGCTTGTTTTATTGGAATACTGAAGTGTTTTCTGTTTTGCTCCATTATCTTTTCCAGGCAAGCTAATGAAGAGTATCAAATACTGGCGAATTCCTGGCGCTATTCCTCTGCGTTTTGTAACAAACTGTTTTTCGGTATGGTGGACTATGATGAGGGAACAGATGTTTTTCAACAGGTAAAGAAGTTGTATTTGTTTTGTAATATATTATACAATGTGTTGGTTACATTTTTTTCCTGTATAAAATACAATTCATAGAGTGAGTTAATACATTAACTGATACAAACAATAAATTCTGTGATATTATTAAAATAATTGCAGTTAATATTATATCATTAGAAGGTTTGCTAGTAGCAAGTAGCAAGTACAGTAAAAACACTTCACATCTGTATTTGTAGGGAAGATTGTTTTCAGCAAATGGCTAGTGTTACTTTGGTATTTATATATTGTTTAGGCAATGTTTTATACAAGTTTATGATATTTTGTGTAAAATTCAGTGAAAGTTTTACTTTTGTAGATTCTTTAACATGTAAAATGTTACATATTTATTTTAAAGTTATTATACCTCTCATATTCAAATTCCAGTGTTGCAACCCTAAATCACATTGTGACTCTATTTGTAGCTGGGGCCTTCTAGAGATAATTAAGGTTGCATGAGGTCATGAGGATGAGTCCCTGCTCCAGTAGGACCGATAGCCTCATAAGAAGAAAGATTAATAGTGCATGTTGGCAAAGGCCATTTGGAGACATGGCGATGAAAGAGCTATTTCTAAGCTTAGAAAGAGAGGCTTCACCAAAAACCCAGCACCTTGATCTAGAAATTTGGGGTGATAGGCCTTTTCTTTCTCTCACATGGTGCACTTTGGTTTAATGCTTGATTGATTCTTACTACTAATAGGAAATGGACCATTAGTGAGTATTTTTTTCTTATTTTTTCCAGATTAGCTCATTGCTATTAGTTTCTATTTCAATAACATATTTTTCTTTTTGTGCCTTCAATATCTTTTTATTAGTAGTAGATTTCATTTACATCCTCTCCCTTTAATTCATTTGTAGTTTATTTTAGATGTTTTTTTCTAAACTAAATAGTAAAGTATCTGTGCTTAGAATTGTGTGTGTGTTTACTCATAGTCAATAAGTATTATAGAGGATTAATCTATAGAAGCTGTAAATTTCTAGGAAAACATAAATAAAAAGTTTTTAAAATTAATATACTGTTATTATAAAGCAGAGGGATTGCAATTACATGAGTCAGGCAATGAGTGCATTTTCTTTCGTATAGTGTCTTCTGTTCCCTCACTCTTCCAGTCCTTCTCTCCCATTTCTACCAGGAGTTTTATAGTTCATTTTCATCAGTGTCCAGTGGGATCCATTGCTGAATTTCTTCACTCTTCTGCCCTTGAGTTCTTTGCCCCCCAAAGATATACACATGACCATACCATTCATAAGGAAGACAGAATAATCAAAAAGTTAAAAAGAGATCTGTTGTTTCTGTATCTTGGAGTTAATTTATATATATATATATATATATATATATATACATATGTATGTCTATGTGTATATGTTTATATATACATATAAAGATAGCTTTAAAACAGAAAAACATATAGTTCTTACAAGCAGCACATATGTAGTTTTAAAACAGCAAAACAAATATAGTTCTTATAAGCAGTTTATAGATTAGGAAGTTGGTCATTATCATTTCAGAAGAATAAAATCAAATACATATATAATTTCAAATCAACTTAAAGGCAAATATATGGATCTATAACTCAAATATTAATTTGTGTACTTTACACATTTTTATATACTCTTGGGAAATTGGTCTTAGAGATCACAAATGGAAGAACTGTTCATTATGTACTTGAGTCTCCTCTGCATTGAAAAATAGTCATTTGTATCCAATCTGGTTGGAGCAGGCATTGAGATCTAGTGTTTGTGTTGACCAAGACTGTGAATTATATCAAAAATGGTTTGGGATACTTTAGTTTATTATCTTTAATATGCCTGTACTAAGTATGTTAAATGTGTTAGTTCTTTTAAGCATACTGTTTTTATTAAAAGTTTCTTTGTCTTTTTACATAAGTAGATCTTTAATACAAACACTCATATTTCACATCCCATTGTGGGAGGACAGTGTAGTGTGAATGAGAACTACCACCAAGTGAAATGGATGTGCTTTAATGCTGTAGGAAGGAA
This sequence comes from Dipodomys ordii, assembly GCF_000151885.1. Classification (NCBI taxonomy): domain Eukaryota; kingdom Metazoa; phylum Chordata; class Mammalia; order Rodentia; family Heteromyidae; genus Dipodomys; species Dipodomys ordii. The sequence goes on along the minus strand of NW_012267220.1, from coordinate 21,224,124 downwards.
ATATCAGAGCTCTAGCTCTATGAAGAAACATAGTTCACATGTAACCAGCTCAATTTATCAATAAAAGCTCAAAGTATTAATTTAACATGAAATTCCTCAATCTTTTATATCTTACAGGTTATTTATATTAAAGAAAACTTTTGAGTAGCTAGGATTACAGGCGTGAGCCACTGGTGCCGGGCTTATACATCTTTGGTGTGGGGGGGCGGTAGCACTGGGTGGGAGTACAGTCCTGAGGATGGGAAGGGGAAACAGAGGAGGCTACAATGCTTGATAAGAAATGTACTCATTATCTTGCCCATGTAATTGTAACCCCTCTGAACAGTATTTGCACAAAAAAAAAAAACTTTCTGGGAAGAAAGTCATTATGAATTTGTGGTACCAATAGGCTGCCAGTTTGTAACTTTATTGGTACATCGTTAGATATAATCATTCCATTATTTTATATGCATTGAACATTTTATAAAGTTACCATGGTGATGAGTTTTGAAGTCAGATTGATTTCAATTGAAACTTTGTTCAGAACTATTTTGATTGAGCGTAATTCCAAAAATGCATCTGCGCTGTGTTTTCTAAAACCTAATCCCTTGCTTAGCATTTGTTTTCTATCTTAAAATTCAATAATACATAAAAATTATAAGTTAATGATTTTTGTAGGTAATTAGAGCCTGAAAAAGTGGTAAAGTGTGTATTTTTTGACAACTACTAAAAGATTTTTCATACTGATGTTTTGTTTCCCACTTAGTTATACTTTGTTGAAATATTTTCTCAAAATTAAAATTTTAAAGCACTGTCAAGAATATTGTGGTATCTGAAGATATAATTAATAAAAATGTACAATAAATTTAATTTCTAGCTTATTGAGGGGCTTGCTGGGAAAGTATATATGGTTCCCATGGGAATGGCTGAGGCTAAGGGTCTGATGGTAAGACAGTGAGTTAATGAGAATGTGTGTTGGAAGGACTTCTGGAATAGAGAACAGATTTGTGTTATGCCCTGTTTATACAACCTTGGGGAGTTAGGACATTGTAATTAAAAAGTCTTTGAATTATGTGACTTTTTTTTAAACTCCAAAAGTGTAGAATGGTAAGCTTTCATATGGATTTCTGATTGTTGTGATTTAGGAAATAATAAGGGAGACTTTTCTTCTCTTGTAATCTTAAATTTACATGTTGACCAAAAACTATTGTGTATCCATGGGAGAAATGCAAATGAACAAATTCTGTAATGGGGTAAGCATAGAAAAAAAAGGAAGTGGTAATTACCTTCATTTTAATTAATATCTAAGTGTCTGTAATAGGCCTAGTTTGGTGAAATGGAATAAAAAGTAGACTTCTGATGTCCATATGTATGTGTATGTGTTAATGTGCATATGTGACATATATGCTATATACTGTGTATTTTCATGTTGCATGTTATAATCTGTCATGTTTATCAAATATAGGAACTTTCATAATTTAGTCTTAGAATAAACTTGTTCAAAATTGGTATAAAATATTCATTAAAATACATCATAATTTATCTAAAATAGAGTTAGGAGACCAGATGTTACATTACAGTGTTACCTGTTTATAGTTGTATGATCTTTATAAACTAAGTGATATTCTTAAGCCTCTATTTCTTCTGTGAAAGAGGGAAAGTATTAGTGCCCTTCTCATAGGATAATTTAGATGATTAAAATTAGATGCTAATAAATGTACCTGTCTACCTCTATGCCTGATGTGTAAATGTTTAGGAAATAATTATAGCAGTACAACATAAGCAACAATATTGAAATACAGGGTTTAATCTTCCAGTACTATCTTAATTTTGCAGAACTTGATTAAACCTAAATTTTGTAGAAAATAATGCAAAGTTGATATAAAGAAATGAAGAGCAAGAAAAATAGGATAAGCAAAATTTCTTTTTCTTTAGGAAAATATTTGTTTAAATATTGTCTTAGTCCGTGTTATAGTAACAAAACACATGAGATTGGATAGTTGTAATTAGCAAATACATAAGCCCCCACTACTGGAGGATATGAAGTGTAATACCAAGGATCTAGCATCTGGAAATGGCCTTGTGCATCATCACATGGTAGAAAATAGAGAAAGCAGGAGGGCAAGAACGGGTAAACTTGCCCTTTTACAACAACAATCCCTTCCCTTGATGCCGGTGGAGTCTTTATGGCCTGTCATCTCATAAAGTTCTTATCTCTTAATACTATCATAATAGCAGCTAATCTTGAACATTAAAATCATAGTGAACATGGATTATCAACTATTTTTTAATACTAGAGTACTAATGTGGGTAAAAGGAATGTAAGTAAAGAAAATCTGATAGTATTTGCAGTATTAAAAATGAATAGTATGTGATACAAATAGATTTATTTAGAGAATTCAGCTCTTTTGTGCTAAACTGTTTGACAGTCTAAACATTGATTTGGAGCTGTCTTGAATATAACAGTTAAGGTAAGAGTTTACCTGTATGACAGGAGCTATAAACTTGGCTATTACAGGTATCTGTGCTTTCACAGCTATTTCTTAACCTTGATAATGGCTGTTGTGTAATATAGTTTATTTGATTTGATTGTTATTCTACTTTAAAAATTATATTGCAAGTCAAGGGCAAAAATCACTTGACCCTTTAAGTTTTTTTTCTATAATTTCTATAATTTCTTCCATACATGTCTATGTGTACTTATGTGTGTATATGCATATACAGATACCTATATGTATATACTTACAATTTTCTCTGTAATGCAAATTAACTGTATACATGTTCCTAGAGATCATATTGTTAAACAACACTTATTTGTTTTCTATTTAGTATGCTTTTTGAATGGAAATTACCTATAGGAGATATTGCTGCAAAACCCATTTAAGAATATTGAATCAATAGAAAAGTTCAGCAGAAAATACTGTATTGGGGATTTTGCCTGTAGTTTCTGGTAATTCAAGTTCTTTAGAGCATAAACACTGGCTTCTGTTGTTTAGTCATTATCATTATGGAAAGGGAAGGCATTAAAACCTTTACTAGAGAATTCAGTCTTTGTAAAATGTGTTTGCAACTTCCATAATATGCTTATTTGTTCAAATCCCAGTAACTTCTCAAGAAGTTGAATAATCCATGTACTGCCTGATTATAGCGTTTCTACTTTGAGCTTTCTTCTTTTAACTAACTTAAAAAAAATCTACAAAGACAATAAAAAAGATGTTGAATATGGAGGGATATAGCTTAAAATATGAATTATTAATGTTAAATGAGATCATTCAGAGAATTTAGGCAAACTCACCAGTTCTCTTTCATCCAAAAATACATTGTTTGATTAAAAACAAATTAGGTAGTTAAGTAGAATGCTATTTAAATTTTTGCAAGGTAATCTGTTCAAAATTCATGCAAAAAGTATAAAATTTTAATTCAATGATAAAGAATATTAGGATGTTATAATTAATATTTTTATCTCATGTTTTTCAGCTCAACATGAACTCTGCTCCTACATTCATGCATTTTCCTTCAAAAGGCAGACCAAAGAGAGCTGATACTTTTGACCTTCAAAGAATTGGATTTGCAGCTGAACAGCTAGCAAAGTGGATTGCTGACAGAACGGATGTTCATGTATGCTTTTATTCCCTTAAGTTTTAATGATATGTCTTGATTAGCTTGGTTTATAGTATTCTGTAATAAGCCTAAAGGACTTAACTTTTTTCCGTATGGCTATTTCTCCTTGCATAGGACATACTATGGATTCTTTCAGTGCTTTTGTTTGTGGTGCTGATATTGAACCTAGAACTTTGCATATGCTAAGCAAATATTCTACCACTGAGCTACAGCTCACTGTCCTGAGCAAACTATGCTTGATAGCTGTTGCTGATTCAACTTTCAGTAACAGGTTAATTCAGATAGTTTGTTGAATTGTGATTCAATGACATTAAAAAAGAGACAAAAAGTAATTTCAAGCTAGGCGCTGGTGGCTCACGCCTGTAATCCTAGCTACTCAGGAAGCTGAGATCTGAGGATCAGGGTTCAAAGCCAGCCCCAGCAGGAAAGTCCGTGAGACTCTTATCTCCAATTAACCACCAGAAAACTGGAAGTGTTGCTGTGGCTCAAGAGGTAGAGCACTATTCTTGAGCTGAAGAGCTGAGGGACAGCACCAAAGCCCAGAGTTAGAGCCTCATAACTGACAAAAAAAAAAAAAGAATTTCCGAGGATAAAAAATACATTAAAATGTTCGATGTATTTAGTAGTTAATAAAGCTTTAAAATCTAAATTCTAAAATGGATTCTTTTTTTCAATGGAAATAAAATAAAGGGTTTAGAGCCATGTAGAAAAATAAGCACATGTGCTGTTCTGGAACCTATAAGTTAGTATAATGCTCCTAATAGAATGTGTCTTGTCTTTATTTCATATAATCTGACTTCACACGTTGTTCTCTTCTAGGAATTGAATGGATACAACAATTAGGGGTTTCAAATTCTTAGCTATTTAATTTTTTTAAAATAGTATTCATTTTAGTCACAGAGAATGAAGCTCCAAATCTAACAAAAATAGATTAAAAATATTTCTAATAGAATATTTTTATTTAAAACAGGAATATGATTATAAGTTGAAAGAGACCATGTATTCTAGAAGGAATGGAACAAAAATGTTGATGATTATATATGTATAGGGCAGAGAAGTAAATGAGGCTTATCTCCAAAATAAGTAGCAAAAATCAGGACTGGAGGCCTGGTGAAAATGATGGAGCATCAACTAAACAAACAAGCTGAGCATGTAATAGCTTGTGTACAAATATTTGTACTACCTTCACCACTACCAAAAAACAACACAAAACACACCCAGAAACCTAAATAACAGCAACTCTCCCAGAAAACACAAAATATCTCTACAGCATTCTAGCTGGTAAGAGTTTGCCTGACCTAGACCTAGGTAATTGCAGCTATACTGTATGGCCTGCCCAGGAACATGTCTTCATGAAAAAAAAAAAAAAACTGTTTAATGCTGAGGCCTGTTCAATGCTGTGACCTATGTATTCTCTATACCTTTAGGAGACAATATTCCTCTTTCTTAATCATTCCAGACAAGGTACCAAGCAGTTAGAAACTACCTCTATCCCTGAAATCCCCTAAGGTTATGTGGAGCAGTCAGTCTTAAACTGATTGCCCTACCCAGTTTGCCCTGACCGACTGTTGGAAGCTCCAATAGAGGCAATAGTTTAACTTTGTACTGCGCCCCTTCTTCTGCCACTAAGCGACACTGGTATCTCTCATGTGCCTTGGGTGTATGTAGTGTCTCATATGTCTAGAACCTGTGAGAATTGGTTTGTCTTGAGCTTCTTCTGTACCTGATTGACCAACCCATGAAAGAATACAAAATATACTACTCCTATGTGATTTCTATCACCATTCTTAAATTATTTGGTGCTAGAACTGCCCTACATTAGACCATTCGGCCCTTTTTGTGCTCCCGGTTCTTGATCTCTGACTCCCTCATTTTTCTCTAAATACTATTTTTATTTTATAATTGTTTATTCTAGTATCTGTTGCACAGTATTCAGTACATCATGTCTTTAAAGAACTCTCGCTCATTTTACTGAAAAATGTTGAGAACCAATATCTCTATATATTGTAGAAATCATGACTGTACCAATTCTATCAACTTTGAAAAATAGCCTTTTATCTTAAAGAGAGAATTACACGAAAGTGAGTAAACAACCCACGAAAAGTGGGAAATATATACCATCATTTTTCTGATGAAATTTATGTATTTGGGGCTCTTGACCTCAGTAATAAAAAAGATAAACCACAACTGGTATCTAAATAAGCTTTTCTGCAAGGAAAATATACGAATATTCAGTCCATAGGGAAACATCAAAACTATAATGAGATAGCACTTCCCACTCAGTATCATGGCTACAATCCATTAGATAATGGAGACTGTCAAGGAAATGGGGAAACTGGATCCCTCTTGTACTATTGGATGTGAAATGATACAACTACTTTGAAAAGAGTTTGGCAATTCCTGAAACTAGTAAACATAGTTTTCATATGACCTTGCCTTTTACTCCTAGCTGCCTGTGCAAGAGAAAAGAACCCATACATCATAAATTATAGTGGTCATAAGGTAGAAACACTATTATGTCTATCAGCTGGATTAATGAATAAACAAAATAGGTGTAGTCACATAAGGGAATATTATCCACCTATTTGAAGGAGTGAAGTGGAGTGCCAGTGGCTCATGCCTGTAATCCTAGCTACTGGAGGCTGAGATCTGAGGACCATGGTTCAAAGTGAGCCCAAGCAGTAAAGTCCCCATGAGACTTATCTCCAGTTAACAACTCAAAAAACTAGAAGTGGAGTTGTGGCTTAATTGGTAGTGCGCTAGCCATGAGCACAAAAAGGCTCAGGGACAGTGTTTAGGCCCTGAGTTCAAGCCCCACAAAAGAAAAAAGAAAACAATGAAATAATGACATATGCTTCAACATGTGTAAACTTTGAAAGCCTGGTGTTAATGGAAAGACATCAGTTTCAAATGGTCTAACATTATATTAAAGTCTAGAGTTAGGGTTATCTGTAGCTACAAAGTGAATTAGTAGTTAAGGCTGCAGGTTAAGGGGGAATTAGTGGGTAATTGAGGTGAAAAAATTTGTGTGCCATCTGCCATCTGCAAATATATTAAAGACTAGTTCATTGTTCATTTTGGGGTGAATTACATGGTATATGGTTTATATTTAATACAATTGTTTAAAGTAGCCTTTAAAAAAACTCCACATTTGAAACAATACAAATATGCACACATCTTACTCGATTATTTCCTAGTTAATCCAGTAGTTGGTGTGTATACTAGAGTCACTTAGTGTTATTAAATGTGTTAGATTTGCATATGATTGAGTGCATTTGTCTAAAATGAAGAGAAGGACTTTTCACCTAGTTTCTGTGTTTTTAATTCAATTTTTTTTGACTTAGAAGTAGATAATAAAAGAATTATCAATGCCAGGTGTCAAAGGTGGAGTGATATGTCTCTGAGTTTTTGGTGCTGAAGATCGGAAGTTCTAGAATATGGTCAAATGGAAAAATACAAAGCTGGGCACCAGCTGTAATCCTAGCTATGCCTGTAATCCTAGCTATGCATGAGGCTGAGATCATGTGTTAGAGTTCAAAGCCAGCCTGGTCAGAAAAGTTGAGGAGATTCCATCTCAGTTATCCAGCCAACAATTAAGCTGGAGGCATGCCTCAAGTGAGTAAGTAAGCCAAGTCAAAACATAAGCCTCTTGAATGCAAAGCTGCTACTAGCATATAAAAACAGAAAGGATAAAAAAAGTATTTATCTTTTATTATGTAAATTTTCATTGAATTTTTGCAGATTCGGGTTTTCAGACCGCCCAACTACTCTGGCACCATTGCTTTGGCCCTGTTGGTGTCACTTGTTGGTGGCTTACTCTATTTAAGAAGAAACAACTTGGAGTTCATCTATAACAAGACTGGGTGGGCCATGGTGTCACTGGTATGTTATCTAATTATCCTTCTTTTTGCTTTTTTCAGATTATAATGGAAGTTTTAATATTATTAACAGAAATAGCCAGATCATTATCATAGTAGAAATCAGTCTAAATGATAAGAATCAACTTTTCATAACTGGGCTGAAAAAAGTTTACTATCAGTTGAAATTATTCCATCTTCCTTCATTTTATTAAAATACAATGTACTTCATTTCTTGGCACATTACAAATGGTAAATAAACGTATGTTGAATGTGTTTAGAAATATGAGCTGGGTGCTGGTGGCTCATGCATGGTATTATTATATACATAGGAAGCTGAGCATTGTGGTTTGAAGCCAGCCCAGGAAGGAAAGTGTGTGAGCTAAAGTAGGGAGGTGTGGCCCAAGAGGTAGAGTGTTAGCTTTGAACAAACAAGCTTAGGGAACATTACCCAGGTTGTGAGTTCAAGCTCCAAGACCAACACACACACACTCCTCCAAAAACCAAAACCAAAACCTCCACCTGGTGCCAGTGGCTCACGCCTGGAATCCTATCTCTTCAGTAGACTGAGACTGAGATTTGAGAATAGCGGTTCAAAGCTAGTCTGGGCAGAAAAGTTCCTCACACTCTTCTCTTCAATTAATCACAGAAAAAAAAAAAGCAACCAGAAGTGGCATTGTGGCTCAAGTGGTAGAGTGCTAGTCTTGAGCAAAAGGAACTCAGGGGCAGTGCCCAGGCCCAGAGTTCAAGCACAAGGACTGGCACAAAAAAATCAAAACAAAAAACAACAAAAAAACAACATAAGTTTAAAAAGTGATGTTCTTTAGTTCTTGGCACATTACAAATGGTAAATTTATGCTGCATATATTAAGAAATATGGTAAGACTAAAAGAACTAATAGTTTATAGAATAGTTTTCAAACAGTAGAGATTTAAAAATGAGCTCATACAGTATTTTCTTCACCAATTACTTCTTGTGTCTACCATATACCTGGTATTTGTTAGGTTTTGAGGGTATGTAATGAATTCCTTCTGCATGTACAAATTTACCAATAGAAACAAATAGGTGTAAGGTACAGGCTGAGAGGGAGAAAAACAGGGAGAACTATAGGAATCCAGAAGAAAGATACCTAACTGAGAGCAAAGACAATCAAGATAGGCATCCCAGAGTGTGACAGCAGTGAATTTGGAAAAAGCAAATGAAATTCTTTAGTTGTTACAGCCAAGAAAGACGTACGTAATGATACTGGAGAGAAAAGAGATGGACTCTTGTCCACAGTGTGTAGGGATATGGCTTTTATCCCACTGGTACAAGGAAGTCATCAAAATATTCCATAGGAAAAAAGCATCATTGCATTTATGTGTAAAAATCACTTTAGTAGCAATGAGCAGTTGATAGAAAGGGGCAATTTGGGCCTATGGAAGACTAGGATATTACAAGAATCCAGCTGAACACGATCTATTTTGGTTTCGTCAAAAATATTTTTCTTCTCAATGACTTAAGATCATACTAAATTTTGTAATTTAGCTAACAAAATGAGGTATATTCATATGAATAAATATCTTCAGACTGAGAAGGCAGCTGCATAGATTAATTAAAATATTAGTGCTTTGTGTGTATATGTAATTTGTTTATATTTATATTATGCAAACAGACTCAACAATGAAACAGATTTCCAGATGTTATTTTTCTTTTTTTCTCTTTTTCACTATTTTGAAAGATACATGACACTTTTTCTTTTCAACAATTTTGAGAGCTACATAACAGTAAAGCAGAAAACTATAATATTGTGTTAATGAATCTGAGTTTATATACCTGTTTGTATGACGCCGTAGACTTAAGTCAGGTGTGAGCACTAACATCATGTTCAAAATGGTATCTGATTAGCTATGGGTTGGCAATTAGTTTTCCTTGTTGTGAATTTAGTGTAAGTCTAAACTTGCAAGTGCAAAGTCATACAGACAGTTTTCTCGGAGATACACTCTGATTGAAGAGTAGATAAGGGTTTGGTTAAAGTTAAAACACAGGGGAAATTCTTCAGGATTATTTTGTTTCAAATCTTTGCTCCTTTATTTTTATTTAGTTGTACCACAATCCCCAGCAGTCCTGAAGTGGCAGCAGTTGGGGCAATAAACATAGCTGGCCTATTATCTGCCCATAGTTTTGAAAGATAGGGGCGAAGAATAAAAGGAAGCACAGGCAGCTGTGAGGTATGGGACAGGGACCACTTTCAGCACAGCCTAGGCTTCTGTAGGGCAAGCACCTGGGAAACTGCACCAAGATGCTTAGATTCCATTCCTCTGCTTGGTGCTGTTTGAGACCATAGAGTTTTTAGATGGTGCCTGGTTGTTACCATGGCACCATTTTCCAGCTGGTCCATGTTTGAGAGAGGAATCACTACCACCACCACCATCGCCATAGCATGGAGCTCTGACTGAGCATATGTCTGAGCTTATACATGTATGAGGGCCTGTCTTCCAGAACATGGAAATGGCACTGGCACAGCAGCCACCTCCATAAAAGGGAGTTGGATTTCTAAGTTCCCTTGAGGCCTTTAGAGACAAGCAATGATCCAAATAGGATAATATATAGAAGAGAATGCCAGCACCCAGGAGTACATCACAATGGCCTATAGCCAATCTTATGAATACATGAGCAGATATTCTAAAAAAAATAGGTAAATTCAGTACTATGTACAATGCCAAGTATTGGTTGTAGGAAAGGTTAAGCATTAGGGAAGATATAAATTAAGTGTAAACCAGTGTATTAGATGTATAGAAGAGAAATATTATTGATTATGAGTATGCCTAGAGGCGATATAATTAGCTATCTATCATGATTCTTAAAGTTTTATAAAGTTTAACAAGCAACAAATTTAAGAGAACGTTCTTAGGTAAACTATAAAAATTCATAAAAGATATTGCAGTAGTGATAATGTAGAATGATACCTATTATTTCTTACTATTCTTACTATTCATCTCATAGAATTAAGGTATAGATTAGAAAAAAGTATAGGGAATAACAATTGTTAAGGAAGAAGCATGTGTTATTCCTAACCTATGATATGATCTGCTTATGGTATACTTGTCTGCATAGAAAATTCAAGAACTATGAGCAACAATTAAAAATAATAGAGTTCAGTGATTTTTTTCTCCTGAAATTTTTGTCATTAGCCAAAAATTATTTAGAGTTCTTATAGAATATACACTCCTTTTCCATCTGCTTTTCCTCCTTCACTCTTTCTCCTGATCTCCTCCACACCTCTTTGTTTATTTTTTAATTTTCTTTCTTTTTTAGCTTAGATGTGAAACATTTTCTCCAAACTAAATTTTTTTTCCCATGCGAGTCTATTGTTAAAATCATAGTTGTGACTGAAGTAGACATGAAACCACACCTACCCGCTGGGGAGATTTAGGAACTGAGGAGCTCATTAAAACAAAACAAAACAGAATAGAACAGAAACCCAAACAAACAGGAAAAAAGATGTTTGGAGAATGGAGGCATCTTCAGGCCGTTAGTGTATTTTAGCTCACCAAAGGATTATGGAAACCTAGGAATGAGTTAGATATCAAGTGGCCTTGTTTTCAGTTCAGGGTTTGTTGAATGCTAACCTATTTTATACTAGAAGTAAGTATGTCCTTTGTACCGTGAGGTAGAGATTTCTATCAGGTTTTTGTGTGTGTCTCCCTAATGTTCAGAATTGTGTTTGGCCGGTGGAAAGAGCTTGATAAGTTTTTGTTGAATGACTGTAAGTTTAATGGGTGTATACATACAATTTGGTTTAAGGAAATTTTAAAATAAGGTCTTTATTTTCACTATTATTTAAAATACTTTTTTTCTTAGAAATATCAATTTATGCTATTACATTTTGATGAGTTTTAGAATAACAATTAGGTGTTTGAAAATATATACTCAGAACTGTGGAGAACCACATGAAGACGTAAAGTAGGACACAATAAAAGGAGAAGGGCATGAGCCCTGCCCTCAGGAGCCCTATCTGTGTACTGAGGATGGGGAAACCAGATTTGTGCAACAGTAAGATACCAGTATTCTGGTTAACATGTACTTAGAAATCTTGGTTTTCCATCTTCATTATAACAATGAAGCTATTAGTATGTGTCTCAAGGAAAATGTAAATCTAGAAACCAAAGTATCTTCAAAGGGACTTACTAAACTAACAGCAACAAATAATCTTGAATGGCTTGTTCACAATTGCCTTTTCCAAGATTGCTTTTTTTAGTATTTGTTTTACTGTCATTTTTTTTTCTGAAGAAAATACTCAAAAAGAACATCTTTTGCATTTCATGAGACTGATTCTATGAGGAAATAAGCCAGTTTGAGCAGAAATTTTACAAGTCTTCAGTATTAGGACATTTAGTGAGGAGGTATGCTTGAAAACTATAAGCATGCTTCACTAATTGGTGTAGAGGAGAGTAGGGAGAGGTAAGTGGGAGAAAACGAGGGATGGAGAAACAGTGGTTAAAAACAAATGTACTCATTACTTTATGTAACTGTAACCTCCTGCTCATCACCTTTTCAATAAAGATCAATTAAAAAAGAGAAAACTATAAGCAGAAAACTTCTAAAAATATGGTACATATTTTGTAATCTTGTTAATTAAAAATTACAATATAACTACCTAAGAGACTTATATTTGAGGATTAGAGCAGAAGCCAGCCTGGACAGAGAAAAGTTTGTGAAACATGAAAAGTCCAGAAGTGGCAGTGTGGCTCAAATGGTACAGCACCGGACTTCAGCACAAAAAACTAAAGGAAGCATGCAGGTCCTGAGTTTTAGCTTCTGGTGAGAAATATCTGTATTTGTCTCATAGACAAAATTTCAGATACTTCAAAAATTATTGTGATTAATCAGCTACATGCATAATTGAAGTAAATTGTATTTTTATTAGATAATTAAAAATGAAGATTTGTTTTCATCCTATGTTGATTTATTGACTTTCTTCCACCACTGCATTTGAAACATGAATCTCTTGGGCTTTGTGGACTGCTGTATTATCATTAATATTATTGTAATTTTTTATTACAAAGATCATGTACAGAAGGGTTGCAGGTATATGTCAGGTAAAGAGTTCATTTTTAATTTTTTAAAATTACTTTTCCAGTGCAGTCTTTATTTTTATTGTAAAAGTGATATACAGAGGGGTTCCAGTTACATAAGTCAGGTAGTGAGGACATTTTTTTTTTAAAGTGTCACTTCTTTCCTTGTTTTCTCCCAGGTTTTTCCCTCCTAACTCCCCCATGCTGCAAGTTGTATAGTTCATTTTGAACATAGGATCTAATGAATATCACTGCTGAACTAGATTGCCCTTTATCCCACCATTTCTGTATTATTTGAATGGTTTCTACTTACATATAAGATTACTACCCCCACTTGTGTACTAGATTATTTTGTCCCTTCTCATTTATCAGTACCAGTGCTCCAACAATTCTCCATTCTTTCAATGTTATCATAAAATTTTCCCTTAAAAATATAGTTACTAAACATTATTTAGCAATAGAAACTTATCCTAAAATAATGTAACACTAGTTTTCTTACTTATTTGATCACTTTTGTGACCCAGCTCCTTGAAGTAGTTGTCTTATTCTTGATTCTTTTCTCCTAAAGCTCTGCTGTTTCATTGAGAATGCTTTTGTTCAGCGTCCAACTATTTTCAAGGAAACTAAATCCAGTGTTAATTCCAAATCAACTAATTCCTCATGGATATTTACAACTCTTCATTTACCTTCTAATTTGCCACACTTGGCATTTTCCTATTTAGCTCTTTTGAATCTATTTCTGTACTATACTCTCAATGTGGAATGATGCAATTTCTTTTCTCTGTATTTACTTCCCTGTACTTTAAGGCTTTATGTACTTTCTGTTGAAGTCACATGTCCCTAAACTTGGGATGATAACAATGTAACTACTAATGTTATTTCAACATGCAAATATACCAGGACATTTCATAATCGATAGGTAGGAAGAGAAAAAAACAAAGCTCTGAAATTTTAGGCCACAGGCATGGTTTTTCTATAGTCATTTACTAATACCCCCCTTTTTTTTGGTGGTGGTGGTATTTTTTTAAATTTTGTTTTACAAATGAAAAATTTTATGATTGTTCTTTGTCACTTATGCTCTATGTTGCTATTTACAGGTGTGGGAGAAAACTGGATTAACAATAAATGATATTAAGGGCATATTATATATCATGATATTAAGAGTATATTACTCATGTAATTGACTACTATGTGAGTACTTTTACTTAGTTTTTAAGTTAACCACTTATAATTCAGTAGTTTACAAAGATGGATTGAAATACTAATAGTATAGAAAAGAAACTGAAGCTCAGAGTAATGTACTTGCCTCAAATCTCTAAGTACTGAAAGTAGGCCAGAAACTCAAGTATTAGAGCTTAAGTGTGTCTATGTTTAATTTCTTTTTGTTTTGTTTTGTTTTTTGTTGATCATGGGGCTTTAACTCGGCCTAGGCACTGCCCCTCAGCTCTTCAGCTCAAGGCTAGTGTTCTACCACTTAAGCCACAGTGCCACTTTGGTTTTCTGAGTGGTTTATTGGAGGTAAGAGTCTTACAGCCTTTTCTGCCTGTCTGGCTTTGAACCATGATCCTCAGATCTCAGCCTCCTAAGTAGCTAGGATTACAGGCATGAGCCACCGGCACCCAGCTTATGTTCAATTTCTGTGATAGTCATCTTCTCACATAAAGCACGCCAGACACAGGTCTTGAGATTGTGGAAATATTTTAATGTACTAGATATTATAGTATCTGTGTATGGTCTGTCCACCCTATGGGAATTGAGATTTCTCCGGTTGCTTTGTGTGAGATCATTCTTTAGCTTTGGCAGCTGCTAAGTCCTCTATTCTCTTTTTTTGACAGTCCTGGAACATTCAGCACTTGAGTGCTGTCCCTGAGCTTCTTTTGCTCAAGGCTAGTGCTCTTAAAACTTGAACCACAGTGCCGCTTCCACTTTTTCTGAATAGTTTATTGGAGATAAGAGTCTCATGGACTTTCTTGCCTGGGCTAGCTTCGAACTGTAATCCTCAAGTTGTAGCCTCCTTAGTAGTTAGGATTACAGTGTGAGCCGCTGGCACTCAGCTGGGTCTTTCTTTAGATAGAATATGCCATCTTTCCAACTCTGTTATGTCTATCCCAGTTCTGCGCAGACCATTTTTGAATCCACTTATAGAGTTCCTTCAGAGTTCCTTCTTAGGCTTTCATTGTATCCCACCTGTTGTGCTGGAGTAATCACATCCATTTTCTTGACAAGAAAAATAAACAGTGTATTGTCAGTTGATTTTTTCCCCTTGACTTTTTGTCATTTTATAAGATATGGAAGTATCTCTTAGCAATCTTACCAGGTAACTTTTTTTCTAATGAGTGTATTGAAAGTAGTTATTCTACTTAAATACTAAGCTCAGGCTTTATTACCAGCTTCCTTTCCTTTATATGCCTTTCTCATTTCTATATATCATTGGTTCAATCCACAGTTACCTAGTTGCTCAAAACACAAACCAGAAACTCTGACCCCAGCACTTGGGAGACTGAGACAGGAGAATCATGAGTTTGAGGCTTGCATGTAGGCCAGCCTATATTATATTCATAGCAAGACTGTCTCAAAAAATAGAAATGAGCCAGGGGCATTGGCTCATACCTGTAATCCTAGTTACTCAGGAGGCTGAGACCTGAGGATCATAGTTAAGTTACAGTGATTGAGCTGTAACTTTTGTTTCAAACACTCTACAATCCTCTCTGCTAATACCTTGAATCTTCAAGATTAGTTTCACAATACATTTCTTTCTTTAGTGGGTAGTTAACATCTTTTTATGGTTTCTTCCATTTCTACACATCTGACTTAACTGTTACATGCTTTGCTGAAAACATTTCAGTACTTACAAGAATATAAGTAAGCTATAGCTATGAATGCAGGCTTTTGGTGATTCATAGTACTGTTGAAATTTAAAGGATCTGGATAATTACCATGTTTTCATCTGTCCTTGGTTTGGGCAAGGGGCAGTACTGGATTTTTGAAGAGGTCTCATGTGTGCTAGGCTTGTGCTTTATCACTTGGGCTATACCTTCAGCTTTTGTCTGTGCTGTTGTCTGGCTTAGGTAGGCACATGATACCATGTTTCCATGCCAGCTACTTCACACATTATCCAGTTTAGTCATTAGAGTTCTCCACAGCAAAGTATCTATCTTAGTTGATATACATATGGATTTTGATATGGCAGAGGAAAGAAGAATTTACCCAACATAAAAATTTCTTAATAAGATAGATGATTCATTTTTTAAGTTTTGTGATGAACATTGTTGTTAGTGTGTGTGTGTCTGTGTGCACATGTGTGTGCATGCTCACTTGTGTGTGTGTATGTGTGTGTGTGTGTGTGCTTGTGTGCCTTTGTGCCAGTCCTGGAGCTTGAATTTGGCCTGAGCACTTCCCCTGAGTTTCTTTGTTCAAGGCTAGCACTATATCACTTGAGCCACAGTTCTACTTCTGGTGCTTTTTGTAATTAATTAGAGGTAAGTGTCTAACAGATGTTCCTTCCCAGGTTGGCTATGAATCACCATCCGTAGATCTCACCCTCCTGAGTAGCTAGAATTACAGGCGTGAGCTACTGGTACCTAGCTCCCATTCTTTCTTTAAATGCATTTTCCTGCTATTCTCTGACTTACATATTGAAACATTGTACCCTGGTTTTCAGTGTATAGTCTTTGCTATGACGTCTGGACAGATGTGGAATCATATTCGTGGACCTCCATATGCTCATAAGAACCCACACAATGGACAAGTGGTAAGTGCATTTCTAACCATCAATATCATGATCTTCAAACCTCCTTAATAAAGTTATTAATAGGATTTAGTAAAAATGGATTCTATTCATAATGAAGCATCTATATCATTTACTGCCTCTGTCACATATGTACACATACACAAAACTATCTATTGCTTGACATGGCAAGGAATGTTTAAATAGCAATCCATTAACAGTTTGTCTACCATAAACAAGTATACATAGGAAAATCACCTTTCATCCAGGCACTGGTGGCTAATGGCTATAATCCTAGCTATAAAGGAGGCTGAGGTCTGAGAATTGTGTTTCAAAGCAAACCCCGCAGAAAAGTCCTTGTGAGACTCCTAGATCCAATTAACCACTCAGATTGGAGCTGTGGCTCAAAATGGTAGAGCACAGGAACAGCACCCAGACCCTGAGTTCACAACCCTGCAACCACACACACACACACACACACACACACACACACACACACACACCTCTTTCAACTATTTATAAATAGTTCTGGCATATAATATATAGTCCTACAGGAGAAAATAGGAACAGTTTATAGCCAGTTTCCCATTGATGTTAAATTTAACTTATTTCAATAGTTAAAATATCATTAAGAAACAGGTTTCATTGCTTTTGAATATTAGTACTCTTTGTTATAAAATTAAAATAAGAATAATGTATTTTTAATTAGTAGCAGAATTTACATTAGTAATTTCTTAATTTGCCTCACTTAAATTGTTTTCCCTTTCCTTTGGGTATGTAAAAAATACATATTTGAGGAATATGTAGGTATTAGCTTTTTGAGTTGAAAATAACTTGAAACTATGCTTTGCTTTAACTTTTTTTTACTTTTTTGATCTTGAGAGAATAAGGATTTCCCTCAAATACAAATCACCATACCATTACCAATAATCACTTCATAACCAACCTTATTTCATAGACTTTTACATCTTACTCCTTTTACCTCCTGTTACATTTAATTGAAAGAAGTGTTCAGCATCATTTCATGCATAAATATACCAATTGCTATTGAAATTCCTTGATAACTGTCATGCTTTAGAGACTATTTGCATATTGCCATAAATAGTTATTCACACTACTTAGGCAACAATTTGGTCTCATATTTAGGAATATTTTCAGATTTCAATATATAGTAAGAATATGGAGTCAGTGTTTAATTCAGTATAAATAACTGCCATAGTAAATCAGACTGAAATTTTCATGTGTTTTTCAAGTGTCATTACCCACAAGGAAGAATAATTTCTGAATACCTTCATTATTCAAAATCAAATTATTTTAAAGGAAAAAAGTAATTAGAGAACAATAAAGTGAGTGTTCTTTCGCTTTAAGTTTTCACATAAATGCTGCCTTCCCAATGATCTCCCTGTTTGCAAGGTGCAGCCTTCTCCTAAGTAATTCTCAGATTCCCATCCTATCTCCTTTTCCTTTATTTTTTCTCTATACTACTAATAATCTTATGATTATAATTTATGGATGCTGTGTTTTTTTGTGTATCTATTACCATGATTCCAGTAATACACATCTAATTTAAGATGTTATATTTCTCTTATAAAGAGAAGGAATCAGCACAAAGATTTGATCAAGTTTTGTTGCTATTTTTTAAAAGTGGAAATTTAGGAAGTCTTAGACATTTTTTATTACTGATTATATCCTATTGTTCTAAGACAGTGTTCTTTAGGGAAAAAGTAATATGTTTATCATCATTTGTACTTCATTAAAGTACAAGAAAAATAGATTAATATTAAATTCTTTAACAAGTCACAGTAATCTGTTTTCTTAACTATGTTACTCAGTACTTTGGTCTTGAGGCTCTGGCCCCATACATGCATTATAATAGAAAAAGCTTTGGTGAAGTTTGTCCTGATAATTACCACTACTCCAAAAGTCATCTATTGATTACTATACATATGTCACGCATGAGATGAGGATTTATAGGTGAATATTCCTAAAAGCATGCTTTGTTTATAATTACAATGCTGTCAGCTTTGGGGTTCAGTTACCATTTCAGTTGCAAATCATAAAAAGTGAATAATTTTTTGTCTACTGAAATTTCCTTTTCAACTTTTTCCTTTGGTACTTTTCAAAGAAGAAAAAAAAACTTTGTTATCCTGTATATTCTGCTTATTGCTTCCTAAATATGTATTTATTATTCTACTTTTATCTTTAGAATGCTCTCTGTTTACTGGCTCATACCCATCTTCACAAACCGTCTAATCTGCCATTCCTCTAAAAGGAATTACTGCTTATACAGTCTTTTTCCTTTCCTTATTTGTTAACTTAAGAGTTCATTTGTTAGGTTTTTTAACCTTTCTTTTATTGTAATAGTTGACATTTTATATGCTGTTAGTGAAATATTTAAACCTAGTTTATCTAATCTGTTTTTCATATGTACAATTGTATTCATATGGTCTACAGGCAGGATGCTGTTACAGTGCACTAGTATATGGAATTATTTTAAAGTTGGAATTTCATCCTCAAAACTAGTCAGAAAAATACTAGGATCAACATGTCACTGTTTTTTTTTTGTTTTTTTTATTTTAATTTTATTTTTTTGTGTGAACATACTGTACAGAGGGGTTACAATTACATGGGCAGGATAATGCATACATTTCTTATCAAGCATTCAGCATGAAATAGTAGGATCCTTAATGTGAAAGGAACATTAAAGTTGAGATTAGAGAAATTTTCTTATTTGGTAAAATTTATCCCGCCCTGCGAGGTACTTGAGAAAAGGTACTTGAAACATTAAAGCCCACAATAAGAAAATAAACATTCTTTATACTTAAAAAAATGGTCTAAGAGTCACACTGAAAGCTATTGAACACTGGACTGGGGGATGGGAAAAAAGCAATAGGAGGTATTTTGGTTAAAATATAAAATATACACATAAGAAATGCCATGGTGAAACCACTAGCTACAATTAATATACACTAAATAAAGAACGACAGGAAAGTAAAGCCAGCTCTCTTAGGGGGTGTATATCATCAGAAGTGGGAGGTTGAATTTATAGAATTGATGATCATGAGCACAGTACTTTAGCTGAAAATAGACCGATAAACGATGCAAGCTGTTGTACTATTTTTACAAAGGAGGAGGGCTGTAAGAGTGACAGCGGAGTGAAGGTGATGGGGCACATGCATTGAAATGCCAAATGAAACTGAGGTTTGCATAATGGGTACTGCTAATAATCTCAGTTAAGGAAAGCCTTTTGTTTTATACATTTTGGGACTGTATTTCTTATGACCTCAAAAAATTTAGAGACGCTGAGATCATGAAAGTGCTGCGTAGAATAGTTACAAAATGACAAAAGTTGTAAGTTCTGACATTCTTTGTTATTCAGTAAGATGGAGATAATTGACAACACTGATTATTTTACAATAACTGGAAGGGAAGATTTTGAATATTCTTATCAAAAAGAAATGGTAAGTGTTTTACATGGTAGATATGGTTAATATTCTGATTTGATTATGATACAGTATACTCATGAATTAGTGTATTACTCTAGGCCATAAATACAGTCAGTAATTTGCCAATTAATAAAAATTCAAAAATAGAGAGACAGGTGGACCCACTGCAACAATGAGATATACAAGTCGTTAGGTTGAAAAACGAACTCATTATCTTGCCCATGTAACTGTAACCCCTCTGTACAGTATTCTCACAATAAAAAAAAAGAATTGTAGAAATAATGAAACTGGTCTATAGGCAGAATGTTTTAAAAGCTCAATTTCATCCCATAGAGATCATTACTTTATATTTATAAACTTCTTTTATGTTTGAGTCAGTTATTAGTTGAAGATATTAGTTGCTGCATGAGGTAGATGAAGCTTATAAAAACATCTATTCCATCATGCAAAGATGGGAGAAAGTTGCTCAGTACTATGCAGCTTGTTCTTACTTTGCATCTCACTGTACTTGATGAAAATTTTCCTTCCAAATTTTTGTATGTACTAGGTCAGCATATCCTGAAAAAGAAAATTGGTTTAAGTTTCATTTTAATGAATTGATTTGCATAATAATGTGTTTCCATAATGTGGAAACAAACTAGAACATTAACTTTGCTTTATGAAATGAAATGCATGCTGCTAAAGAATTTTTACTTGAAACAGTAATTGTCTATTAAAATGAGAATAGTAAATGTTTTCCTTTAAATAGATGTATTTAAATTTCACAGAACAACTTAAATATGTTTGAGACTTCATTTTCTTTTTGTTAGCTTATATTAATTATATGGGGAGGGAAGCTTATTTTGACATTTCCATCCCCTTTCCTGCCTTCTCATTTCTAAAAGAATTTTAACAGATTTATTGTTCTATCTTTATACAAGCAGATAATCTACTTTGACCATATGCATCTTCTTTCTTCATCTTTATTGGCTTAATATTGTGATTTCATATTTTATAATATAATGGAATAGCTGTATGTCACAGTGTGTTTTATGCTGTTAGGAGAGAATATTAGACACTAGATGATTTGTGAATGAAATTTATTTCTCACAATTGTAGAAGCTAGGAAGCCAAAACATGTCAACATTTGGTGAGAACTTTGTTGCTGATGAGAAGACAAGACAGCCAAAGCAATACAATCTGGCTACACTGATTGATCATGAGGATTGATCATGTAAACAGTATTAATCCATTTAGATGTTAACATTACTCATGGCTTAATTGCCTCTTAAAGGACTCATTTTCATACAGTTTTAATGACAATTAGGCCTAGATATGAGTTTAAGAGGGGACAAATAATCAAAGCACAGTATTATTACACTTTAAAATTTCAAACTCATTTATAAGAAACTGTTGAACACAAAAAGATGTCTATTCTAATTTTTGTATACTTACTCAAGATGATTGATGTAAGTATGTTTTATTTATATCAGCATTTTATTTGGGCCAAAAAATTACGTTGAAATTGTTATTTTAATGTATTTTAATTTTACTTTTGTAAGTGCACTTTTGTAAATGCTTTCCATTTTCACAATCTGGTTCTCCATGCTTTCATGAAATAATTTTTTTCTTTCTCTGAAGTCACACTTCTTTTTTTTTTTCTTTTATTTTTTTCCGGTCGTGGGGCCTGAACTCTGGGCCTGAGTGTTGTCCCTCAGCTCTTCAGCTCAAGGCTAAGTGCTCTCCGACTTGAGCCACAGTGCCACTTCCGGCTTTTTTTCTTTTTGCTTATGTGGTGCTGAGGAATCGAACCCAGGGCCTTGGGTAGGCAAGGCAAGCGCTCTACCACTGAGCCAACTTCCCAGTCCTGAAGTCACACTTCTGAGTGATGTTACTTTGTGTCAAAATTTTTATATTTTTGCTTTCCCCCTTTCTGTATTTGTAATAAGAAAATTTCCTGTGATGTCTACCACCTTTAACCCATTTTAAGTGCATAGTACATATTGCTAACAAAAATAAGATATATTTCATATCTTCCAGATGTAATTGACTTGCAACTATATTTATGGAGTCTTGCAGTTTTACTTATAAGTTATACATTTTGAGGTCATTTTTCATCATTTCATGCCTCTTTTTAAAATAAGTATTGTAAAGTTGATGAACAGGGGTTACGGTTACATAACTAAGGTAATGAGTACATTTCTTGTTGAACATTGTTATCCCCTCCCTCATTTTTCTCTCATTTTCCCTCCACCCTTCTTCCCCCCTAAGTTGTAAAGTTCATTTCCACCATAGTGTCTTGTGAGTATTGCTGTTGCATTGGTTTACCTTTTGTCATGTCTCACTATTTTGTTATTCCCCATCCCTTCCCCAAATCATATAAATGTATATATAATACACAGGGTCCCGTTATGCCTCTTTTAGCAAACAATATTCTACTTTCTGTTTCTAGGTTGGATTACTTTTACATGCCTTATTGCTATGCACTAATCCTTTTCCTTTATGATAAATTTTAAGCATTTTATCTAATATTTATTTGGACATTTATAGCACACCTTCGTACATGAAGTAAGGTAGGGCCTCTCAGCTTCTATCCTCTATTCATCATATATATGCACTAAAATACACTTAGGCGTTCCTCATATTTAACATGTAAAGAACTCAAAATACATTACCCAATTCAAAGTAACAGAGAATGGACATTTATAAAAGAGAAAATGTAATATTCTCAGAGAATATACTAGAACCAGAAATAGCGAGGTAGATGTAAGTGTAATTGAACACTTCCCTTGATAAAAATTAGATAATTTGTTTGAAATATAAAGTTTCAAAACACATAATTAGTAATCACCACTGTTTGAACCTTGATGATAAAATTGAAAAGTTTTGATAGAAATTGTAACAGGTTTCTAGACAATCTCTGAATCAAAGATGATACCTACCATTCTCTATACAGAAGATGACTGAATATGAGTCTAAGAGGGTAGAGTGCAAAGCAGGATGATAGAGCCATTTGTATAGTAGTATGCATAGGACTGTAGATTTTTTTCTCTAGCCTAGGAAAAAAAGTATGAATACATATATGTATGTTATGTACAAGTACACATTACACAAATGCTTTATTTTTCAGTGATACACATGCAAATATACATATATGTGTGTGTGTGTGTTTGTATGTTTATACATTCACAAATATGGGGTAAAAGTCATGGTGTTACCTTACTTTTGAGGTCAATAGGTTTGTACTGGCGCTTGAACTTAGAGCCTTGTTCTCATTTAGCTTTCTCTCTCAACTGGTGCTTTTGTAACTTGAGCCATATCTCTATTCTGTTTTGTTAATAAATAAGACACATAGTCTTGCAGTTTTTGCCCTACAGTCCTCTTCCAGGTCTCAGTCTCTGAGTAGCTAAGTACATTCATTAGCCATCAGCACCTAGCCTTGTGCCATAATCTTCATGAACAGTTTAGAACAGACCTAAGAACTAATAACATCTTAGAAACACAAAGATACAAGTATAATCTTTATATCTATCATTTATATTCTAGATTTTTTTCCTAGTATCTTATTCTCCCAAATCATTTTCTGTCATAAGAAATTTTGCTCTAGGCTAGTGCTCTACCACTTGAATCACAGCTCCATTTCCGATTTTCTGGTGGTTACTTAGAAATAAGCTTCTAATTTGAGTCCTTATCCTGTGGTTCTGCTTGTCTCAGACATATACTAGTTATTGCAAACAAGGGAAACCATGGGACTTATGTTTCTTTGAACCTGGCATACTTCACTTAATATAATTTTTTCCAAGTCTTTCCATTTCCTAACAAATGAGGCAATGTCATTCTTTTTGATGGAGGCATAGAATTCCATTGTGTATATATACCACATTTTCTCGATCTATTCATCTACTGAGGGGCATCTGGCTTGGTTCCATATCTTAGCTATGGTAAATAATGCTGCAATAAACATAGTCGTGCTGGTAGCTTTAGTATGGTCTTGTTTTTGATCATTTGGGTAAATGCCCAAAAGTGGGATTTCTGGGTCATAGGGGAGCTCTATGTGGAGTCTTTTGAAGAACCTACATACTACTTTCCAAAGTGGTTGAACAAGTTTACACTCCCACCAATAATGCGGTAGGGTTCTCTTCTGTCCACATCCCCTCCAGCATCTGTTATTATTAGCGTTCTTGATTATAGCCATTCTAACTGAGGTGAGATGGTATCTCAATGTTGTTTTGATTTGCATTTCTTTTATGGCTAGGGAGGTTGAGCATTTCTTCATGTGTCTATTGACCATCCTTCTTTCCTCTTCAGAGAAGTTTCTTTTAAGTCTTTAGCCCACTTATTTATTGGGCAGTTGTTTCTTTGAGAATTTTTTTTGTCTTTATTTTTTAATTTAATTTTATTTTATTTGTGAACATACTGTACAGAGGAGTTACAATTACATGGGCAGGATAATTCTTACCAAGCATTGCAGCCTCCTCCTTTGTTTACCCTTCACATCCCTTCCCAGCCTCCCCCCTCACCCCCAATCCCAATCCTTCTCCTTCTCCCCCCTTCCCCCCCCCCCACACCGACGTTGTAAAGCTCGTTTTGGACATGACAACTTGTACTTCTCATTGTTGCAACAGGTCCACCTGTATCCTTAAACAACTGGTTTTTCCCCATCTCCTCCACAAGTTATACTGACATCAAATATAGTGAAAGCAGGGGTTATACTGTGGGGGAGGGACATACAAAGCAACAAAGAGATAATCTTATAAATGCGTTAGAAACACATGCATGAAAGAAAAAAACATTAAAATACATATCTAAGGGTTCATTTTCTTGACATCACATTATCTGACCTTTTATGCTTGACTCATACATATACTAGATTTGTTGTTGGAGGATTTAATTTTTTAAGTTCCAGGTATATTTTAGATATGAGACCCTTGTCTGTTGTATGGCTACTGAAGATCTTCTCCCAATCCTTGGGCTTTCAAAGGATTTTCTGTATGCCAACAATAAGA
This sequence comes from Dipodomys ordii, assembly GCF_000151885.1. NCBI lineage: Eukaryota > Metazoa > Chordata > Mammalia > Rodentia > Heteromyidae > Dipodomys > Dipodomys ordii. The sequence continues at coordinate 21,199,452 of NW_012267220.1, read as the reverse complement.
AAAGTGTGGCTGAAATTAGGAAAGCAACTCCATTTGTAATAGCCCCACAAGAAAAAAAAATACCTAGGAATTACCCAAAGAAGTGAAATACCTGTATGATGAAACTTTAAAAACCTTAAAAAGGACATCAGAACAGAACTTAGAAAGTGGAAAAACCTCCCCTGCTCCTGGATAGGAAGGATTAACAATGTGAAAATGGCAATACATCCCAAGACTGTCTACAAATTCAATGTGCTACCTATCAATATTCCAATCTCATTCTTCAAGGAAATAGAAGAGGCAATCCAAAAATTCTTATGGAACAATAAAAGACCCCGAATATCAAAAACGATCCTTAACAGAAAGAACAGTGCTGGAGAAATGTCAATACCAAATTTCAAACTCTACTACAAAGTCATAGTAATCAAAACAGCTTGGTACTGGCACAAGTATATCACATTTTCTTGATCCATTCATCTAGTAAGGTATTTTGTGATTTTTTTTTCCTCTAAAAACATTTTATAAAGGTAAAAGAACTGGTATTTTGAACCACGCTGACTCATTTATTGTTTAGTTGTATATATTAAATGCTGTCAGTACATATGATTAATATGTAAGTGGGTGTTCTATGATAGTTTAATAGATATTTACATAAACATAATTTAAAGTGTAACATTTTTTACAAAAGGTATAAGAGGAAGTGCAGAAGACATTAGCACACAAAGACCTTTCTATGCCTTTATACTGAAACTACAGGCAAAGAATAGAAACAGAGTAGGGCTCGTAAGCTTGTGGTCTTAAAAATATCACTTGGGGGCCATTGCTTTGTCTATTCTTCTGTAAAATGAACCTTAACACCAATTTTTACCTTAGAGTTTAGTATAAGAAAATCATAGGACAAGGATGGAGCACTTTCAGATAGCCCTTTGTCAAGTTGGCTGTCAGAGTAGGGCCTGCAAGAGACTCAGTCCCGGGATGATGGGGAAGTGAGTGAAGCAGGATGCACCAAGAACAGGTGACGTAGGAGGGCAGGAGGGCAACAGTCTAGACAAGGTGGACTCTACTACATACACTTGTAAACGTTGAACATACTTTTGTCTTCTTTTGTGTTGGGTTTTTCAAGGAAGAGTCATAAAGACAATCACTTGAAAGTAGTTCATTTTGGATGGGATTAGAGTGAGCAATTGAGTAATTGTCCTAGGAAGGGAGAGTAGCCCAGTAATTTATGTAAATTAGTCATTTATTCTTATGTACCTTCAGAACTTAATTCTTCAGCAACTATATTCTCTCTGCAGGGAGATGGTCTCAACTCCTTTGCAGATCACATATACCAACTTTCCTATCCAAAAGGAGAGAGAGCTGAGGAATTTATGTACCAGTAATCATCAATCATTTGTTGAACACTAGTCCCCCAGCAGTACTACTCTCTTGGCATCAGGAAACATCAGCTATCAAAGAAAGCCAACCAACAGGTCCTAGACACGGAAGTCAGGCTCTACTGCACAGAATTGCTAAGGTTCAGCAAATACCATCAGCCATTCATAGACACTGTGACACGGCTCAGTTTCCAACATTATGGCAGTTTTCTGTTTTTCTTTTTTTGCTGGTCGTGGGGCCTGACCTCTGTGCCTGGGCGCTGTCCCTCAGCTTTTCAGCTCAGGACTAGCGCTCTACCACTTGAGCCACAGCACCACTTATAGCTTTTTCTGTTTATGTGGTGCTAAGGAATCGAACCCAGGGCCTCATGCATGCAAGGCAAGCACTCTACCACTGAGCCATCTTCCCAGCGCAATTATGGCAGTTTTCTTTCCCTTTCTTTGTAGATTCTTTCCCTTTCTTTGTAGATTCCAAAGCAAAGGAAAACAGTATGTGAAAAGCCACATTTTCTGATAATATTTTTTTCTTTTTTATTGTCAAGGTGTTAATATTTTAAAGATGTTGCTCTGCAAAAACGGTCAAAAATAATACTTAAAATCACAAGTAGAGTTTAGCAACTCTACAGAGAGAAGTATAAAAATGCACACATCTTTAAGAACATCTGTCTTTTGTTTATCATGTTACTTTGTCTTTATTATACATGTTGACACTTCTTATGTTCCACATAGAGGGATAATTTGCTTTCATAGGGAAGGTTTGTTATTGGTTTGTCACTGTGTTTTTCGACTATTTTTCAAAAGCAGTATCCATTGCAGTCGTCTGAGCCATCCATTCCTACTTCCCATTGATCATACTATCAGTGTACTCGTGAAGGCACACTGATCAGAAAAGCCCATCATTTGTCTATCAGTAGAATTTTATTTGTGCTACGTATAATATGTATTATATATAATTGATGTCTGAACTTCTTTACCTGAAATGATTTAATCGTCAAATTGGACTGAGCTAACTGGACAAGACAAAAAAAATACACATATGTTTTTGGGTCTTCATTTATTTCCTAGGTTTTGTAAAAATAATAATTAGGTATAAGTTTGGTGTTTGTTTTCATACTTTCACCTATTAAATATGAGATAAAATATGCTTAGCAAAACCTGAAAATATTGTGCTTGCTTCGGCAGCACATATACTAAAATAGGAACGAAAAACCTGAAAATATTAACAAACTTCTACTTCATTAAACATAAATGTAAATGGAATACAGAGAATGTAAAGAAAATTAATAGTGCAGACAATATGGTGCTGTGCTGATTTGCAAGTTTCTTTGTTTTCACTATTAAGATGCTACATAATGGCAGAAGTCAAGTGCTAATGGGCTACTTAACAGCATGAAAGTCATCACATAAACAATCATTACTTAGTAGCCGAAGGGTAGCTGTACAACTGTATGGTTACATGGGACGTAAAAAATTTTTCTGTTAGAAAAGTTGTTTTAAAGAGAAATACATAAAATGCAATAAAGCTTATGCTTGTTTTAAATTTCACTAAAAGGTGGTTCCTTTTTTTTTTTAATTTTGAGAATACCATGCAGAGAAGTTACAATTACATGGGCAAGATAACGAGTACATTTCTTATCAAGCACTGCCCCCCACCCAATCCTCGCCCCGCCCACCAAAGTGGTAAAGTTCATTTTTCGACATAATGACTTGTACATCTCATTGTTGCAATGGGTCCACCTGTATCCCTAGTTAAATGATTTGTTTTTGCCCTTCCCCTCCCCAAATTATACCAACATCAAATACAGTGAAAGCAGGGGTTATAACATGGGGGAGGTATATACAAAGCAACATAGAAATCATCTTATAAATATGCTAGAAACAATTGCATGAAAGAAAAAAAAAACATTTGAATACTTTCTTTGGGGTTCATTACCCTAACATCAAATTATTTGACCGTTTCTGCTTGTCTCAGACATATACTAGTTATTGCAAGTAAGGGAAACCATGGGATGTATGTTTATTTGGGCCTGGATTACTTCACTTAATATAATTTTTTCCAAGTCTTTCCATCTCCTAACAAATACGGCAATGTCATTCTTTCTGATGGAGGCATAGAATTCCATCACACACACACACACACACACACACACACACACACACACACACACACACACACACACACACACACACACACACACCACATATTCTTGATCAATTCATCTACTGAGGGGCATCTGGGTTGGTTCCATATCTTAGCTATGGTAAATAAGGCTGCAATAAACATAGTTGTGCTGATCGCTTTAGTATGGTCTTGTTTGTGAACATTTGGGTAAATGCCCGAAAGTGGGATTGCTGGGTCAAAGGGGAGCTCTATGTGGAGTCTTTTTTTTTGGGGGGGGGTTCCGGTCGTGGGGCCTGAACTCTAGGCCTGGGCACTATCCTTCAGCTCTTCAGCTCAAGGCTAGTGCTCTACCACCTGAGTCACAGCACTACTTCTGGCTTTTTTTTTCTTTTTGCTTATGTGGTGCTGAGGAATTGAACCCAGGGCCTCAGCACTCTACCACTGAGCCACCTTCCCAGCCCTATGTGGAGTCTTTTCAGGAACCTCCATACTGCTCTCCAAAGTGGTTGAACAAGTTTACACTCCCACCAACAATGTAGTAAGGTTCCCTGTCAACATCCCCTCCAGCATCTGTTGTTATTAGAGTTCTTGATTATAGCTATTCTAACTGGGGTGAAGTGATATCTCAGTGTTGTTTTGATTTGCATTTCTTTTTTTTTCTTTTACTTTTTTTTTTTTTGTCAGTCCTGGGGCTTGAACTCTAGGCCTGGATACTATCCCTGAGCTCTTCAGCTCAAGGCTAGCATGCTACAACTTGAGCTGCAGTGCCACTTCAGCCTTTTTTTTTTTTTTAACTGTTTATGTGGTGCTGAGGAATTGAACCCAGGGCCTCATGCATGCAAGGCAAGCACTCTACCACTGAGCCACCTTCCCAGCCCCTGATTTGCATTTCTTTTATGGCTAGAAAGGTTGAGCATTTCTTCGTGTGTCTATTGGCCAAATTTCTTTCCTCTTCAGAGAAGTTTCTCTTTAAGTGTTTAGCCCACTATGACATGATCTTGTATTTAAATAATCCCATCGACTTCGCTCCCTAGTTACTCAAGGTGATTCAAAACTTTGGTAAAGTAGCAGGGTATAAAATTAACCCTCAAAAATCAATAGTTTTTTGGTATGCAACAATGGGAAAAGTATGGCTGAATTTAGGAAAGCAACCCCATTTGTAATAGCCCCATAAAAATAAAATACCTAGGAATTAACTTAACCAAAGAAGTGAAGGACCTCTATGATGAAAACTGTAAAAACCTGAAAAAGGAAATCAAAACAGAACTTAGAAAGTGGCAAAAACTCCTATGCTCCTGGATTGGAAAAATCAACATCATGAAAATGGCAATACTTCCCAAGGCTATCTACAAATTCAATGCAATACCTATTAATATTCCAACCTCATTCTTCAAAGAAATAGAAGAGGCAATCCAAAAATTCATATGGAACAATAAAAGACCCCAATTTGCTAAAATGATCCTTAACAGAAAGAACAGTGCTGGAGAAATATCAATACCAAATTTCAAACTCTACTACAAAGCCATAGTAATCAAAACAGCTTGGTACTGGCACAAGAACAGACTTCAGGACCAATGGAATAGAATCTTTGATAAGGGAGCTAAAAAAATAGAATGGAAGACAGCCTCTTCATTAAATGTGCTGGCAAAATTGTTTAACTACTTGTAGAAAACTAAAGCTAAATCCTTATATATCACCCTCCACCAGAATGAACTCCAAATGGATCAAAGACCTTGGAGTCAAAGTAAACACTCTTAAAACATTACACCATGGAATAGTAGAAACCCTAGGTCTCCTTGGCACAGGCCGAAATGTTCTTATTAGAGACCCAGAAACACAAGAAATCAAAGAAAGGTTGGACAAATGGGATTGCATGAAGTTGCAGAGCTTCTGCATGGCAAAGGACATAGCTACCAAGATCAATAGAAATTCCATGGATTGGGAGAAGATCTTTACTAGCCATACAACGGACAAGGGTCTCATACCTAAAATATACCTGGAAGTCAAAAAATTAAATCCCCCAAAAACAAATCCTCAACGAAATGTTCTAAGGTTTTAATTTTAACGTTTGTTTGAATATTCTTTTGGGCTTGCCATACATAATCCAGAATTTTTCCACTGCACTGTAGTTCAGATATGAATAAAACTAAGTGCTATTTTCTTCATGCATGTGCAAAAGCATTTACTCCAAAATGATATACTGCTAATTTCATCTTGGATTCATCATTAATGAGGCACCATGGTCTTATATTTCTTGAATTTGCATCATGGTCACCCCTCAGATTGTGCACAAGTTAGATCTTTGAGGTACATATTAAAGGTATTGTAACCGTATTTTGGTTATAAGTTGAAAGCATTCTTAAAGATTTATTATTTGCACTTTGATTTCTTGTTAACTAATTTTAATAAGTACATAAATTATGTTAAGTATCAGACACAATTGATGTTCTCATTTCCTGCTGTTTGCATTATTATAAAAAGTATTTGTTTTTATTCCTTCAGTGAAAGAGGACTATAATATTCATAGCTCATAACATTCTTAGTAGATTTATTATAATATATATGTTGTAGCAGACATGTAAGTCAAGAACTATATAAACTTCAACTAAATGCTAATCTTTGTAGAAATTTAATCAAAACTCAGTGAAGTTTAAATATTGTCAACAAAGAGAATATTAACTTTATCTTGACATGCTTTTAAAAAACATGGAGTAAACAAGGTCAGAGCAACTGATTTAAAAGATACTGAAAACCTTAGAGGTTGGAACTGGGAACCTTTTTCCTCATATATTCATTATTTTTCCATTTAGTAAATATTTGTTGACGGTCATTTTGTTAGGGATTTCATTTGCACAAGCAGTAAGAATATATCATCGAGTTCATAAATTAGTAAGGAGATATTGTATGGGTTAACCCAACATCTAAGGCTTTATTATCTTGATGCTTATTACATGCATGGTATTAGAATTGCTTTAGAATCTTTCCTTGGCACTGTGGGGACTTTATTGTTGTGATACTGCCTCTGGTTTCTTACAAGATTTGTTCAATATTCCTTTGTACTTTTATTTTTTTTGCTAGCTGACTGGCTGTAGTAATATTGCTTACCTTCATCTCTAGAAGTTATTTCTTTGCTCTGGGCCTTTTTCCACTTGGATTTATTTCTTCATTTCACTATTATTTATATGTTCTGTTGATCCTCAAGTCTATCTTGAGTGCTAGCTTTGGAGAAAATTAATTGAAAAGCTATTATTGCTATACTTACCTTATAACCATGCATTTCACAAATGTTAGATGTTAAATAAACAATAGCCGAATAAATGAGTGTTTCTTTACAAGTGGAAATTTACATTATAATCCTCTCAAAAAAATGAAGCAAATATTAAAAAGATTTTCCCTTCAATACTTGTTTGTGCTTTATAATTAAACTATCAAGGAACATAAACATACATCAGAGAACTACAAATGAAGGAATGTCATTTAACATGCCAAGTGTCATCCAGTCCAGTAAGATATTTTCATACAGTCCAGAATGAATGTGATTCCAGAGAAGAAAAAGAGCAAAGAATCATTCTACCCATAGAGAAAAGGATAAATTATTCATTAACTTATTCATATTTAATTTTTTTCCAATTGTGGAAAATTAGTATATTAGAACTGGTAATGTGCTAAATAGAACCATCTGGTCTGTAAAAAACAAAGAAATTATTCTCAGCTTACCAATACAGTTAAGCATAATTATATTAAATATAATTCGTAATAAGCATAGTGAGATTTCAAAAATGACTTTTAATTTATAGCATTACATTTCTAAAAGACCATATACATTTCAGTAACTCAGATTTATTTCTTGATATATGAATAAGTATAAAAATTTGATTTCTGTATAATGTTAATGACTTATTTTCATAAAATGAATCTTGTAAAATGAAGACAGGAATGTAAAACAGATGAAGGGAGAAGGTGAAAGGGGCTGAATACAATAAAGTACTTCGTACATATTTTCTATGAAAATAGAACAATAAACCTTGATGAAAGGGCTGGGAATGTGGCTTAGTGGTGCAGTGCTTGCCTAGCATGCATGAGGCCCTGGGCTTGATTCCTCAGTACTACATAAACAGAAAACTTGATGAAAGTGTTTTTCAGAAGAGGGTAAGAGAATGGAGGAAGGTATAATAGGAGGCATGAATTGGATGTATGCATACACAGAAATATCACAATGAAACCTCTCTCAACCAAAATTTGCTAATATATGAATTTTTATATAAACTTGGAAAAACATTCAAAAGCTGTCACTTCAATATATCTACATTACCTATATCTAGGTAAAAAAATTGTAAAGTATTTTGTTGTATTAAAATGTAAGTGTCATTTTTGTCTGAGGATACTTTTTCCTTTTTTACCATAATGACTTAACACTGCATATCAAATATTTTATATATCTTGACAAAGGACTAAATAAAATACCTATTTCTCTTTTATAAAAAAGCTACTCACAGCCTAATTTCATATTGTTGAGCAAATTATGCCTTTATAAATGAGTTATAAAATTTCAGAAAATAATACTAAAGTGATGACATAGATGCAATTGAAGAAAAATGTCCATTCTTTGCCTAGGTCATGTGGAGTATTTTATATTCTCATATAAGTGTCTATCTGTCTCTCACTGTCTCACATCTTCCTTAACTTCTACTTCTGTCTTTTTCCTTCACCCTAAGTATTATTAATCTATTAAGGTCAGTTTTACTTAGATGATAAAAAGTAGTCAAATAGAATACAGGCAAAAGAATGAATCTTTCTTCTGACTAGACATGAAAATGAGTCTTATTTTACTTCTGGCTAGACATGAACAAACATCACTTTTCTTTCATTGTAAGTATAAAACTGAAATGGCATTCTTCCTTTCTGTTCTATAGTATTTTTCTTTATCTGCTTGGATGAATACAAAATATTCTTCTGAATGTCTGTAGTACTCATTTCTTTTATGTAATTGCTTTATTAACTAAGTTGTCTGCTAATAACATGAAAATATTTTGACAGAATAGGTGTAATGTTCATGTTTATAATACTTGTCATAAAACAATACATTATAAATGTGCCAAAGTGCACACTAAGGCACTTCATATGTTTCATTTACTGCTTGTATCACCCTACATATTTATAGAATAGTAAAGAGGGTTTTTTTGCTTGCTTGTTTCTGGGGCAGTCTGAAAAAGTGCTTTAAATTTATTTTGTTTCAATCACCAGGTAACCATTGATTATGTAATGTAAAGATTATTATTTCCATTCTTACAAAAATGTTTATTGTGCCCTAATGCAAGTTATTATTTATTGAATATATTATGCCTAATCTGTTTGGATTTATAAAAAATTACAAATTTAGACTTACTTGAAACCATGTCAAATACAGACAAAATATACTTTCAAAAGCTTTTGAACTTAACAATATACCAAGTAAAACTTGTTTCCCAAATAGTTTTTTTTATAATATCAGAGCTCCAGTATTAGTAATGCAAAAGTACTTTAATTCTCTTATAAAGAAGCAATAACTGACAAGAAACATTCCTGCCAAGAAATAAAATTACTATGTCCTACATCAAATCTGGTAATAATATGTTGTAAGCCCTGAAAGTTATGTAACATTATACTTCCCATTCACTAAAAGAATCAAAACAATCATTCTTATAGTGAAAGTCACATTATAAAATAAGTAGCAACAATACATCTGAAATTTGATATGCAGTTTATGGCCTTATTAAAATTTTCTTATAGTTTGAAATCAAAGAATAAACTGTAAATCTTCAGGAATGCCCCTCTCATTTTTTTTTTATTTTGAAAATACCGTACAGAGGGTTAAAATTACATGGGCAAGATAATGAGTACATTTCTTATCTAGCATTGTTGCCTCCTTTGTTTCCCCTTCCCATCCCTTCCCATCTACCCCTCCCCCCCACTCCTACTTTCCCTTTTCCCTCCCCCCCACTTTCCTGGCCAAAGTTGTAAAGACATTATGTCGAAAAACAAAATTTACAGCTTCTCTCATTTTTTGAGAGCATCTCTGTTCTGTTTCTGTGATACATGTCTGTCAGGTTCAGTTCAATTAGATATGCAGTCTGATCTGTACAGTCTTTTTTTAACCTATTCAAATTTATATGGAGGCAAATGAACTATGTAATTTGAGGGTAGAGCCAGGAGTCAGAAAATGGGATAAAATGAAGGAAGGGTTGACATTAACCAAGAAGTATTTTATTCATAACCTGACTTAGGGAATTTTAACCCTATATACAACTACTTAATAAAAAAAGACAAAAAATATATGGAGCAATAAAGTCCATGTTTTTCTATGGTGCATGTTCTTCTAAAAGGATATAGTACTTAAATATGTAGTACTTAAATACGTAAGAGTACACCTATAGTCGATACCATTTTCTCTTCGCTAGCAATTCTAGAACTGCTGAATTCATGCACCTAGTTATAAGGTGGAAATGCCTGAATTACTTCTAAAACAGTCTTCATGGCCCCTGATTTGTATTAGATTATTATATATCTCAGTATTATTTGTTGCTAGGCAATTTTTATATTTGATGTACATTTAAATGGCTAAAGTACTTTTCAATTACATTTCTTCCTCCTCCTTTTCCTCCCCCTCCTATTCATCATCATCACATCATCATCATTATTATCATCATCTTAATCATCATTATCATTAATTTGTGCTGGTCTTGGGGCTTGAACTAAGGACCCGAGTGCTGTGCCTAATCTTTTTTATTTCCAGCCCAGTTCTCTGCTGCTTGAGTCAGGATCAGCAGAAGCCATCTCCTAAGTGAAGCTGAGCCCCTTGGCATGAGCCAAGTGGCACCCCTCTTAGGTTACTTTATAGAATTTTTAGTAGCCTTAATTCAGTCACTTTTTCTGAGCTCTGATGTGTATTTGGGTTTTCTCACATTTCTTTACTAATGGCTGATCAGCATCCTGGGTTCCATGCTACATAATTCATATTTTGTACTACTGGATATTGTCTTTATGCAAATAGAAACAAGCAAATATGCTGTGTGGGAGGGTGTGCATGCATGTGTGTGCACATGTGTCAGCCAATCCTTGGGCTTGCACTTAGGGCTTGGGGTGTTGGTCTGTAATTTTTTTGTCCTCAAAAGTAGCAGTCTTATAACCACTACAGTTACAGCTCTACTTCTGGCTCTTTGGTGGTTAATTGGAGGTAGGTCTCACAGACTAAACTGCTTAGAGACTTGCTTTGAACTGAGATCTTCAGCTCTCAGCCTCTTGAGTAGCTACTATATATGTGAGCACCAGCACTTGGCCCTCTCATTTTTGAAAATGAAATGCTTTTCATACCTTTGACATTCGTAGGCCTTCACTTCTTATTTTACTTGTAATTTTAATATTTAATAACTAGAATTCATTATTTTCCTCCAGATTGCTTGTTAGTAGAGTGAATTCTAAATTAGTAGTGAATTGTGAAACTGTTTATCATTTTCATTATATTATTAATAGCTAACAAGTTTAATAAAATGATGTATCAGTATAACTAGCAATCACTTAACTGTAATAACTCTTCAGTGATTGTAATTTGTGCTTCATTACTGTAGTGTCATAACTAAGGCATTCACAGTTCAGAAAAAGCAATTTTCCTGTTGAAGCACTTTCATTCACTATAGTTTGTGATACTCCTCTCTACCACTTCTTTCTCTCCTTTTCTATAATTAGTTCATTAGTGACAGTAATACTCCAGACCACCTGGATTTTTAAAAACATATCCAGTGGTCAGTAATTAAAATGGATAATAAAAACTAACATCAACCATGGTAATATAGTCTGAGATAACCAATGTTACATCCACTTTGCTTTCAGAAGCTTAAAAGCAGACTTAAATAAAACGTTAGTTAATGATTGGATTGTCCAGTCAATTTTATTTATTTATATCCTGATAATAGCTGTCTCACTCTCAGATAGAAGATGAGAAGATAGTGTAAGTATTGAAAGCCCTTGAATGTTTTATGCATGTTTAGACCTAGAATACTTTACAGACAGTGTTGACTTCTTGGCAAAAAAGAAAAGAAAGAAAGAAAGCATTAGAAAATCTGTTTCAGTGTTTTAGAATACTTTTAAAACACTTTTTTGAACAAGTAGTTCAGAAAATGCTACAAAAGCAAGAATTACACAATCAACAGCCAAAATTGATATATAGTACATTGCCAACTCACTTTTTATAAACAGATTTGAGTCAGCATAAAGTATATTTTAATACTGTACTCATAGTGTGTACTTGGATAGAATTTATTAGTTGAAGAGATTGCAGATCTTGTCCTTTGCCTTTCCATAGATTTAACAAATAGCAAGATTACAGTGACAGCTGAAGTTTAGGGGATGAAACTAAGAATTCAAATACTTCCTCCAAGCCACATGACTCTTGAGTCTCAGAGAGCAATGATACTTTGTCTAAAAATGTTCATTGTGCTTTCCCCAGATACAGTCATACTTCAGATCATTTATTTCAGTTCAATTCAAACTGCTTTGGGGGTATAACAGTATTCTAGATTCAAATCCAGTTTTCAATAACTTCAATTCAGTCGATAGTGCAAGTAAGAATAGTTTTAACTTCTAGGTCTTTTAATCATGTGAGCACAGAGTAAGTTGGACTGAAAGACCCTTTTTTAGGTGGACATTGTAGGAAAATCAAATTTTCTGTTAATGGCCAAGTAGAAAGCATGTTGAGAATAGTACAGAGTGCATAAAGGCCACAGGGAGTAATCAGATGTGATTGGTGCCTGTGCTAGAATATGAAGGACCTTGAACGCATTATAGTAATTTAACCTTAATCCTAAGAGCTTAAAAAATCATGAAATGATTTGAGAAAAGAGTAGGATGAGTTTAGGGTTAATCAAGATAACATGTCTAAAAGAGACAAATATTTATCACATACTTACCAACAGAAGTATTTGTCTAAAAAGTTTCTCAAGAAGTATTTGTCTAAAAAGTTTCTCAAGAATGTTCCTTTCCTAGCAGGGTGCCAGTGGCTCACTCCTGTAATCCTAGCTATTCAGGAGGCTGAGATCTGAGGATCATGGTTCAAAGCCAGCTCAGGCATGAAAGTCCTTTAAACTCTTATCTCCAATAAACCATCAGAAAACCTGAAGTGGTGCTGTAGCTCCAGTGGTAGAGCATCACCTTGAGTTGAAAAGCTGAGGGACAGCACCCAGGCCCAGAGTTCAAGCCCCACAACTGACAAAAAAAAAAAAGAATGTTCCTTTCCTGTCTTCAACTAGAGAAAACAGGTTTTCTGGTGGCCAGATTTTCTAATATTCTAGTCCAAGATATGATAAATGAAAAAAAAAATCTATGAGTCTCCACTGAAGTATTGTTTCTGGGTCCTGAAAAATGCCATCTTGATGCTTTTTTTTTCGGACTCTCAAAAATCTTACATTTGTTTCATATTTTATGTCCAGAGACTTCAGGACTTTCCTCTTCTCAGAGTAACAGGGACTTCTATCCATCTTGTCTGCCACTAGAAATTGTAAATTGACTTTAAAGATTTTTATGGAAAATATAAAAATAATGTAATACACAGGCATGTTTCCATAAATGTGTATGTTAGAATAAGATTCAAATCATTTTTATTTTTCCATGAAGTTTACCTAAACCTTTTTTTTTTTTTGGCCAATCCTGGGGCTAAACTCAAGGCCTTGGTTCTATCCCTGAACCTCTTTGTGCTCAAGGCTAGCACTCTACCACTTGAGCCAAAGCACCACTTCCAGCTTTTTCTGAGTCGCTTATTAGAGATGAGATTCTTATAGACTTTGAACCATGACCTTCAGATCTCAATCTCCTGAATAGCTAGACTTACAGGTGTGAGCTGCCAGTATCCAGCTATATAGTTTCTTCTTCTTATGGAAGTCATTATTCTGAATTATTTTGCCATAGCTTATAATTTGCCTTATATTTGAGTTTTCTGTGAAAAGAATCACATATTTTTATATATTTTAATTAAAACAGTGTTTCTGAGTTTAAAACTTTTTTAAATACCTTGTGCTGTGTGGGACTGTATACCTCAGAATTCATGTTTTGCAAATTGTATTATTCATGCCATCTTGTGAAGTGGTAAGCCTTAATGAGGTGATTAGGTCAACAGGGCCTCTGCACTTAGAATTGATTCAAATGTGGGCTCATTATTTCAAGAGTAGAATTGCTCTGTAAGTAAATCCAGGCTTCAGAGATTTCTTGGTCTTCTGCACTCTTTGGTTAGATGATGCACTACGATGGCATTAATTACATGCCACCCCCATGAATTTGGGCTTCCCAGCCTTCATAACTTTATTTGTTTTTTTAATTTTGTTTTGCTGGTCCTGTGGCTTGAAATCGGGGCCTGGGCTCTGTCCCTAAGACTCTCTGTGCTCAAGGCTAGCATTCTACCATGTGAGACACAGCACCACTTCTGGCTTTTTCTGTTTTTTTTTTTTTTTTTTTTTTCTGGAATCGAAACCAGGGCTTCATGAATGCTAATCAAGTACTCTACTAAACCACATTCCCAGCCATAACTTTAATATATAAGCCTCTTTTCTTCATAAATTACCCAGTCTACATTTTTGGACACAAAGTAGACTGTAGTACTTTGTAGGTATTTTCAGCTATTAAAATTTTAAGCCATATAATAGTTTACATTATGATTGTTATTTTATATCAAATTATATATATAAAGAGCATGTTATATAATTATGAATGTATATATTCTATAGTATAGAATAACATTCTATACTTCAGAATATACACTATAGCATAGAATAGATATAGAATAGAATATATCCTATATACAATAATATATTGAAGGTGGTGTTTTAGGAAGGGAATTAATTTTTTAAGAGGGATAATATATGTTTGGGGGTGAGGAGGGTAGTTGATGGTTCAGAATAGGAGTAGATTAATGGAGAAATCTCAGTTCCCACAATGTACTGGGATAATCTGTAAATTAAAGCAAAGCTAAATTGTATTAGAATTTACTGGGTATGGAGAGTTTCAGTGTTTGAGAAAGTAGAAGTAGTGGCATCTTTATAGGGCTTTGGAACTTGACCTAAATAGTTTATGGTGGGCTTTTCAAGACAGGGAATTGATTTGGATAAAGCAAATTTATAGTAGACTACATTTCTTCCACAGTATAAGGCTAAAGTCTTATGGAAAGCTATTTATCCAGGTATGTAGGCAATTGTCAAAGATAAAATAATTGTAGAATTTTGTGAAGCAAATTATTTGTTTGATTGATGGTCTTTCCCAGACAAAGATTTCTCTGAACAAAGTACTAAGTCATGTTTACACAGATAGTCTCAGTTTTCAGTTATTAAGAGGTAAGTTAAGAGGTTACTGATAAACTTCAGGTTGCTCTATAAATAACTGCCATTGTGATAAAACTGGAATAACTCTTGCATAAAACCAAAAGAATGATGTAGAATAAAAATGAAGAGGTTCTGTTTTCAAAACTAGACAGAGCTTATTTTTGTAGACTTTTTTAATTTGATAATTATTCCTCCAATCTATTTCATTACAAAGCCAGAATTCTCTATTTGATACACGCACACACGCATGCACGCACTCACACACGCACACACCTATTTAAGTAATAGGTGCTGATCCCCATAAACACTTAGATGATAGAAAACTTGTTTTCTCATGAAACAATTGTAGCTTTAGAAAGTTTTGTTAGTTGAAGGATATTTTTATATTAAGTTGGAAGCTGTTTCTTTAAAATGCCATATCGTACATTTTCCCCTGGAATCTCATTTAATAAATGCTTTCTTAGTCCTCTTATTAACTGAGCAAATAATTGAATTGAGTTATGGCACCTGAATCTTTTCCAGGCTGCCTATATTTGTTTTGTTCAGCTGTTGTCATTTCTAAGGCATCTTTTTGTGGCTCTTCAGTTTGCTCTCTAATTTATCAGTGCCACTGTTAACCTCTGTAGCACTCCAGTTGAATACTGTTTGTTAGATATGTTCTGGACTGGTACCATACGTTTCTGGTACCATATGTTACTTAAAATAACAAAACAGAAAACAGTAGAAACCAAGTGAACCCAATTATACTTTTCCATTAACTGCATCAGACTGTAAATTCATGTTTATTTTGCCTTTTGGTTTCTAGACAGAGGTGAAATAACAGAACCAGAGGGAAAAGTTGAATCTGCTTGTGTAGGTGATACTGACAGGTAGATTATTTCTGTTTATGTTCTGAGGAAAGAATACTTAACTGTCTATGGTGTTTAAAAATGAATTGTGTAAAAATATGTTCATGTAAGTAAAATCCAGACTACTATAAGTTTAAGGCAAAAACCCAAAGTAATCCCCCAACTAACTTAGTAATTTCAAAAAGGTACAATCCACACAAGCCTAAATGAATAGTTTCTGGACATCTTTTTTACTTAGAAAAGCCTCTGTCCTTTGGTAATTAACTTTGCAACTGAAAACAGCAGTGCAGAGCAGGTAGCACTGAAGCTCTCCTATTACCATATTTATTTAATTTAAACCTTAATATAGTGAGAAACTATTGAGTGTCATGTATGTCCATGTATCTCAGTGTCGTGGCTTGATATTACTAAAGAAAGAAGCATCTTCTAAACTCTTGAGTTTTGAATTATAGAAGTATCAGGAGACACAAATGCAGATATAAACCTTAAAGAGACTTTACCTATGCCTAATTAACTATAGAATATATTACAAAAATTAAAGGAAAGTGTTTATTTTCAACTTTCCTCTGAACTAAGTGGGAATTTCTTAAGCTTCACATACTTTGGGTTGTAATTGAGCTGTAGGATTTGAAGTTTTTACCTTTATAACATTTATTATTAAGTTTTTGACAGCCTCACATTCATTAATGTATTCACTTATCCCTTCAAGACATGTTTAAAGAACACAAGCTGTGTGCTATGCATTTTTCTAGTCAAGCTAAAAGCGATCTTGGCTAGGTACAGCAAATTTAGTAATGAACAAAATAGAGCTAAGAACTTTCATTTTAGGCTGGGGATGCACACATTGTTAAAGCAATATGGCAGGTAGTAGTAAGTGCATGAGAATAATAAAGCTGAATAGTGGGAGCTGAGGAAATGCTGTTTTATACTGTTTCAAAGGCTTATCTAAAGGAGTCATTTCAGCAGAGATAAGGAAGAGGACAGTAATTCGTACTAATATCTAGAAGAAGAAGGAATACTAAAGATGAATATAGAAATTTTCTTCATAATGTTTATGGAATATTAAACCAGTGAGATAGTAGTAGTGAGAATGAAGAGTGATGAATGAGACTGGAGTTAGGGGTGGGAATGACATGGCATGCTTATTACCATGTTGGACCTTGAAAACCATGAGGACTTTGATTTCAATTTAGGGAAGGTGAGTGGAGCAAAGTATGTGAGCTCACAGTGTGTGAGCTAATAAGAACATCCATTTAGATATTAAAGTTAACTTCGAAAATGCCTGTGTTCCTGATAGCCATGCTGTCTCATCACGTACATGTTCGGGGCTCTCTGTTCCCACTTCCTGCTTGCCTTGTGATGTTCCTCGCTCCCACTGTTTCTTCCTCTTTGCCCTATTTCTCTAAATAAACCCTCTGCTAAGCTTCCAAAAAACAAAAACAATGATGTTTAATATCTTAATGTGGATGGTTAAAAAGAAGTTTGAAATACCAGGAGAGAAGGCTTCTACTCTAAAATCAAGTTTACAAGCAGGGAGAGAAGTCAGCATTATCAGTGGAAGATAGCCAATTTCAGTTTTGTGTTGCTCCCACTGAAATAAGGGCTGTAGCTTAAAGTACAAGTAAACAATGTGGTAAATATTCCATAACTGTCATCTACATGTATAAAACATGAATAATATTGACTCTTCATTGTGAATTATGATTATCAACATTTCCCTGTACAGGGCTGTCCGCTTGCTAGAGGAAAGGCACTCTGTGGGATACCCCTTGAGCTGCATACCTCATGAACATGTCTTGAATATGTTCCCATTATACAACTTCAGCATTTGGGGAAACTTGTATCAGTTCTTCCATTTTATACTTTTTAATTTGGGAAGTTCAGTCATTGGGAAAGATTATTTAGACCTTCAGAGTAATATTCAAAAATAACAGGAAAAGCTAGGTTCTTTTTGTTGAGTCATATGAATTATAACTAATCACTGTCCATAGCAGATGTTTTGTAGGATTTAATCTCTGTGCCTTTATCTTTATAGTCATTTTGAGTTACTATATGAAAACATTGGTATATTAAAAGCCTTTCAAATTAACTTGTTTATATCAGATGTTATTCCTTGAAATTCAGCCAATTTCATAATTCCTGCATAAGCAATTGAACTATACAATAAGGTAATATAAAAGTATAGACATAACTGAAAGATGCTTATACCAAAGTATTTTTAATTTTTCATAAGCATTTAAATTTATATTTAAAAAAAATCCAGCATGAGGTTGAAGTTGTTTAGCATTTCTTCCCTATCCTGAACTTACGCAGTGAGCATTTTCATGAGAGTCCTTACATAGTTTACCTTTTCCATGAATGAATATAACAACTTCAAAATTTATGGCTTGTTTTTTTGTTTGTTTTGTTTTTTTGGGTCCGGTTGTGGAGCCTGAACTCTGGACCTGGGCGCTGTCCCTCAGCTCTTCAGCTTAAGGCTAGCGCTCTACCACTTGAGCCACACTGGCACATCCCGCTTTTTTCTTTTTAATTATGGGGTGCTGAGAAATCGAATCCAGGGCCTCATGCATGCAAGACAAGCGCTCTACCACTGAGCCACCTTCCCAGCCCCTATGGCTTGTTTTAAGCCTATAACTTACATTTCAGCAACTGGTTCTTGGTCATCTGTTATAACTAGCACACATTAATACTGTAAATGAAAGAATAATAAGTTGTTTTTATCTTGATATATTCCCAAACTGTAGGCAAAATGATATATAAATATACCACAGCCTTGCAACGTAGTGATAATTATGTATAAAATATCTCTGTAAGAACAAAAATGGAGAAATGGCCTACTACTTGGAAAAATCTGTAGGAAATAAAGAAAAAGATGGGCGAGCCAAGGTCTTTTAACTTTACTGTAGCAACTTGGGAAAGGGATAACAGGCATATTAATTTTCTAGAGCCATCACCAAAATACCACATACTAAATAGCTTAAAACAACAGAAATGTTTTCTCTCACAATTAAGGAGGACAGCGGTCCAAAATCACGCTAAATTATCAGGGTTGGTTCTTCAAAAATTTCTCAGGAAAAAACCTTTCCCCTTAGGGTATGCTACCCCACTCCTATTTCTGCCTCTATCTTCCCATCAGCTCCTCTGTATTTCTATATGTATTGTCATGAAGATATTTGATGTTTAACTACATCTACTTCTTAGAGTTTCTGTAATGCCATGAGTTTAGCACCATCTTAGGCTAGGAAAAAAAAGTTGTGTGTGTGTGTGTGTGTGTGTGTGTGTGTGTGTGTGTGTGTGCGCGCAATTTGGAATAATAAATGTAAAGTAAATTGAGTTTTGTTGGGGGGTAATACTGAAAAACGGATTAGAACAAAACATTAGACTATCAACTATAGGCATATAACTACCGGAGCTTGTAACTAGAAGGGAAGAGAAAAGAAGGGAAGGATTTGCTTAATGTTGAAATTCACTGGCCAGCCCTGTCCTTCTTTTCCCTGACCTTCTCTATCTTCCCCTCTCCTTTTCTCTCCCTTCTCCTTTTCTGTGTTGTGAGTGGAATATAGGGACTTGTGCATAGTAGGCTAATACTTCTACTGAGCTACATCCTCAACTCTGTAAGGATACTATTTATAATATTGGTGTATAGCTCACCATATGGCCCCATTCTAACTAAATTATCTCTTCAAAGATATGCCTCTAGGTATAGTCATTCTCTGAAGTACTTGGGATCAGGTCTTTAATCTATGAATCAAGGTACAGGACACAATAGAGCATGAATATTCAGTTAAAACCTTTATTGAAAGTACCATTTATAGAATGGCAATACACACATGAAGAAATACTCAACTTTTCTGGCCACAAAAGAAATGCAAATCAAAACAACATTGAGATTCTACCTCACCCCAGTTAGAATGGCTATAATCAAGAACTCTAATAACAACAGATGCTGGAGGGGGTGTGGAGAAGGGAACCCTACTACATTGTTGGTGGGAGTGTAAACTTGTTCAATCACTCTGGAAATCAGTATGGAGGTTCCTGAAAAGACTCCATATAGAGCTCCCCTGTGACCCAGCAATCCCACTTCTGGTCATTTACCCAAATGATCACAAACAAGGCCATACTAAAGCTACCAGTATATATATATAGATACAGATATTTATATCTATATATCTATATCTATATATATAATAGAATTCTATGTTTCCATCAGAAAGAGTGACATTGCCCCATTTGTTAGGAAAGACTTGGAAAAAAATCATATTAAGTGAAGTAAGCCAGTCCCCCCCAAATTTAGGTCCCATGGTTTCCCTTATTTGCAATAATTAGTATACATGTAGGATAATCTTATCAAATGAGCAGAAAAGCTCAAAAGCTGTGTACATATGACCATATAAGAAGATGCTAAGTAAATGAACCCCAAGAAGTTGTCTGTCTTTATTGTTATTTTTTTAAATGTTCTATGTGATTTATTTTTTGTTTCCTTTGTATGTTCTTTCCCCTATGGCATATCCCCTGTTGTCACTGTACTTGATTTTGGTACCCTGCATCTTGTATATACTTTTGTCTAATCTGTGGAGGGCACACAGGATGACCCATTACAACAAGGATACCCACAGGACAGTATATTGGAAAAAAACTTTACAACTAAGGGTATTTGGGGCTAGGGAGGAGTGAGGAAGGTGGAGGAGGGAAGGGATGGTGGGACACCAAGGAAAGGTAACAATGATCGACAAGTAATATACTCATTGCCTTACTCATGTAACTGTAACCCCTCTGTACAGCATCTTTAAAATAAAATAAGAGAAAATTGAAAAAAGAAAGTACTGCTTAAAGCAGTTCATCACTTTTTCTTTTTTTTTAACTTAATTTTATTTTATTTGTGAACATACTGTACAGAGGGGTTACAATTGCATGGGCAGGATAATGCATACATTTCTTACCAAGCATTGCAGCCTCCTCCTTTGTTTACCCCTTCACATCCCTTCCCAGCCTCCCCCCTCACCCCCAATCCCAATCCTTCTCCTTCCCCCCTCCCCTCCCCCCCTCCCCGCACCCACTTTGTAAAGCTCGTTTTGGACATGACAACTTGTACTTCTCATTGTTGCAACAGGTCCAGCTGTATCCTTAAATGCATTAGAAACACATGCATGAAAGAAAAAAACATTAAAATACATATCTAAGGGTTCATTTTCCTGACATCACATTATCTGACCTTTTCTGCTTGACTCATACATATACTAGATATTGCAAATAAGGGAAATAAGCTTTAAAATATATGTAATTGAGCACAACTTAAATGTTTATTGTTTACTAATAAAATTTTCTTCTAGGAAATGCAGTTTGAAGGAGATTGTCTCCGCCTGAAGCTACAGTAGTTGTTCAAATTACGAATAGCTTTTAACAGCTTCCTTAGCCTGAGATAACTTATTGATGTTATAAAGCCTTTTGAAGACAGATTGTTTGTATATTCTATTGCACATCTTAGAATATTGTTCACATTTTGTATAATGATATTTCCCAAAGAGCTTAAAATATGGGGATAGGACTGTATTTATTGCCCTTTACCTTCAACGCATTTACACAGAATTTGTGTGATTAACCTATAAAGCAACTTTATATAATCAGTAATATGACAATACATAAATCAGTTTGTCTTGAACTTTCATTTTTAAACCTCCAAAGCTATTATTGCCTTCATTTACAGTGAGGAAATGAAACAAAGAGCTTCTCAGAGCTTCTTCCTAGCTATGTACGTTAACAGGTCAGGTACTACAAATTATGTAGTAATTATATTTAGTAAGTTATACCTGCAAGAAGTACTTGTCAAATACTTTAGAGTCAATAGCACTGAAATACTCGTACTAATGAGGAGTTGTGAACTATCTAAAAATATCTAGTATTAATCCAAAACAGATTCTTCCTACTGAATAATTTCCAAGATTATTTCTTAGTGTAATTAAATACATAATTTCTTATTTTCTACTTGCTAAATTGTTTCAGGTTGTCCAATGTAAGAATCAGTGAACTTAATTGAGAAAACGAAAGTAAAAATGAAAGATGAATATTAATTAAGAGAATTTCTGAAGTACATGTATATATACAAGTGTGTAAATGTAATATACATGCATATATGTATATGTACATATACATGTACACACATATACACATATATAGTATATAGTATATATATGTATATTAAATAGTGAATATATGTATACACATATAGTGTATATATATGTATGTATATATACATACATATATACACTATATATGTGTGTGTGTGTATATATATATATATATATATATATATATAAAATTAGCCTCTGGTGTAGGAAAAATGCTTTCTGATTATAAATGAAAAATATACAAACATACTTCCATTGATATAACACATTTAATGATTTTTATATATTTCAACTTGTTTTTCCAAATATTTCATTTAAAACCATACTTTCTCTTATTTTTACAGGTAATTTGTATACAGAAAATATTGAAAAGATTTTGGTGTTCTTTCTCTGTCATTACTGAGACTTTTCTTACAATTAATAGATACTAATTATACAGATTAATGGAATGAGTACATGATTCATTGATCATCCCCATCCACCTTTCCCTACTCTCTAGCCCCATCCTTGTACCTTATCAATCTCTCATAATTAAATTTTTACAGTACTTATATGTTCCAGTGTAAATACTGTGATTAACCCTTCCCTGATAACAAGTATTTGTGATGAAAGGCAAATCTGAGGTATTTCATGTAAATAGGCCAGATTTCTTTTAAACTGCAACATAAGGAGAACCTTCTTAATTATTAAATAAAACATATTTGCAGTGTTAAATATTCTTAGTGTGAAAGTTCTGTTTTTATATTATTAGTGGTAGTATTAGTATTATTTTGCCATTCCTGGGTTTTGAACTCAGGGCTTGGGCGCTGTCCTGAGCTTCTTTGTGATCAAATCTAGCTGTTCTATCATTTTTGAGGCACAGTGTCACTGCCGGCTTTTTCTGAGTAGTTTATTGTAGGTAAGATTTTTCTGCCCACATTGGCTTCAAACAGCAATCCTTAGATCTCAGCCCCCTGAGTAGCTAGGATTTACAGGCATGAGCCACTGGACCTGGCCTGGTTTTTATTTCTACAAATTAATATAAGACTCTTTGAAATCTATATGTAAAAAGATAATATCTTAATAAGTTGTAAAAGTGTTTCCTTATGCACTAAGACTTGAACATACGTAAACTAATGATGGAATATGCTCTGTAAATCTCTGTTGAAATGCAAGATTTTAATTGTATACTTATAGTACACAGTAACTACCAGATGTCAATATTTTTACTAGGAATCTTGGGCAAAAATTGCTTACTAAAAAGAAAAACATTTAATGAGTTTAGAACAAATCTAAAGAAATGCTACTTTTATTCTAAAGAGTCTTTACTTTTTACTTTATTCATCACTCTTTTGCTCTATGATTTATATTATTTCCTGGGTTTAGATTTTTCTTTTATATTGAAGAACTCAGTTAAGCTTTGAGAACTAAAATGTAAATATGAAATTATGAATAAATACTCAGGAAGTAATCCCTAAAGTAAATATGGAGATCTTTATGAGAAATCTTTAGGATTTAAGGATACTTTTTGTTGAAATTATTTTGAAATACATAGAATCAAATACTTGTTGCCTGTTCTATTTAAACTAAGAAAAATTTTTGTTCCTATTCTTTATGTCTTACCCTTAAAAATTACCATTTGTGACGGCCAGTTCAAACGTAGTTATATAACTGCATATATAAATTTTTAATCTTAAATTCATTTATTCTCAATTAGATTTTGATGTCCTATATGAATAGGACTATGAATGATGCAGTATTTATTTACTATGAACTTCAACTTTCACTAAATTTTAACTATATATTCTATCAGTTATAGTCTTGTCTTCTTGTGCATCAAAGCACAGTAAAAAATAAATGCTTTTGTTCTTCCTTCAGAATATATCTAGGGTCAGATCAGTCCTTGCCATCTGCTATTACTGTAGTAATCTTTTCGCCGTCTCTTTGCTCCATTATAGTCCGCGTTCAACATACACGCACTTACAGCTCCTCCTGTGGCTCAGAATAAAACCCTAAATCCTCATCAGAAAAAAGAAAAAGACAAAGAACCAACCATGGGCTTGGAAACATGGTGCCAATGAGCAGATAAGTCAAGTACTAAGTTAAAAACTCATTATTGTACCTTAAAAAAAAAAGTCCTCAGCAGCACATTAACTACTTATTGTTCCTTGAACACTTTTCTACCTTAGCAGTGTGCATTATTCCATCCTCCAAACCAGTATTACTATCCTTTGTTGAAGTCCCTTGCTCTGATGCCAAATGCATTGTCTGTGGTGATTTCCTCTCATTAACTTACTCCCCATTTTTAACAGTTCATCCCCTCCCTTGCTCTACTTTTTCTTTTCACATAGGACTGTGCAAATACAGTAGGCAGTTCATTTTACCTTACACACACACACACACACACACACACACACACACACACATTTATATACTCATTTTTTTGCTTTGTTTTGGTTTTTATCTCTACCTGCCCTGGCCCAACACATAAGTACATACATACTCACTAAATAAATCTATACCCATGAGGCTAGGAATATGTCGCTTTGTTCATTTGTAGCCCTTAAATAGTACACTTAAAAAAAAGAATAGCACACCAAAATTTTAATGTCTAATGGCAGATAAGTACTGTCACTAGCACCATTATTAGTTAAACTCAGCCTGAATGCCTGAGGCATGGTACTAATAGTTGAATCCTTATCCGTGCCATTTTCATTTGTTAGGCAGATTTCATTTATTATACTGCTCTATACTATATTTCACATCTCATGTCAAGATACTCTGATGGCAGAGATTTAGCAACAGTAGCTTCTCAATTTATTCATCAGGATACAGTGGTCTAGACTTCTAATGCAATTGACAGTAGGTGCACTTTTTTTATTGTGAAAATACTGTACAGAGGGGTTACAATTACATGGGCAAGATAATGAGTACATTTCTTATCAAGCATTGTTGCCTCCTCCTTTGTTTCCCCTTCCCATAATGTTCTCAGGTCTTGATAAGATAATGAGTTTGAGAGCAGGAGCTAATGATATCTGAAATACTGGGATTGATGGTGACTTGACAGATAGTTCCCCATAATGTAATGGGACTCAGACTTGGCAGTACTTTGGTTGTATTGCAGTCATAAGGCAATGACCACAAATAAACACAAGTCCAAATGATGAGCAAAAATATCTGTCAGATACTCTAAAAGGTTTATTATTTGAGAATAACAATTGCCTGTTCACCCATGTGATTCATTTTCAACCTGAGTATGTACATGGAGAGAAAATCGTCAAAATACTATCAAGTGAGTTTGAGAGTATATGGTGGACACTCATTCAGAGGTAATTAAAAGAGAGAAGGAAATGTTAGGAGGCACATTCTGCTTCAGAGAAGACAGTGATTCTTAGTGTAGAAATTTGATAATGACATTTTTTATTCTTTAGTTGTCCTATAAATAAACAAAAGTGTTCTATACTAGAAAAAATGAATTACAAAAATGTCAACTAGATTTCCTGGGGTAAACAGTGAATTTACTAGCAAATCTAGATTGGGGTTCAGAGACTATGTTCTTATTGTATCCTTAGAGTAGTCACAAGTGCACAATACTTGGTCATGTGAATTGAGTTGTTTTAAATGTAATGATATAAATTTTAAGCTGCATTCATTGGTTTTCCCTTTTTGGTATTGAGATTTGGACTCACATTTATAATAATGACATGAGAATACTAATGCATTTGATAGTTACTTTCTGGCCTAGGGCCATAATTCCACAAAAATCTTTAAATGTTCTCAAACCCTGATTAGGAACTACTAGCTCATTAGATTCATCCATTTCTAGTAGACTTAATTCATACCTCCTTCTAAGTTAATTACCTTGTCTCTTAGAGAATCTCTCGGGAAACTAGAAAATATGATTCAAATCTGAGTTTCTGTGTTTGTTGTGAGGTTGTCTGTGTATAATCTACTTATTGAATGAGATATAGATCCTTCTGTTACTTGAGCTCAATTTGCACCCAACTACTACTGTGATAGGCAATGAACAAAAGCACATTAAACTTCTTTTTTTTAAATAAGTTTTTTTTATTGTGAAAATACTGTACAGAGGGGTTACAATTACATGAGCAAGGTAATGAGTACATTTCTTATCCAGCATTGTTGCCTCCTCCTTTGTTTTTCCCCTACCATCCCATCCGTCCCACTTCCTCAACTACACCCCCACACCCTCCACCTAAACTGTAAAGTTCTTTTTCCAGCTTTTCCTCAAGATTTCAGTTTAAAACTTTCCCATACAGCCTCCTGAAAAATGTAATTATGTATTTAAGGTTTGTAGTTCATCGGCAATACAAATTTCTCTTCCTACCATGGACTTATTAGGTTCTCCATAAATAAAACCTGAAAAGTTGTTTCTTAAATAAGTATCATACACATGCAATTTTGAGAATTCTTTTAAACCACTGTTAGGTTTATTGGTGAAAATATCTAACCCTCAAATAGGAGTATAGTTTGAGAGTATAGTTTGCCCAAAAGTTTACAGATCATGCAGTTAGTTTAGCTGGAACAAGATTTTTTAAATGTCTCTAAAATTTGAGGTAAGGAGAATGAGATCTTCCTGCTAACAATTGATAGAGACAAAATACTTGGATATCAGATGTGTCACTGTTCCCATAGACTGTTTTATTTCATTTTTTTTATCATTTCCAGTTTAAGCCAGTTGTTTGAAATGCTGAGAAATTTCAAGCATGATAGGTACAGCTTCTAAGGAAGTCAAACAGTGGGGAATTCTTTGTTAAGTGGATGTAGATAATGTGTGTGTGTGTGTGTGTGTGTGTGTGTGTGTGTGTGTGTGTGTGTCCCTCCTTTCAAGCAAATCCTAAAGGGACTTGACTTAGCTATTTTTTTAATCTATATCTCATCTTGATTTTGGTGTAGTAACTTAGTAAGAATTAATCCTGCCTCAAAAAGATGATGTAGCTGGATGAATACAAAGAGACCCCAGGGGTGAGACTAGAAATATGGACATATAAGAGGAATCTTTCAAAGAAGAATCTTTTAAAGTGAAAGAACTCTAGCCTATTTTGTACAGTGGCAGTGATGACTTGAGAATCTTCTTTTTGCCATTAGCTCTCCAGAAGCCTATGTACTTGCTTTGCCTTCTTTCTTTCCTCTAAGTTCCTTCCCTCCCACCTTTTCCCTCCCTTCTCTTATATTTTCATCTCTTTACATATTTAAAATTTTATTGTTAAGATGTATAGAGGGTTTACAGTTACATGAGTAAAGCAATGAGTACATTACTTGATCATTGTTACCCCTTCCCTTCCTTTTTTTTTTTTTAAGTAAAGGCTCAACTAATTTGTTCTACCTTAGACAGGATTATAGTATGATATAGTAGAAGTTCTTAGGATACCTTTTTTAAAAATGTACTAATGGATACACTAAGGTATTTTAACCTATATGAATAGTTCAAAAGTATTATTTCCTGAATATTAGTATTCTAAGAAGGAAACTGAAAGAGAAATAACATTACTTCACTTTAGTATCCTTAGTTCCTTGATACAAAAAAAAAAAAAGAGAGACTAGAGTCTAGAGTGTTAGACCACATTTGTAATAGTTATTTGGAAGTCTTATACTTACCTAGAATGAGGTATGTAAGTATACTTTCCACAAAATTCATACATTGAAGCTTCACCCCCTAATGACTGTATTTGGACATCAGTCCAACTCTAGGAAGTAAAGTAATTTCATAAACGAACTATACAACTTGTGGCTAGGGATGGGAAGAGAAAACTGGGAAAAATGAGGAAAAGGATGACAGTGTTCAAAAAGAAACATACACTTTATGTATGTTTGTGAAATTAACTCCTCTGTATATTACCTTTATAATCACAATAAAAATGAAAAAAGGAAAAAAGAAAAATACTATACCTAAATAAGTGGATAAAAAGTAGTAAACATTATCAAATGAATTCTAGTTTAATAAAACCTAAAGATTTTTGAAGAGTAAAATGATGTTCTGAAGTGAATGTGTATCTAAATATCATCACTTAAAACCATCAGTTGAACATACTTAAAATGCACTTGTAAAAATTGAATTTTGGAATGGTATTTAACCATAGTTTAAAATGTTTAATAGGTACAGTTCGTTTAAAAGGTAAATATTTGATTATTTGCTACAGAGCCATGTACTGTGCAACTAACCTAGTATAATAATATCTCATTTGATTTTAGGACAGTATTTCGAGGAATACTTTTCCTAAAGATGGGATAATACGGTTAAGTAATGTGTTCAACTGATTAGTTGCAGAATCAGGACTTTCTCCAAAGGCATTCATTTCTTTTGCCTTACAAGAATCAAACTACAAAAATTACAGATCAGTTATCAAGAAATGATCAGTTAAGGTGAAATGGGAGAAAAATGTCCATATCTTGGATATTGTGACTGGAAACAGGAAATGCATTCCGTGATATGATAGTTCTCTTCCATGTTTGAGGAAGTATTGAGGGATTCCAAGCAAGGCAGTTATCGGATCTGATTAATTTTAAACAAACTGATGAGCGTTAGGGTCAAAGCAAATAAGAATAAAGGAGGATTTGCAACTATCTAGGCAAGAGATGATGAGTTCCTGGACCAGACCAATATCTGTCCTTATTCCTTAGGTCACTCACTTTGCCAGTTCTTCCTAGAGGTGATGACAGATGCTTTATTTGGAATGACTCTTGAATGTACAGCAAGCTGTTTTCTGAAATTGAATGGATGAGGAGAAAAGTAAGGGAAGAGAGGAGAAACAAGCCTGGTTATAGAGTTTTGGAATAAACAACTGGAATAGTCATGTTGCTGTTTTCCTGAATGAGCTGAGATAAGCACATTCTTGGATAGAGGAAGGTTTATCCCTCACAATTTGTATTTGGCCACTTTAGGTTTTAGACTGCCAAATGGAGTCTGCTAGTGAAGACAAACTGACCTGTGGAAATGGATGTATCTCAGCCTTGTTGTAAATATGAAAATCCTCAATACAGACTTGATCATTAAAGCCATGTGATTAAGTAATACCACCTGGGAAGGAAGGGAAGGAAAGATGAAAGGCTTAAATCTACAGAACTCTAGATAGTGGAAGTAGAATTAGATACTAGAAGATTTGCAGAAGAGAAACCAGTGAAGTAATAGAATCAAGAGTGTCATTCCAGAAGTTCAATATGAAAGATACTAGAAAAGAAGAGACTGAGTGGGTGTAGATTTGGCAGTGAAAAGTCTATTGATACCCTAGAGAAAAAGTTAATATTGAGAAAGCGCTACTAACAATTTTTTTTTGTCTTTTTCCTTTTTGGTACTGGGCATCATACCTAGGATATTCTACTTGTTAGGCAAGTGCTATGCCACTGAGCTGCATCCAAGCCCTAAAATCTTTTAAAATAAGATATTTATTAGTTGTATAAGAAGTTTTATTGTGGTATATTTCCATGCATCTTCTTTTCCCTTCTCAAAATAATGTCAGCAGGTTTTATTGTCTGTTTTCATCCCCTTCCTCAACAGTACTGGTTTACTCTCCTGTCATTTGTTACTGTAAATTAATTGTACTAGGCAGATTCATTGTGATATTTTACACATATATTTTAACCAGAGTGTCCTCTCTATTGCTCTTCCTCATTCCCCAGGCCCCATCTTCATACTACAGATGCATCTCCCTCCTCCCTGCCTGTCATCCTCCACTTGTGACTTTAATGTAGCCAAAGTATTTTGCAGGTGTTAAATGAATTTGTGTGTATTATCTTGTACTGTTCTATTCAGTTTTATTTTATCATTACATAAGTGTTGATTTTAATTGCTTTAACTGCGATTCCGTTGTGTGCCAAGTTCAACTTTTAAGGTTTTTTGTTTTTGTTTCTATTTTTTTTTTACTTGATGTATTTTCAATATTTGGTAATTTTGTTAAATGGTAAAAAAAAAAAAAAGGAGTAGCCTACATGGACAGACCCAGTTCACAGTCCAACTTTCACTAGTTAATAGTCTCCAGTCTTGAGTGGGGAATTAAATCTCTCCAAGTCTATTTTCATACAGAAGATGACAGGTAGTAAAAGAAGATGACAGGGTTGCTAAAAAGACACAATAAGAACACATATGAAACCTCTAAATGAAATCAAATTCTAATAGCCAGACTAGGTAAGATATTTAACTGTACTTATTTTATATGTTAGGTAACTTACGTGTGAGTTCAACAGAGGCTTAAGAAGGGTGAGGAAATTTGCCTATGACTACAAATTTAATATATGTACGCTGTTGAATTTGCACTTAGGTCTCTGATTCAGAACCTGAGTACTTAGTCAACTACATTATTTGTTATTTGCTGAATGTTTTAGAGGTTGCATGTGTTTTAATTAAGTTTGTAAAAAACTATACATTAACTATATCTTTTGCTTGCTTATAAATTTTGTGTTTCTGTCTTCTCTTGCAGAGCTATATTCATGGGAGCAGTCAGGCTCAGTTCGTGGCAGAATCACACATCATCCTGGTACTGAGTATCCTTTCAGATAGCTGAGAAATGGGAAGGGCAAAACAAAGATGCAGGCAAATAATTCTGTTTTTGTTCCTGTCAAGATTTCTTAAAGACATTAAGTTTTAAACTTTTACTATATAACTAATTTTCTAATTCTTAAGTTAATTGTTCCCAATTACAGTATAATTTTGTTATTCTAAATCATATATAAACTGTAATTTTCTCTTTGTTACTTACATTGAATTTCAAATATGAAAATTGACTTTTACTCTGCATTAATTGGCCTTGCTAGTTTTTTTTTGTGTAGTTTATACTTCCTTTCTCTTTAGCATCTTACTGGGGAGAAGAAAAGGGCTTATAATAACATAAGGCATACAAAAGGAGTTATCTCCTATCTTTTGTATGAAGTTAATGGAATGGGTAAAATATCAACCTCTCCGAATGTGGTAAGTATTCTAATATAGCCTTTATTTTCTCATCTTTCTAACTCAGAATTTCATATAGCATGTACAATTGGTTAATTCTTCAATGTTTAACAAAAATATAGATAAACAGAAAAAGAACTATTTCCATAGTAAAATGAATTTTTCCAAAATAAGAGTTGTTGAGTCCTTCCAATTGTATTTACAAAATAGTCAGATGATACTATTTAAAGTTTGACTTTGGAAGTGATGTTAAAAAGAGGGAAGTTCTGAGTATCCAGTGAATTCACATATCAACTGAACACTTACCATGGTATTTCTATGTGTAAACAGCAGTGATTATTTTCTTGCTCTGTATCTGTTTCCAACATGTTGCTTTCTTCCACTGTTGGCTACACATATTTGGATGTGTACATGAGCTATGGATGACTGCAGCTCACTCCTTGCTTACACTTACCTGTGTGTGTTATGGTTTCAAAAGTAAAAACATACATATATATATGTGTGTGTATGTTAGTATTGTTGTTCTATTAGTCTGTAGAGACAAGGATTAGAAGTACCTATGTATGAATACATATTCTCAAATTTTGTGACCTACTTCAATAGCTACTAAGTTTCTATACTCCAACTTGAATATACTAAGTGGTTAATAGTTTTTGTATATCAGTGGGGCTTTAGGTGGCAAATCAGATCTTTGAGATGACATTAATAAGAAAATCTCAGTAAAAATATAAGGACAAAGCCATATTTACTGTTAAATTTAAATGTTTCTGAAGCAAAATTCATTTATAACAAAAGACATCAATTGTTTGTTACAGATAAGTTTAGCTCTATTTGTTTATATGTTATACTTTCCTCTTATTTTCTTTTGTTATTTTTTTCCAATCAGTAGCATTTTTGCAGTATATTGTAGTCAAAATACAATCCAAGCTATCAGGGCCTGGCATCCATGGCTCACAACTGTAATCCTAGCTAATCAGCAGGCTGAGGTCTGGAGGATAATAGCTTTATGCTAGCTCAGGCAGAAAAGTTGCCTAGAATGTATCTCAAAAAAAGACAGGAGCAACAAAAATCATGCATGGCTGAATTGGTAGAGTGCCAGGTTGGCATGTGGAAGGCCCTGAGTTCAGATCTAGTATCACAAAAAACAAAATTTAAAAAAAAACTCACAAGCCAGGCCCCAGTGACTTACACATGTAATCCCAACTTCTTAGGAGGCTGAGATCTGAGGATTGCGATTCAAAGCCAGCCCGGGCAGGAAAGCCTGTGAGACTCTTATCTGCAATAACTACTCAGAAAATGCTGGACGTGGTGCTGTGGTTCAAGTGGTAGAGTGCTAGCCTAGAATACAGAGAGGCTCAGGGACATTGCCCAGTCCCAGGACTGTCAAAAATATATAACCCTCACAAAACCAGATACACACACACACACACACACACACACACACACACACACACACACACACACACACACACACACACACACACACACACACACACACACACACACACACACACACACACACACACACACACACACACACACACACACACACTACTTACCAGTGAAAAGCTGTGTTGCGGTCATAATTCCTTTGCATAGTAGGAATTTTGTTTTATATAGAAAGTTTCCAATATTTTATTTCATAGATCATTGACATCAATTTGAGATTTAGGAAGAAAAGATATTTCACAAGCAATATGAAGTCATCTGTAAAAATCCTAGCAGCAACATTTAATTGAGTTAAAGGTCTCAGTTGTCTTAAGGCTATCAGTAATTATTTGTTTCTTCACCAAGAGAGAAAAATTATATTTCATTTTTGGTGGTATTGATGTTTGAACTCAGAGGCTTGCACTTACTAGGCAAGCACTTGTATTAAAACTGTCCATCCCAGTCCTTTTTGCTTTAGTTATTTTTGAGATTTGGTCTCACCTTTGTGCTTGACAGGTCTGGCCTATGAGTTTCCTATTTATGCTCAATCTGCCTCCTATTCTAAGATTACAAGTCTGAGCCACTGTACTCAGTTGGGAAATTATTTCTAAAAATTTTAAATGTACATTACCAATAAAGTTTTAATATTTCATAATTTTTATTTTAAATTTACTTGACAGTCTGCTTACATTTTTGAATTTCTATATTTTTAAACTATTTTGTTTTCCCCAATGCAAAATACATAAATCCCAGATGCTTACTTTTTGTTTATCTGCAGAGAATGTCCCTTTTTGGCTTTTTCTTCTTAATTTAGGAAGTCAACATCATTCAGTGCAGTTGCTCCATGCAACATTTTGTTGAGAAAAACCTGAGAGAAAGCAGGTGAAATTCTTTAGTGTCATAGGTTATAGATTCATATTTTCTACAAGTAAGATTTTTTTCTCCACGTGCTATTTTTCCACAGTTTATTTATTGCCCTAAGAATTGTGCTATTACCCTTATATTTCTCTTCCTGCAGTCATTTCTCTACATTTATTTTTAAGAGATAACTCTGGGCTGTGTTCCAGTGGCTCACACTAATTCTAGCTACTCCGGAGGTTAGATCTGAGGATTGAGGTTCAAAGCTAACCAGGTCAGAAAAGTCTGAGGAACTCTTTAATTCCAATTAACCAGCAAAAACTCTGTAAGCATTGTGTGGCTTAAATGTTAGAGTGCCGGCCTTAGTAAGAAAGCCAAAAAAGTGACGTCCCAGTACCTGCAAAAAAGAGAGACATGATGTTGTACTCTTAGCTATATTTTATTTTCATTTGGTATAATGACAAAACTACCTTGCTTGTGAGTAATAACTTTCTAACCTCAGATTTGTATAACTAATTTATCACATGGAGTACCACACATTATAGTTAACCTTCATGTTTTTAATATTTATATGTTGCAAATTATCTTTATGTGTTTTTGTTTGTTTATCCAAAGGTAATTTGAGGCCCTTCAAATGAAAGGACAAAGTATTGGACCAATGTAAGGGTGCTCACCTATGAGACAGATTTTCTAGCTGCTTACGTAAATGCTTAAGAATGGTGGGTAGTTATAGTGGGGAAAATATTGCAGATTGTTGGTGGTCCAGAGACAGAATTTTATAATTGGTTGAAGAAGCTTTTACTGGAGTTAGTTTTATAGCATCAGGGAATTGCAGAAACCTGGCCTGCTAGTAGGCCAGGTCTCCCTCCCATGAGGGGGTAACTTTTGATAACTTCACTCATGTGATATTTTAAATCTTTTTTCAGTTTAATAGGAAATACTTTGTGTATTTTATATTTTGCCATACTTAGGATTAGCTTTATGGAAATGGTATTACTGAGTATGTTCTTGAAATATGCATCTATTCCAGTGATCATTGACTTCTGTGGAGATTTTTGACATGTTAAAACTTCAAATTTTTGTTAGTTTTGCAGCTTATATTCCTTTCTGCCTCATTAATAGTGATTCTGCATATTGTTAACTCAGCCTAATTTGGCAGATGCTACATCGTTCCTCATCTGCTCCCAATAATAGTAATACATTAGGAACATTTGATTTAAAATCAATATAAAATAGAAATTATATGAAGGTAAAAATAATCTAGATACATTTCAGATAGCAGTTTATGAATAATTTGCACATTTATTTGTAAAATTTGAAATAAAAATAGAGTGTTTGCCTAGCATGTATGAAGCCTGTGTTCACTTCAGGAAAAGCCAAGTGGTAGAGTGGTAGCCTTGAGCAAAAGGAGCTCAGAGACAGTGCCCACGCCCTGAGTTCAAGCCCCAGGACTGACAAAAAAAAACCAAAATGACATTAGATCTTACAAAAATTCGTGACTTATAAAGAGCTAAAGAAATAATATTAAATTAAATAAAATTAAATAAAAATATATTTTGAGGTTTGAATATTTTTAATATCTTACAATGTATGATTTTTTAAAACAAAGTTTTATGGTGAAATTGAGCTGGCAGTTTTCTTCCTTTACTCACCCTCATTTGATTTTCATTAACCCTAACACTATTGTGGGGCATTTATTTTATACTCTTGGTTTCCACCCTGCATTCTGTATCTTTGTATTGTGGAACAAGTTAATCAGACTAGATCTCTCTGGGCTTCAATTTCTTTGTTTATAAACTGATAATGCCTATATCAAATAGTTGTCGCTACTAGGTAAGATAGTAAAGAAATCTTCCTTTATAGTGGTAAGACAAAGAAAAAAGCCTGAAAGTTTCTTTTACAATAATGTGATGTATAAAAGCAAAATAAGGAAATAGGAAAGTCAAAGGTGGTTTCTCTGATATGTGAGGCAAGGAGAGACCTGATGAATGGAAGAATGGGACTGATTCATGCAATATTTAGAGGAAAAGCATTCCAGGCAGTTTAGAATAGCAAGTTTAGAAATACTGTCCACAGGGGTGTCTGGCTTGTTGGAAGAATACTGAGGATTGGACTAAGCGCAAACAAGGACAAGGGAGTGTATGGTGTCATTGGGTGAAGAACAAGTCATCTAGCAGTAAGGTCTTTAGGTTTTATTTGGAGAAAGAAAATTATTAAAATGTGAATGCATTACCTAACTTCCTTCAATATTAGTAGAAGAAAGGACCAGAAAAAAGAAATGCTTGTAAGATCTAGGGATAGGAATTAGTTTCACAAGCAGAATTCATCAAGAAAAAGATTAATGAATTTGAACACATTAAAGTAAAAGCCTTCTTCATAATATAATGGTTTGAGAGAAATAAAGTAGAAAGTTCAGTCAATTTCTATTGAAGAAAAAAACTGAGCACATTTTACCATTAAGGAAAAGAAAGTATGTTTCAATGGAAAAAAGAAAATATGTTAGTAGTACACAGAAGATTAAACAAAGGGAAAATCTTCACAAATTTCTTATACTCAGTTGGAACATTGCTCCACATTTAACAATTAATAAAACTCTATAGTCTATCAATATTGTGTTCAATTGAATGTTCATGTTCATGCTTACAATCCTAGATACTCTGGAAGGAGAGATCTAAGTATCGCAGTTTATAGCTAGCTCAAGGAGGAAAATTTTTGAGACTCTTCTCCAGTTAACCACCAAAAAGCCAGAAATGGAACAATGGCTCAACTAATAGAGGACTAGCCTTGAGTAAAAAAACTAAGGTACAGTACTTAGACCCTGAGTTCAAGTCCCAGTTTTGATTCACTCAGTACACATACACAATAAATATACACACATATACTATACACACATATACATATATACACATATATATAGAAAAATGTAAACCCATACATTGTTCATTTTAGAGAATATGATTATACTGAACAATTTTTGTGCATAAGTGTAGAACTTTGAGAAGGAATACACGTACATAAGATATTCTTTACATTCTTATTTGTAATGTGAATATTGGGGATATCTTTAAATGTCAGTAAGATAAAGCAAAGTCTAATCTTATAAAAATGCTGTAATTTTCAGTTATGATGCTGTTGAAATTTATGACATTAAAAATTTCAGGTTAGAAGCACATTTCCCACATAGTGTGCAACATAGAAACAGAACAGTAAAATATTCAGTGAAGACATATCCAATTAATTACCAATAAAAAACAAAACATCTTGCAGTACTAGAAGTTAAAGTCAGGGCATGTACAAAGTACAAACTCTACCACTGAGTTTCATGCTCATCCTTCTCCCTGCTTTTCTTTCTTTTTTATATTATTGAGACAGAGCCTTGTTAAGTTTTCCAGGCTCATTGGGAATTTGGGATGCTCCTGCCTCAGCCTCCCAGAGCTAAGATGACAGAACTAAGCTACCATATAGCTAAGATGACAGAACCAAGGTACAGAGCTGAGATGACAGAACCAAGATAATCTCTTCACTGAGATCACATGTATTTATTATGAACATATATATTTTAATTATGTGCATAAAATGTGACCTACATATTTTAATACATGCCTTTATGCTTATTAAAATTGGGAAACACTTGTCATTTTCCCCTTTTTTATGGAAGAGAGAGATTTAGCAGATGAATCCATAAGTGGGTTGTGTTCAGTACTTATATAAGCACATTTAAAATTCCATTTGTATTTTGAATATACACAAATTATTTTGTCAGAATCAAAATACTACAGAATGCTGTATGAATTATCAGTGAGTGGCTTTTTTAATATATATTTTTTATTGTAAAGATACTGTACAGAGGGGTTATAGTTACATGAGCAAGGTAGAATCCATTTCCTATGAAGCATTGTTACATCCTCCTTTATTTATCCCGTATCATCCCTTTCCTCCCCACTTCCCCAATGCCTCCCTCGGCTCTCCCCCAAAGTTGTAAAGTTCGTTTTCAGCATACTGTCTTGTACATCTCATTGTTACAATGGGTCAACCTGTATCCTTCTTTCAGCATTTTGTTATTTCCCTTTCCCTCTCCAAATTAGAAAAATGTATATACAAGATGCAGGGCACCAGAATCAAATACAGTATAAACAGGAGTTACACCATGGGGGAAGAACATACAAAAGAAACAAAAAAATCACATAGTACATTATAAGTACATTAAAAAGAACTACAACAGAGATAAAACCTGTGTCCCTATCTTGGGGTTCATTTCACTTAGCATCAAGTTATATGGTCATATGTACGTAGTTTTTGACCTCTTCTGTTTGTCCTAGACATATACTAGTTATTGCAAATAAGGGAAACCATGGGACCTATGTTTCTTTGAGTCTGGCTTACTTCATGTAATATTATTTTTTCCAAGTCTTTCCATTTCCTAACAAATGGGGCAATGTCATTCTTTCTGATGGAGATATAGAATTCCATTGTGTGTGTGTGTGTGTTTGTGTGTGTGTGTGTATGTGTGTGTGTGTGTGTACACAATGGAGATATACATACATATATATCACATTTTCTTGATCCATTCATATACTGAGGGACCTCTGGGTTGTTTCCATATCTTAGCTGTGGTGAATAATGCTGCATTAAACATAGTTGTGTGCTGTATGGCCTTGTTTGTGATCATCTGGGTAAATGCCTAGAAGTGGGATTACTGGGTCACAGGGGAGCTCTAAGTCAAAAGACTTTTTGAGTAACCTCCATACTGCTTTCCAAAGTGGTTGAACAAGTTTACATTCCCACCAACAATGTATGGGGCCACATCCCCTCCAGCATCTTTTATTAGATCTTGTTTATAGCCATTCTAACTGGGATGAGGTGGAATCTCAATGTTGTTTTGATTTGCATTTCTTTTAAGGCTAAAGAAGTTGAGCATTTCTTCATGTGTCTATTTACCATTCTTATTTTCTTTTCAGAGAAGTCTCGCTTTAAGTCTTTAGCCCACTTACTAATCAGATGGTTGTTTCTTTGAGGATTTGTTGTTGGGAGGGTTAATTTTTTGAGTTCTATTTTAGATAGAGACCTCTCCTCTGCCATCTTCTTCCCCTCTCCTCAGTGAATGTTATGTGCATCTTTTGTTTGTGGGGCCTGAGTCCTGTCCCTTCGTTTCTTTCATGCAAGGCTAGCATTCTACTACTGAGCAACAGTTGGAGATAAGAGACTCACAGACTTTCCTGCCTGGGCTGGGTTCAAAATGTGATCCTCAGATCCCAGCCTCCTGAGTAGTTAGGATTTCAGCTGTGAACCACTGGCACCTGGCTATGTGTATCTTAATATGTCAGATTAAAATTTAATAGATTAAAAGGGAAATTCTTCGGTAAGGTCACATCTAGCTTTCTCCAAAACACCTACATTAAGCAACAGAAACTCCTGCCTGAACCATTTTAGTTTTTAATTCATGTGCTCTGTTTATATATGCAGGTAGAAAGTCTAAAATACTTTTTGAATTAATTAATCCTTGAAGTCTAGAAATCATTCTTATCCATTATTACCTATATTAAACTGAGAAGTTCAGTAATATCTAAATTTCAGTGTTTTTAAAACTATCAGGGATCCTCAGAAGTTTAATTGTATGTAGCACTTGGCATATGTGTGTTTGGTGAGGACTGGTATACATTAGCTTGCAACTCAAGGTTTTTGTTTATTTGCTATTTTTCCTAAAATGGGTTCCAATGCTCTACCTAATAGAAGAGTTTGAAAATTGTTTTAAAGATAGTATAATAATGCATAATGAGAGGAGTGAGATATTCAGAAGTTGGATAAGTTCATGGGAGCAGAACCAAAATTAGTGACTATTAAAAATTACACATTCAATAATAGTAATGAAAGGTGACTCAGTGTGGAGATACTTACTCTGAATAACTTGCTGTGACATCCATTTAATTATATAGCTCTTGCTTCAGGATGTGCTTTGTGCTTCTATTGGGGTGGAAGACATCTCCCACCAGAGACTGGTTGGTGGTGTATATACACAGCAGTAGAAATGACGGTGCAATGAAGGAAAAGGATGAATTTGTTGGCTGGAACTGTAATTTTTTAATCTATTAGTCATTTGAGCATATACATATTTCCAGAATTGGTGGTTTCTAAAACCTGGATAATAGTGTCAAAGATGTTTTAATAATCTGCAAAAAGTGTTCTTAAGAAGTTGGAGCATATCCATCATTTCTTCAGTCCCTAGCATCTTTCAGCAGGGAGGAGTAAGTCTATCCTGTTGTAGGCCACATTAAGTACAGAAGGAATTGTGTTTTCATTCTTAAA
This sequence comes from Dipodomys ordii, assembly GCF_000151885.1. Lineage (NCBI taxonomy): Eukaryota > Metazoa > Chordata > Mammalia > Rodentia > Heteromyidae > Dipodomys > Dipodomys ordii. The sequence continues at coordinate 21,160,193 of NW_012267220.1, read as the reverse complement.
ATGTCAATGAACTGGCTAGTTTGAGATCCTGCTAAATTTGTCAGAATTGTTTTAGCATTATGTGCCTATTTGATTTGATAAAGCTTATAGTTGAATACCATATTTTCTGTGTAATATGGAACTGGAGCTTATGTATTTCTCTAAACAAAATATGGAATATATGAAATAATTTTTAAATAATTGCACAAAGATGCTATGAACATAAAATAAGAAATCATGAACATATTTTAATTTTCCAGGATTTCCAGTGAAATTTACTGTGACTGTAACATTTTTATGTAATATGTGAAATGTTAGAACTGCTTTTGAAATTTTATGTGATCTTTATGTGCTTTGAAAGTCTTACAATTTAAGAGCATTTAGAACTGGTTTCCCCAAATCTGGCAAATTAAAGTTTCAGGATATAAGAGTTAAAAATGAAGACATACACAAAGAATGGTGATTTTTATGTTACATAATGAACACCAATTTTATTTATCTCTATGTGCAATTTAGCCATTCTGAAATACTGTTTTCAGACCATAAAAATCAATAGGTTTTGTTTGCTTCTATTTCTAATGCTTCCTTGACAACTGCTGCAGATGCCGCCATCACCATGGGGATGGTTCTTCTGAATGAAGCAGCAACTTCCAAAGGAGACGTTGGAAAAAGACGGAGTAAGTGTCTGCAATGCAGTTTCATTATTTTGACATTGATTTCAGTTAAAAGTATAGACAGACTCTTTGTTAACATAAGATTCTGAGAATGTGGTCTACTTCCAAGAAAGTTCAGGTTTTTGGTTTTTTTTTTCCATTTTTTTCTCTCTCTAATATATGTGAATGTCCTAGAAAAATATATTTTTTTCCAAAACAAGATTCAGGTGATTTCCTGTGGAATGCTGTATAATAACTGATTGAGACGACATCGTTCTTCTCAGAGTCCTTCCTTATTACAGAAAGAGGTGGTGTTCTGCTAGCAGAATCTTGAGAAAATCAAATATGCACGACTAGGATGGGAAAAGAGTTGCTGTATAGTTTTTCTTTGCAAATACTTGTATTACCTTCCAAACCTTATATCGACATTTTTCAAGGAAGAGAACATCTCTTCATACTATCATTAACAAAGGTTTTGTCCATTCTCCTGTTATATGAGATTTATAATTCCAGTTTCAGCATTATTTTTAAGCAAGTTAACTATGTTTGAGATTTTAGGGTTTGTTTTTTTTTGTTCACCCAACATGACCTCCCAGTTGTTAGGCAGATGTGTCTATTCACTATTTGAGCCATATCTCAAGCTCACTTTTGCTTTTAGCTCTTTTTTCAGGTAGCTTACTTTTAGCTATTGTTCAGGTTGGGTGTTCTGTTTTTGCCTGTAACCAAGTGAGACCACAACCTTCCTATATAATTTCCCATGTATTTGAGATTGCAGGTGTATATACTACTATTCCTACCTTGTTTACTGAGATGGAATCTCACTTCTAGCTTGGCCTAGCCTTCAGATTTTGTTCCTCCTGGTCTCTGCCTCCCAAGTAACTAGGATTACCCATGTGAGCCACTGCACCTGGCCCAAATTGTTTTATCCTTTGATGGAAATATCCCTCCTAGGAGGTTGTACTTCTACGTATATTTTTATACTTGGGGCAGGTGCGGGGAGTAAGGGCAAGTACCAATGGAACATCAAATTTGCTTTGCTGGTTGAGCCGTACCCCCTCCATCCTCTCTTTTTTGTATTTTTAAATTAAAAATTTGTGTTTATATGTAGTTCCTTCTATATTCTTTAGTGTACAAAACTTGCCTCTTGCCGTTTATGAACACAGTGTTACCTTCCTCAATATTACTCCTTTAAGCATTCTCATGCATCTTTCCCCTACCCATCCCTTCTTCTTAAATTCTGTAGGATATACATTGGATTTTTGACTTCATTCTTGGGAAAGGATCCTAGAGTCCTTTCTGTCGTCCTTTTTATCATTGATATCAAGTCTCTACGATTTTGTGCCATCACAAACTTAAACCTAAAACTTTTCTCAATACATTTAATTCTCACCTCTTCTCCAAGCCTAAACATGGTATATGAGAAAATTTATCAGAGTATTTGAAATTAAAATCCAAATATGTTTTTGGAATTTTTGTGATGAACATCTAAATAATTCATAGTGATTTCTTTTTTATTAATAAGTTTTTTATTGTGAAAATACAAAGGGGTTACAATTACATGAGCAAGGTAATGAGTACATTTCTTACCAAGCATTGTTGCCTCCTCCTTTGTTTCTGAACACTTAAAATTGCTTGGAAGTAAGGTACAATCAAGACCATCTTCCGTGTTTTCCCATGATGCTTATCCATATAGTGTTGTAATGAAACCACAGATGAAATTAATATATTACCTTGCTTTAAGCAATTCTGGATAAGATGTATCTTTTGAATAATTAGTGTCATTCTGATAATAGTAATACTTAATAAATGTTTTCATCTGACATCTATATAGTTTGTAAAAAAACAAATCCTTTGAATTTCCCTCTTTGATGTTTCCTCATTTACCTCATTTATTCTTGTGATTGTGTGTGCAACAGAGACACAAATGCATACGAGGAATTATTTTAGGGTCTAACATGGTGATACTGTATAACCACTTTGTGATTACTACCACTTCCAGGGGGTCATTATGCTCCTGGTGTGATGTCTCACTTACTATTACTAATCCTTTGCTTTGTTCAGCCCCTTTCCCTCATCTACAAATAATCTAGTATTTTGTTCCACTGTGTAGAATCAAGTAAACAAATAGTTTTCCTGATGAAATACCTTGAATCTTTGCCACTAAGCATAATGTAGCAAGGTAACAAATACAAGGGACTAAGCTGGGTGCCGGTGGCTCACGCCTGTAATCCTAGCTATTCAGGAGGCTGAGGTCTGAGGGTCGTGGTTCAAAGCCAGCTTGAGCAGGAATGTCCGTAAGACTCGTATTTCCAGTAAACCACCAGAAAACTGGAAGTGGTGTTGTGTCTCAAGTGGTAGCGTGCTCGCCTTGAGCTGAAGAGTGCAGGGACAGCACCCCGGCCCAGAGTTCAAGCCCCACGACTGACCAAAAAAAAAAGTATTTTCCTTATTTCTTACCATCCAGGAAAAATGAAATATTTCATTAATACATTTTGGAAGGCATAAATTGCTATGTAATAGATTCTAGACCTATTAAGATTTTGATGCAGTTAATATTTCTTGGGTCTAATAATCCATTCTAATCTGTTATACATATTTTTACAGTGCAAATAAGTATATTTAGTGGGTTCAGATTTTTAAATTATTGAACATGTTTGGATTAATAACAAATTTACTATAGTAAAAAATCTATACAACCATACTATAAAGAACAGAAAATAAGTAATTTTCCTATTGCTAATCTTCCTGAGATAGTCACTGAAATCTGTACTACTGTGCCATATAGCTCTTACCTGTTCTTGAGTGTTCCTGGCTCTTACTGGGACCTTATTTCCTATGCCTCAAGCTTCTATACTTAACATATGTTAAGTAGTAGTAATCTAAATAAAATGTAATTTTAATTCTAGTAACACCAATATTCCTCCTATAGCCAGTGTTTTATGGGGTTGATAGTCTTTTTATTACGTAATTTGATCCCTTATAGTTCTTGCAGAAACTTTGTAAGAGAATAAATCTATCAGCTAGAATAAATCTATCAGTTTCCCATAACCAGAATAGTACATTCTTATTGAGAAGAATGTGGAAAATAATGAATATGTTTTGTTGTGGATTATCTGGTGGTTTATGTCATGAACTATTAAGTGTAAGAATTCTGTAACTGAATGTATTCTAAGCGTATATACACTGGAGTTGTCAATTGCATGTCTCTAGACACTAATGATATTATCTTTCTCTAGTAATTTGCCTCGTGGGATTAGGCCTGGTGGTCTTCTTCTTCAGTTTTCTGCTTTCAATATTTCGTTCCAAGTACCATGGCTATCCATATAGGTAATATATAATAATCTCCAATTAACCACTCAACAACAGGAAGTGGCACTGTGGCTCAAGTGGTAGAGCACTAGCCTTGAACACAGAGAGGCTCAGGGACAGTGCCCAGTCCCTGAGTTCAAGCCCAGGACAAGCAGAAATAAAAATAAATTGAGCACCAAGTATGTGTATAAGATTTGCTGGGCAAACTTCCTACCTGTACCTAGTTCAGATAATCGTGTTGTAATTGGGACAACTCTTGGTCTTTCATTGAAAATGCTCACTTGAACAGTATATATACTACACTTACCTCTAGCCAGGGGCTTTGAGCTTCACTGAAATTTCATCCTTGGCTGTTATTTCACTGTAGCTTCCAATATCTTTCTTTTCAATATCAATTATTGTTTTCATACCAGTCTTAAATCAAAAACTTTTAAAGATGATTAAGGCACGGTGCTATATAAAACTTTTTTCCATTCTTTCTTCACCATTGTGAATTCTGTAGCTCTTATTTTTTATACCAAGTAATTCTCATTTTTAATTTTAATCTATACTTAGAAGCCTCAGAGAACTATAAACATTTATTGTGCCCGTATGATATTTTCTCAGTGTATCTCACAACCTCAAAAATGAACCTGCTAAAATTATAAAAATCTACTTAAAATAGTTTTTCCTTGAGAGTGCCTAGAGTTTCAGCACTTATGGTATATTTATTCTACAGTATCAAGCTGTTTCATGCCATTAAATTGTCCCAGAAAGTTAAATTTCAGTAAGTTTTCTTGAACCCTCAGTCTGCTTCTATCTGGGATTTTGAGCAAATGATCATAGTTATTTATTCATTACATAGTATTACTCAAATATTTGATGCTAATACCATTAATTCTGATATATTTAAATTCATATACTTTGCTTAAAATGATTTATTTATGGTGAACATTCAGAAGCTTTTAGACTTAACATAGCTGGTTGAGTGAATAGCAGATACTTTCTGAACCCTTTCCCGAACTTCATTAGGCTCCAAAAACACCGGAAAACTTAAGTCAAATGCCAGCTTTCCTATGAATTGTGTGTCATTGGCATCTGAGTGATACTGCATAAGAAATTAACTTTAGTTCTTGGCTCATTTTCTAAAATGAGCAAAGTGTTCATAAGGACACATGATAGTCTTCCATGCGGGTGAAAACACTGAGTATGTAATTCTATGTATCTTGTGGAAGACATCTATATGTCTCAGCTTTAGTAGCATGTGAAATATTAGTTCTATTACCATGATTACTGTTCATAAAATCGAGAGATGATATAATGGGATTTTTTCATATTATATAGATAATAGCTTACCCTTTGTAGTTCAATCCTCTCCTTAACTTTGAAACTTGGAGTTAGAGTTGTCTTAATTTTAATGTACCTTTGCCTTGCTATCAGATCTCTACCTGTACAACTCTCTACTCTTGCAGATTAGCTTCTGTCTCATATTAGTGAGTTAATTTGAAAGTACATGCATTCACTCTGGTATAAACCAGCCATATTATTCACTGCTGAGTATTTGCTGACTGTTTACTACAGTGACTATGACATTGATTCCTGACCTGGAAGACTGGAATTCACCAGCTTCTTACGCCATCAGGAAACAGACTGCAACACTGAAAAAGCACAGATATAGAAGGAAAAGAGGAATGTATCTAGTTGTTTTTATAATTTAGTCAATTTAAGTACAATATAAAAGGATTTATGTATAAAAGGATTTATGTATGTATTTGAACATCAATAGGAAAATTTACAAGCACTATTGAAAGTATAAATCTATAAAAATGGCAATGCCATTAGAAATATTAGATTCATCAATGTGAAGAGAATACAACAGGCCAAGCTTAATGACACTAAATCCATGAGTGATAGTGATATAAAAATTCACATGAGCCGGGCGCCGGTGGCTCACGCCTGTCATCCTAGCTACTCAGGAGGCTGAGATCTGAGGATCACGGTTCAAAGCCAGCCTGGCAGGGATGTCCGTGAGACTCTTATCTCCAATAAACCACCAGAAAACCAGAAGTGGCGTCGTAGCCATTGTAGCTGTTGTAGCTCAAGTGGTAGAGTGCTTTCCTTGAGCTGAAGAGCTGAGGGACAGCGCCCAGGCCCAAAGTTCAAGCCCTAAGACTGACAAAAAAAAAAAAATTCACATGAACATACACTATACACTTAAAAACTGAAATCCTAGTTACACTTATAGCAACTCATGCTTTGCTTTTCTAAAAAAATTAAAAACACCACTTTCTTCTGTTCAGTCATGAAGATATAAAAAATTTTACAAGTATCCCATTTTCATGAAAAGTCTTGTAATTATAAATATAGTAGATGTTCTGCTTATCACACTTATTACTGGGCATTTACTAGATCAGCAGATTGTTACTTCATAATCAGGTATAAACAAGGGATACTAAGTATTGAGTTTGGAAATCCCTGTGAACAGATATAATAGTGAGGGTTCTTAACCTTTAGTAACAATGTAGTAGCCAAGATACTTTTAAAATACAGCAGCAGTTAAATATCATAGAACATTTTAATCTTGCTCATTAGAAAACCCACTGGGCACATTGGTGGAGATGGGATAACCATCTCAAAGTACTCTGTATTTTATACCTTTCTCTAACCAGTATATTTCAGGACAGTGTTTTTATTAAATTTTCAAGTTAGCTTATACTTGAAAAAAAAACCCAGGGGCTGGGAAGATGGCTCAGTGGTAGAGCGCTTGCCTTGCATGCCTGAGGCCCTGGGTTCGATTCCTCAGCACCACCTAAAGCAAAATGAAAAAAGCCGGAAGTGGCACTGTGGCTCAAGTGGTAGAGCACTAGTCTTGAGCTGAAGAGCTGAGGGACAGTGCCCAGGCCCAGAGTTCAGGCCCACGACTGGACCCCCCAAAAAAAATCCCAGAAATTCATCTGCCAGAGATAAATGTATCTGCTTTCCCTCCCTGCTGTAAGGGCTGGACTAAGCAGGAATTCCAGCCTTCACGCTATAAGGCTTCTAATGAAAATCATATTTGTGGAGACGGCTACCCTTGCAATATAATCAATCTCTGATTGGGTCTATCTTCTAATTTAATAATTCCTTAAAGTAGATTTAGAATAACTATTCTGCATGTATTGCATGCGGTTTACACTGTACTTATGTTATGAATAAGAATACATTAGCAATGCAATATACAGTCATAGAATTGTTTTACATTTTATGTCAAAATACAGACTTTTAGCAGCCTGTATTGTCAGAATCATAAAGCATTAGTGCTGGGAAGAACCTGGGCAATCATATGCAGCAGTGTTTTTTATATTAGTGAGAATCCCAGCATTCAATGAGACAAACCCTGCATGCCTAGGACAGCCAGCTGTTAAAGTCACCAGTTTAAATTTTCCAATAATAGGGTTTTTCAGCTGCAGTAACACTCAATTTCAGTTTTGCTTTAGTATTTGTGTCTTGTAGTCTTGTAGAGTTGCCATGAAAAATGTGCTACAGGAAGGCACAAAAATCAAGCAGATGTATAGTAAATGGAAATATTATTTAAATTGACCATTTCACCAAGCTAAATTCCCATTCTGATCATAAAGCTTAGCTTAAGGCACTTCAAAATGCAATAGTTACCTTTCCCTTCATATGTTTGTGCTGATACATTCTTTTGGCTATTTAATATAATGCAATCATAGATTACCATTAACAAAAGACCAAATATTAATTATTGTTCTAAATAAATGCATTATAAATTCAATGAGAGAACTGTTTTTAGGCATTCAAATATTCAGTCTATTCCCATTATTTTGCCTATATTACCATTTTAAATGATAGTAATGACAGGTACATTTATATAAATTAACTCAATTTGCTTTAGCTCACCTCAAATATGACCTCATTACAGGAAGTAGTTTCAAAAAATTTCCCTAATAAAAATATTATTTAAGTGAAAAAGTATAATTATTGTGTCTTTTATACTTACATGTGCTAATTCAGAATGGAAGAGAAAGCCTATTGTTTATTGTGTTCAGTACATAATAATTTTCTTTCTTTTCCAGCTTTTTAATTAAATGAAGCCAAGCAGGATTTGCATAAACTGAATGTTTGCCATGAAGATAAACCTGTTCCTGACATTATACTATTTCGAATTCTTGAAGTCATTTCTTTGTTAATTGTGATAAGCTAGCTCCTTCTTGTATACTTTTTTGAAACTGGGTTTTCCTAGTAAATTTAATTTTCAAAAACGGTAACAATCTACAAAAGAAACATGAAAGTGTTTTTCAAGCATATTATAGTCGTGTGCCACAGGATTGAAATAAATGACAATGTTTTCCAACTCCTCAGTAGTAAAGGAAACCACAGTGTTCATAAAGGAAACCTAAGGCATGTATGTTAAAATTAGTTCTGTATAGGGATAAAGCATATGCATGAAAACGTGTCATGTATGGAAAATTATTGCAGTTTCAGTTATAAAGGATGTGCACTGTTACAAAGTGTCTTGTTTGGTCTTATTAATCATAACTAGATCAAGGTCTGTGGGACAAGAGAGCTGGATGGATGGTACTTGTGATATTGATGTCTCACCAGAAAACGAAGCTTTCTTCCTAAGATCCAATTCTAAAGCAAACAAACATGTACTAAATCAGCTTTCTCAAAGGCCTTCTGACAGTAGAAGCATCACTTCACACACACAAATCTTGTAGTGTCTTCTAGGAATCCAGATTTATAATAGCAAAATGAACCCACTATGGCCATTTTCCTCTCGCATTTTATGGAGAAGCTTGCCATCAAAATCTCAGTCTCTGAATCTATATGAAAGGTTAGTATTCCTGGAGGAGCAAATGACACAGTGAAAACCACATTCAGGAATGTAACCATTATTACCTTTTGTATCCTGCTGTAGTTTTATACAGCTCATCTGTTTCTCACATCTTTCTAGACTAGACAGGAAATGTAAATGTTGTCTGACTTATAAGTGTACTAGATGCCAGAAATAAAAGGTTAAGCTGTAAACAAGCTTTCAAACTCATCTATATTTTTATGTTCTGTAATGCAAATTCAGAAATGGTTTTAGTAAAAACAATTCCTTATTCAGTCAAATAAGTGTTCCCCCACTTTTTTCTCTCCTTATGACTTGTCTAATTTCTGTGAAGAACCTAAAAGACCATGGAGCATTTTGTCTTCTGGGAATTGCAGTCAGGCAGGACCCAGGTGTATGCACATTGACTTGGCTTATTTTGTGCCTATGAATTTTAATGAACAATGGGAAATATAAAAGCCTACTAAGGCAATTTTGTCATGCTCTATTCTGGTAATGTGTGTGCTAAAAGAAAGTTCTTTTCAAAACATGATATTCAGTGAAAATTACATAATTCGAAACTGTGTCAACATTATATACTCCCAAAACCACTATTGAAAACACTAATTTCCCTGGTTTCCTGTTCAGTTTTAATAAATTCATGATTGGAATGGCACTGATGGAAAAGCAGGAGGTAAACATGTGTTTGATGCTTAGGCCTATGTAGCAGTAGAATTCTTGAACCATCTAATGTTTTTTTTTTTTTTTAGTCCCGAAGTTTATTCAGAAGTTTAGAGATTACAATTGAAGTTTGAGGTCAAATTTTACAAATAGTACATATTGTTGTTACTGTGTGATTCTAAACTCATTACTATACCCAACTTGTTCTCAGATTCTATGAGGTAAGAAATACTCCCTTACCCTGTAGTAGTAAACTCTTTCCAGTAGGCATTTTATAATTTCTTCTGAACATTAAAAATCATTCCAGCAATTAAAACAGTTAATTTTCTCAGGATTTTAAGTTGAATGCTACATCTTTATTCATAGTTATTGCATTAGGGAAGTGACTTTGGAGAACAATGGACTGTCAACATAAATCATTATTTTATGATTCTATAGGCAGAACTAAAAAGAGGCTGTAACCCTGTGTGTCTACAGAATGTCACATATATAAAACATGATACTGTTATCTGTGCCAAATAACTAGAATTTGTAACTGGTATGTTGCATCCTGTAATTTTTACTTTCCTCCAGATTCACTTGTATTAGACTCGCATTAAAAAGTGAGTGTATGTTTAATAATCTTGTGTTAGAATCTCAAAACAAAAATTAGTTCTGTGCTTGGAAAAATCCTGATACAAAATTCCAGCTAAAGAAGTTTCATTTTCCAACATTATCTGATGAATAACTTGTTGTATTTTGGAGCCTAGTAACATTGTGGATTTACCATAATTTTCTTTTAATACATAAAGTCATATCAGTTACAATTCAGTGGACATGGCAGTTTGAAGAAATTCAATCTTGCTGTAACTAGAAACTTGAGACTTGAAAAGAATTCCCTTACTATTATGACACACACACACACTGCAAAGAGAGTGGTTTTTCTTAATAAGACATAGTACATCATTATTTTGAGATTTGTAGTGGTAAGTGTTGATAAGTATGTGTTTTAAGGACTGGTAATAGGGCACACACATGAGCTACAGCATCTAGGACAAAATACTTGAACAGACTATTGGAGACATGGTGTTCTTCAGAGTTCACATAGCTCATGCAGTTTAACATATTACAACAATGTTATTTTCATACTCCTGCAAGAATTTTGGTGAGTCAAACCAGTAATATATGCAAAGTATGAATAGCTAATCATACTTAAAGGCTGTGTATCCATTTGTCCCAAAATTGCTTTGTCCAATTAATAAGGACCTATTATTTATGCACTTTTCCATCTCTTTTACCATACCTATATTTTGGAAACAAATACATATAAAGCAAGAGACTAATTCTTTAACCAAGCATCGCATATCCATACTCCTTTAGGAAAGTCATATCAGAGTCACTTAAGCATTAGTTTATTCCTTCCCACTGACATATGAAGAAAACTAGGAGGAGGACACAGAAACAGAAGGAAGCAAGGGAAAACATGTAAAGGTGGAACCCATCAGCTTCCCTGGTCATTGATCAAAGCAAACTAAAGCAACTCAAAGGAAGCAATGGGAGGGAGGGAATGAATGGGAAAGAGGGAACAGCTGACACTAAGCAAAAGGAAAGAAATGTACATATCACCCGATTTGGAAGAAATAACTATTGTCAAAGCTCATAGAACTCATGGTAAAGACAATTTGCCCCATGAAGGTTAGAATGTGTTCGTGACTTTATCACTCTCTCACAATACTGTGGAATTTGTGAAATTTATGTACTCACCTAATCACAATTTAAAAAAGTGCTATAAAAAAAGAATAATGTGAGTGGGAAACTTCCAAAACACACTACTCCAATACAGTACACCACGAGAAGCTGGAAAGGAAAAACTCATTACCAGTATTACTATTAAGTTTGATAAATAAAAGTTTCTAGCTGAAAGCCAGTTTGCTAGATTTACAGCATTTACCTGCTTTGTACTTCCCAGTCAGCAGTGGTTTTGCACACAGAAGCTTCCACTTCCGATGTGGGTTTCTAGTTCTGTAAGGAGCAGAGCAGACCTTGTTCCTGAAACACAATCTAGGGGCTTGCTTTTATTTTTCCTCAGCATTCCCTGGTGTGAAGAAGTGTCTGTGTATACAAAACAAGATTTAAAAGCGCTGAAAGGTAAGTGAAAAAGCCTCTGCCACCTGAGGCTAAGGTTGCACATAGAACTACATGGCCAGGAGAAAAGGTGAGGGTGGCATGCTTCGGAATAACAAAGACTTAAAAGCTCCTGTGAATACCTGCGACTCTACAACAGCACGCATGCACACACACACACACAAACACACACAGCATGGGTTGTGCACTTAAAAAATACTTAAAGAGAAACCAAGTGTTTGCCTCTTGCTAATATTGACACTAGCCCAATGCAAAGTGAAGGCTAAAGCAGTGTGGAAAATATGCTATAGACCACGAGGAAGGAGTGCCCCACATTCCACCAGTCTGCAATTCTTTTGTTTCTGGGAAACAAGACCAGTGGAAATGATCTCATCGGAAGAAAACTTAGCAGTAACTTAGCATACACCACAGGCATACCAATATAGATACAATGAAAAGTTTGTTACATTTCAAAATATGAATACTTCCCAAATTTAAAGATACGGTTCTAACATTCTAGGAATCTCAACAAATTCCCAGTAGTAGAAACACCCAAAAATCCACATTGCCTTTTACAAAAGATATGATAATCTTGAAAGTGAACTGAGTGCTTCTGCCTCATGCCTGTAATCTTAGCTATCCAAGAGACTGAAGTTAGTGTTGTGCTTTGAGATCAGTCAATAGAGAAGTCTGTAAAACTCCGTATGTCATCCCACCTACACAGGAGACAGATCTGAATGATCACTGTTTTAAGCCAGCACAGACAAAAGAACCAGATACCATCTCTGGAGATAAACCAGGAGTAGTCATGTGCAAAAAGAGTTTAAATAGGAGGATCATGGTCCAGGATCAACAAAGCAAGACTGTCTCAAAAGTAGCCAGAGCAGAAGGGCTGAGAAGCTAGCTGAAATGGTAAAGTGCTTTGGTAGCAAGTACAAATCCCTGAGTTCAAATTCTTCAACTTTTAACAGGATGGGGGAAAAGACTAAAGCATGAGAAAGTGATTCACTGTGTACATGTATAACAGCTATTCTGTGGTAACCACTGAGGAGGGAAGAGATTTTACATGTTGAAGTGGAGAAAATTCTCCACAAAGAATTCTATATCTGGTAAAGAGGGATCCTTTAAAAATAAAGAATGAATATCCCCAAGAATGAAAATAAAGATATCTGTTGCTCAAAGTTCTAGTCTGCCAAACATGCTAACGGGAGTTCTTGGAGCTGGAAAAGACACTCACCAGTGATAGAGTCCAACATAGGTTAGTAACTTATATAACCTACCTATGTACTTTGTGAGCGTAATGACTGTGGAATGGATGGGCTTGTTCAGAATCTGTGCCACTAAGTTGTAGATATTACTGCAAATTATTATCAGTACATAGGTCATCATTGTAATCGTCACAGGAACCATTAAGAAATAGGTTTGCAGTCTGCCAAAATGAAAAGAGATCCCTTCTTTCAGAGAAATGAACAAAAGCATTAATGGAAGAATAAAGAGAAACAGAAGATATGTAGCATAGAGAACGTGTTACACGCTACCAGTCATCACTGAATGTAAATGTTGAAAGCTGCAATGCAAAGCAGAAATGGCAGGGCACATTAGCAGGCAAATAAGTGAACAGACAGAATGCTGTTAGGTCAGGAAGACCTAACTGTTCACACAGCACTGTGTTGCCCACACATGACAATAATATGCAATGTGTATTAGACAGTCTGTATAGACAAAAGTCTAGACAATTTGTAGAATTGGTGGGGGGGAGTGGGTCATGAGTATTGAACTCTGGGCTTGGGCGCTGTCCCTGAGCTTTTCAGCTCCAGGTGAGTCTTCTACCACTTGACCCACAAGCACCACTTCTGGTTTTCTGGTGGTTAATTGGAGATGAGTCTTATGATGGGGCTGGGAAGGTGGTTCAGTGGTAGAGCACTTGCCTTGCATGCCTGAGGCCCTGGGTTTGATTCCTCAGCACCACATAAGCAGAAAAAGCCAGAAGTGGCACTGTGGCTCAAGTGGTATAGCGCTAACCTTGAGCTGAAGAGCTGAAGGACAGCGCCCAGGCCCAGAGTTCAGGCCCCACAACCAACCAAAAAAAAAAAGTCTCACAAACTTTCCTGCCTCACCTGGCTTTGAACCGTGATCCTCAGATCTCAGCCTCCTGAGTAGGATTATAGGTGTGAGCCACCAACACCTCCTCAATTTGTACAATTTTAAGATACTGAAATTAGACAAACCATCTTCTCCAACTATAATAGCATGAAACTAAAATTCTGTAACAGCCCAAAAGCTGGGAAACACATGATGAACAAGGAGTTACAGAGGAAATTCTAAGGAGAATTAGAAAATATTTAGAGATAAACACACCAAATATACTATATTTTAGCTGTAAATTTTCATGCTGTAAAGGAATACATGTCAACATCTTAAATGTATTCCTAAGGAATTTGGTGAAAAAAATAATCTAGCAGTAGAGTATAAATGAGAGCCAGGCACTGGTAGTTCATGCCCATATTTCAGGCTACTGGGACTGAAACCAAAGGATCACAGTTCAAGGCCAGTCAGGATAGGAAAGTCCATGAGTCTCTGTCACCAAAATAACCACCAAATAGCTAAGCTAGATGTTTGGCTCAAGTGGTAGAGTACCAGCTGAGCAAACAAACTGAAGTGATCACAAACCAGAGTACTGCACATACTTACTTTTTAAAGAGTATAGCAGAAAGAATTTAAAAGTATCCTTGAAGCCCAAAATTTGTGTTTGAAAAGATGAGAGTTGGAAAGCTTTTAGCTAGACAAAAGCAGGAAGGATGACATTGATAAAGTTAATAATAAAACATGGAAACAAGTGGCGCTGTGGCTCAAGTGGTAGAGCACTAGCCTTGAGCTGAAGAGCTGAGGGACAGCGCCCAGGACCAGTGTTGAAGCCTCACATCCAACAACAACAACAACAAAAAGTCTCACAAACATGGAAACATAAACATGAATAATATATGAGGAAAGTATAATTGAATGTTCTAGGAAAAGTACTCATCCAAAGCTCCATAACTGAGTAGATCTATAATTAAATAGAGTCAGTTACCAAGTATAAAACCTTAAGGCCAGGTAGCCTAACTGGTTAGTTACATCAATATGAAAGGAAAACCATCCTTAGGCAACTCCTCTTCCTAACCAATCATTTGAGACTAGTATTGCCCTGTTCTGAAAGCCAGACAAATAACTAAGAAATTAAAAACTAACATTCCAGGCTGGAAGGTGGCTCAGTGGTAAAGTCCTTGCCTTGCATGCATGAGGCCCTGGATTCAATTCCTCAGCACCACATAAGCAGAAAAGGCCCGAAGTGGTGCTGTGGCTCAAGTGGTAGAGCGCTCACCTTGAGCTGAAGAGCTGAGGGAAAGCACCCAGGCCCAGAGTTCAGGCCCCACAACCAGCAAAACAAAAAATAAAAACTAATATTCCTTTGTGACTGTTCGTGAAAAATTCAACAAAATGCAAATCTAGTCCAGCAGTACATTGACAGTTTATTATAAAGGCTTGCCACTTGCAATTATTCCAAGTTTGCAAGAATAGCTCAATATAGTTAATATTAGAATTGATGCCAGGAAAACATCTGACCAAATCCAGTACTAGTCCATGATGTAGAAACCACCTCAAGAAACAAATTAGAAAATAACTTCTTATCCTGATCCAGTGCATTCATTAAGGCTTGAAGATAACAACTTGTTTACTGATTAAAGCTTCCCCTTAAAATCAGGAACATAAAAATGACCACATAGCACTTCCATTCTGTCTTACACTGCATGCTTTAAATTAGGACAGGAGAAATAAAATACAGCTACCATGCCATGACTACAGAAAGTTTCAAGATACATGATGAACTTGCAGAAATTGACTGTATTCCTATATATTAGCAAAAATGGAAATTAGACAATTCTATTGATGATATCAAAATAAAATGCTTTAAAAGAAATTCACTGGAAGTATTAAATATTAAAACATTGCTAAGATTAAACAAAACCTGGCTTCCTGTGTTTAATACACTGATAGTGTTCATATTGCCAAGATGGCAATGTTCCTCAAATTTAACTGCCTGTTAAAAATTCAGTGACACTTAAAATGTGGTAAAGGTAATACTGCAGTTCATATAGACATTCATGTTTGTTTTTTTCTGAATAGTCAATACAATATTGAAAGAGAAGAGCCAAGTTGGAAGATCCACATTCTTCATTTCAGCACTTACAAGTAACATATGTTTGCATGCATCTCTAAGCCCAGGTTTATGTGAGGTGGAGACTGGAAAGACTGAAGTTTGAGGCCAGTCCTATCAAAAAGTTAGCAGGGTCCCATCTCAACAATGTTACTGGACATGGTTGCTGATGACTCTAATTTCAAACTAGAAGCCATTATTTAGATAATCACAGTCCAAGTTGATCATAGCAACTCAGGAAGTTGAGGTCTAGAGAATCACAATCATAAGCCATTGCTGGAAGAAAAGTTCAGGAGACTCCATCTACAAAATATAAAAGCCAGCTGGTGGTGTGGCTCAAGTGGTAGAGTACCAGCTGAACAAGCTAACTACACAAGGCACTAAGTTCAAACGTTGGAAACTCCAAAAGGGGGAAAAATGGTTTGAGCTGGCCCAGGCAAAAACACAAGACCCTATCAAAAAATGAATGCAAAAATGGCTAAGAGTATTGCTCAAGTGGTTGAGGACCTGCCTGCCAAGTATGAAGCCCTTACTTCAAACTCCATAGCCTATGTGTGTATATACTTACATTAATAGAAAGTACCATGAATATTTGGAATGAGATGTACTCAGTATCAAAAATAGATATTGGCATAGATTAAAGGAATTAGATTAATGGTATAGAACAATTCCAATTCTCCATAATCTCACATTTACTGATTTGTCAACATGAGTTTATAATTGAGGAAGAGTAGTTTCTTCAGCCACTAATAATTGAATTTTCACATCTAATATTGAAAAAGAGAATATATGAACTTGGTTCCATACCTCATGCAGTATACAAAAGGTAACTTAATTGGATCAAGCATAAAGACTACATTTAATGACCCAAACTATAAAGTTCTTAGAAGGAAGCAAAGCTATAATAAATGATCTTGAACTTGGTAGTGGTTTCCTAAATAAGAAAATAGCATATGCCACCAAAGAAAACGAAATTTTAACAACACTGAAAAGTAAAGAAAACAAAAAGGAATAGAAAACATTTGCAAATCATGTATCTGATAAAGATCTAGTATCTGAGATATATGATGAGCTCTTACAATTCAACCAAAAGAAAATAATTTATTTTACATGTTACATGTCAAATTATTTCCCTGCAAAAAAGTGAATGTGGGCTGGGAAGGTAGCCCAAGGGTAAAGTGTTTGCCTAGCATCATGAAGCCCAGGGTTCCATTCTTCAGCAACACATAACCAGAAAAACCAGAAGTGGCGCTGTGGCTCAAGTGTTAGTGTGCTAGCATGTGCAAAAGAAGCTCAGGGACAGCGCCCAGGCCCTGAGTTCAAGTCCCAGGACTGACCCCGCCCCCCCAAAAAAGTGTCTCTGTGTGTGTGTGCATGTATGTATGTATATATATATATATATACATATATACATATATATGTATATATATATGTATATATGTATGTATATATATATATATATACATATATATACACAAGCACACACCCTGGATTTCAGGTTTTGAACTTGAGTTGAAACAGTTGTAGTCGAGATAAGGGCACAATGAAATAGGGACACAGAAAGGATGCAACATGAAGATGCATAGTTGACTCAATGAATATCAGCCAAAAAACAAAACATGTCACAGTTGTTAACATCAAAAGCCAACCCTCAAAAGCTAAGAGGCAAGAAAGGATCCCAGGAGGACTTTAGAGAAAACGGCCTTTCCAGCATCTTGACTTTTAATCATAAATTTTATTTTCCAACCATCTAGTGCTCCTTTGTTACAGCAGCTCTAGGAAACTAATACAATGGGCAAAGCACTGGAGTAGACTTTACTGCAGAATGTACAATTGTTACCAATCTTAGAGCCTCAATGCTTTCACTTGTTGTGGAACTACAAATCCAAATCACAAGGAAAAAATAATCTACTCCTTCCCAATTAAGCACATTTTAAGGGGAAAAAAAGTTTTGGGGAGGATGTGGAAGAATAAGATTCCTTGTACGTGGTTAGTGGGGGTGTCAAGTGAATCTGCCACTTTGAATTACAGGTCATTGACATTTCAGTGAAATAAGTAGCAATTCCGCTCCTGGTATGTATCCAAGACAATGGAAAGGCTTTTAAATAAAGACTGCATAACACCAGCACTGCTAACAACTCAAATGCCCAGCAGTTTGTCAGCAAACACTCAACTGTAGAAAAGTATTGGACAAAAAGGGATGAGTATTGAAAACATCATGCAAACAAAAGAAACCAGACACAAAATACCTAGAGTAGGAAAATCCATAAACTAGTGGTTGTTGGGATCTTACAGAAGGGCAAAGACAATAGTTATTGTTTACAGATTTGAGGGTTCACTTTTGGAGTCATGACATTGTTCTGAAACTAGATAGTTTTTTTTGCAAACATTTTAAAATATTTTTGTTACTATAAAGGTTCATAAGTCAAGTAATGAACACATTTCTTTTTGGACAACACCTCTTTCTCTCCCACTTTTTCCCACCTGTACCCATCAAAGTTGTTTAGTTCATTTTCAACATAGTGTCTAGTCATTACTGCATTTGTTCACCCTTCATTCCTACATTTCTGTGCCCCACCTTAACTTCTCAAAGACAGATAAAGGAACAAATAAGGAAGAAAACAAAAACAACAACAAAGAAAAAAACCCTCATTTCCATTGGTAGTGATTTTTGCACAATACTGGATAATGCAGTCATTTTGATTCTGATATATTTTACCACACAAAGAATATCTGTTAGCCCTAGAAACATGTTTTAGCAGTCTGTATGATCCTAATCAAGAATGTGAGGGTTCCTGGTCCCAAGAAGGAGGAATCTAG
Source organism: Dipodomys ordii (assembly GCF_000151885.1). NCBI lineage: Eukaryota > Metazoa > Chordata > Mammalia > Rodentia > Heteromyidae > Dipodomys > Dipodomys ordii. The sequence goes on along the minus strand of NW_012267220.1, from coordinate 21,141,658 downwards.
AGGGGAGGGGCAAAGGGAGCAAGGTCACCACTACTACAAGGTGCTCTTATCTAGATACTAGTGTGAAAACTAGGCTCATCATAACAAACAATGTAGATCTAAAGATGAATGTGAAGTTTATAATCGGAAAAAACATTTAGCTACTGAAGCCCTGCTCCTAATTTTTTTTCCTACTGAAGTACATGCACACACACACACACACACACACACACATTTAGATTCCTTTATGTAGTGGTAAAATCCTACAAAATTAAGAAAAATGAGGGAAGGGGTGGATGGGGAGGGCGGGGGGGTGGTGAGAGTGTTGAAAGGGATGACTGATAAAGATGCACTGTCTTCATAAACTGTTGCTAAATGGCAACTCCTTTGTACAACTGCTTAACAATAATAAAAGTAAAAAAGAGAAACTAGAGAAAAGAGAAAAAAACAGAAAAAGCAGAACACATGGCCTTCCATTCCTCTGGGAAATTAGACTGATGTTTGGTATGTAGATGCTATCGTTTTTTGAGGCATCTTTTTAATACTTGTTATCAGTAGATTGTTTCCCAAGGTTCCAAATTTCAGTCCTATCTCAAAACTGCATGTGTTGGATTTCTCATTTACCTACATATCATTATTCAACTGTATTATTTTCAACCCAGCTCACTTTAAAATCCTCATTTTCTTACCATTATTTAGTTTTAACAAATGTTAAAACCTGACAAGTACTATGCTATATAGTCAAATCAATTTTTACTTTCAAGGAGGAGAGGGGGTAGTAATATCTTTTATTTATCCCTAGAGTCTGTAATTGGCAAAGAGCTCTTTTTAATCACAGAAGCACTTGTACCATCAATTATCCTACAGTCTACTATGGTAAGACACACAGGATTTTAAATTCCTCTTTGGTTATAATCATTCTTTTGAAATAATGTCTTCCCAAAAGGATTTCAGGAGTCTTCTATTTCCATGTGACAAAAGCCAGGTAACATAATAAAAAAATATGGAAAGTTTAGTTATCATAATTCTCACATGTTCATTGAAAACAATCATTTAACTTATGTACATTGATGTTTATGCTTTTACCATAAAGTAGTGGCACTGTACTGAATGTGAGCAGGTTGTGAAATCTAATATAAATATTTTACATGCTTGTGTTTTTGAAGTCTCATCAAGTTCTTTTCTAGTTAGAGTTTTCTTTGAAGAATAGAAGACACAAAGAAAACTTTTTTTTCTGGCCCCATTTTAGAATCTGGAGTAAGACAACTAGTAGACAAGTCATCTGCTGCTTAAAGTCTCTAACTTCCAGTCATATCAAGAATAACATTTCAAAGTAAGTATAACAAAACATAGCAAAGTTCATAGTTTTATCATTTCAGGTATAGTGGGAGGTGTTACCCAACTGTTTCCAAAGATGAACTAAAAGGCATACATGCCTCAACAACACATTACCTTTCTTAACCTAAGTCATTCATCAAAGGGAGATTTTATTTTATTATGGTGCTAGTGCACAAAAATCACTAGGTAAAAGATACCTACTTCAGTATGTGCTGCTTATATATAGATCTGAAGCTATAATTCAAGTTTGTACAGTTCTAGAAGTTATGTGAAAGAAGAAAGACACATTCTGAAACTAGTCTAGACCATATGAGCAATATTGTATTTCCTTTCAGTATGGTACCTCTCCTTTTAGAAATTTGTGCAAATATTTGATTCTTACAACTTCATGTAGTTGATATTCCATCATAAAATTCCTGAATCTGTGTGTGTGTGTGTGTGTGTGTGTGTGTGTGTGTGTGTGTGTGCTGGTACTGAGGCTTAAACTCAGGGCCTGGGTACTGTCCCTTAGCTTTATCACTAAGCTGGATGCTCTACCACTTGAGCCACAGCTCCACATCTGGATTTTTGGTAGTTAATTGGGAATAGAATCTTGCCCAGGCTCCAAACTATAAACCTCAAATCTCAGCCTCCTGAGTAGCTAGGATTGTAGTCAAGAACAACTGGTGACTGGCTGTGAATAATTCTTTTTCTTTTCTTGTTTTTTTTTTTGTCAGTCATAGGGCTTGAACTCTGGGCCTGGGCACTGTCCCTGAGCTCTTCAGCTCAAGACTAGCATTCTACCACCTGGACCACAGTACCACTTCCAGTTTTCTGGTGGTTTATTAGAGATAAGTGTATCATGGACTTTCCTACCTGGGCTAGCTTTGAACTGTGATCCTCAGCCTCCTGAGTAGCTAGAATTACAAGTGTGAGCCACCGGCGCCCAGCTGAATACTTCTTGTTTATAACTTCCTTTTAATAAACATATACAAACACACATTACACAAATATGTAAAAGTTCACAATGATGGCTATCAATGTGCTATATGTCAGTCTCTTGGAGGAATTCATAGAGCTTCAGTGCATATGGATCAGATTGAAAATGTCAATGCAGTATTTAATTATATCACCAAAATATAGAGGCCAGAAGAGGGCTAGTGATGTATATCACTGGTAGAGTCCTTGCCTAGCATAACCAAGGCTCTAGACTTAATCCCCAGCATTACTATCAAAAAGGAGGAAAAGAAAGGGAGAGAGAAGAGCAGGGAAGAAAGGAATACTGAGCCTTGATGATCCTCTACCATTCCTAGGATGCCTTTACATCAGACTTCAGAGCCCATACTGTCAGGTGGAACTGGCTATTATCTTTTTCTTTGTCCCAGGTATTTAGTAATTGCTTCTCAGGTACTAAATCTGTCTTTCACACCTGATTTTCTTTAAGGATGGCTTGAAAAATGAAGAACAAGACAGAAATCCTTTAAGATCTGATACTGAGTATCAGTATAGACTAATCATTTAGTACACTGTATTCAAGCCTGTCTGGGGGAAGAACGCTTAATGATTTTGTGAATGCAGCATCTTTCCTTAAACATACCTCCAACATTCATCATCACTATGTTGAGCACAGTACAAAAGAGTCAAAAGTAACAGCATTAATAATCTCTCCTGTTCCAGTTATACAGGGCTAACATTCTAGATACCTTATTCTATCATTAGAATCACTGTCTCAGGCTTTATGCCAGATCTATAAAAGTATAATTCCAAATGCACTTTTTACTTAAGAGCCTGCAACAGGTTTCAAAAGTAGTTGCCTCCACAGATTAACACTATCTGGTTAGAGCCAGAAGAATGCAGTGCAGATGTCAAAAGACTCTTTGGTTCACTATGCCATCTATGTAGCTTCACGTTAATAGAACATTTAAGCCTGGAGTTGGTCTACTCTGTCTCCATTATATTCACACACATACTCTAGTGGAAAATTATCAGGAACAGTCTACCCTGTGACTTTTGTTTTGCAACTTCTGACAGAAGAGTGGCTCTATATTGATTTAGATTGTGTGGGGGGAAAGTTTGTGATCAATAGGATCAGAGGAAACTCCAGTTACCCCCAACAAAAAAAAAGCAAAGCCTCAAATAGAAGCTACAAAATTGGGGTGTGAAGAGAAAGGAGAACTGGAAGAGAATTCTAAGTGAATTCTCAATTAGGAAATATACTCGGACAATAAGTCCTATTATTATTAAGTTCTTATTAATTAATTAGAAATCTAATATTTATGAGAAAAAAAGTCAGAGAACCCATCCATGAACATTCTGCTGCGATAAGCAAAAGAACTACAGGATTTACAAAGAAAATGCCATTGTAGAGTACTGATCTCCAAAAAGTCTGGCAAAGAATTTGAGTGTTGGATAGTCATTTACAGAAGATGTTAACTCTCACATAGCAAATGACATACATAAAACAAACAGCATCTTTTTTTATTAAAAGATATCCAAGGAAGAGTCACTTAGATATTTAAAAGTTTTAAAATTACCAGGTACTATTGTGTTGGGCACCTGTGGCTCACACCTGAAATTCTCAGGAGGCTGAGATCTGAGGAGCATGGCTCAAAGCCAGCACAGGCAGCAAAGTCCACAAGAATCTTATCTCTAGTTAGGCCCAAAAAACCCAGAAGTGGAGCAATGGCTCAGAGCACTTGCCTTGAGAGAAAAAGCTCAGACTCTGTGTCCAGGCCCTGAGTTCAAGCCCGAGGACCATCACAAACACATACAAAACTTGTACCAAAACCAACATCAGAATATATGATGAAATGTTTAAATAAAATCTCTTTCTAAGCCAAGTTGTTCTATTCTTTTTTCTCAATGACAAAGAAAAAAGAACAGACCATTCATTTCTTGTCAAAAATGACCACCCAGCCTTACAGCCTTTCATTAGTCAGATGACATGTCCCAGTTTTCCTTCGTAAAGTTTGCTCTCCAACTGGAATCCAAGTGTTCTTTGAGGACATTTTTGAAAAATTTTAAGGAGATTGAGGAAGTAGACTTAGTTTTCACACAGCTTTGTCAATCTTGGAATGTTCTCACTTCACATTGTATATGAAAATGAACTCCTAAGGAATCACAAACCCAAATGTAAACCTTGAAATCTAAGTCTCAGAGGTCTTGTATTGCCAGACTTCACCCTAGGCAAGTGTATTGCCACTTACCTTTTAGTTGTTTTTTGTTTTTTTCTTAAAATATTTATTTTTATTATAAAGATGCTGTACAGAGGGGTTACAGTTACATGAGCAAGGTAATGAGTCCATTTCCTATCGAGCATTGCTACACCCTCCTTTATTTTTCCCCTACCATCCTCTTCCTCTCTCCCTCTCCAACTCCTCCCTCCCCTCTCCCACCCCCTTCCCCCGAAAACTTGTAAAGATTGTTTTCAACATGCTGTCTTATACATCTCATTGTTACAGTGGGTCATCCTGTATCCTATTTCAGCACTTTGTTATGTTTTAAAACATGGCTTTGCTAGGTTTGCCCAGTCTAATCTGCAGCTTCTCCTCCCTCCATCTACCAATTAGCTGGGCTCTTAGGCCTAAGCCATCATCACCCAGCTACCAACAATTGCTTAAATAGAATAAAGGGATTAACCATACAAATGGAAATTTTTGATTTCTTTGAAAATTAAAATATATGCTCTTAAGGATATGAATAAGAGAAAAAGCAAAACCAAAAAATAACAAAAGAGAAGCCTTACATGAAGGATATCTTTGTGAAGCATATATTCATTAGAGGACCTACATTAAGAATACCGAAAGAAATATTTCAATGAAATTCAAAATACATAATGATTTCCATGGGCAAAAATTTGTCCCCAAATTACATATTTATCATGTTTTTAAAAAAAATCATTGGAGTGTTTGAATTATGCTTTAAAAAATAATGTCAAGGTGATGTACAGAGGGGTTAGTTACCTAAGTAGTGATTACATTTCTTGTCTAACTTTTTACCCCCTCCCTCATTTTTCCTCTCTTCCCCTCTCCCACGCCCCAAATTGTACAGATCATTTCCAACATATTGTCTTGTGAGGATCGCTGTTGCATAGGTTCCCCCTTTGTCCTTTGTCTCACCATCTGGTTGTTCTTCTTTCCTTCCCCAGTTCAGATAAATGTATATACAATACCCAGGGTACCAAAGACAAATACAGTGACAACGGGGGAAAAACACAAAAGAAAAAAGAAATCATGTAGTACATTGAGAACAACAACAATACAGTAAAACCTCTTGTGTCCACGTCTTGGAGTTCATTTTGCTTAGCACCATCTTATATGGTGAGTTAGTCTTGTTTTTTTAAAACAAAGCTAGCTTCAGTGCCTCACATCTGTATTCCTAGCCACTTGGGGGGCTCAGACATTAGGATTACAGTTCAAAGTCAGCCCAGGCAGGAAAGTTCATCAGACTTTTATGTTCAATTCACCAGCAAAAAATCCAAAAGTGGAGTTGTGGCCCAAGTGGTACAACACTAGCTTTGAATAAAAATGCTCAGAGACAGTGCCCTGAGTTCAAGCCCCAAGACCAGTATATGCAAGAAAATACATTGCTAAATGTATTATGTTACCAGTGAAAGACTTTGTTGAGAACAATGCCAGTCTTCACTGTCTATTCTTTGACTACAACCTTCTACTTCTTACTCCTGTGAATCTTACTTAACAAGAACAACTAGAATTTGATGCTTTTACCTCTTAAAATCTGTTTCACGTATTGGATCTTAATGACCAACAAAATCAGTCTGACTACAGTGTATCTATTTCTGCACAGCTTCCCCCTTAGAACTTGTTTCCCAGAGTTAATATAAAAACAGAGTTCATACTACACCTAATAACAGTGTACTGTTTGTTTCAAAAAGCAAAGATGATTAACCTGATAAAGCATTATCTAATGTATACATGTATTAAAACACCATTAATATGAACAATACATTTATGTGTTAATTATGGATAATATTGTAAAATACATAAAAACACAGTTTGTCTCATTTCTTCTATGTCTTCAAAGAATGTACCAGATTGTACATCAGTTGTAAGCCTTAATTTTTGTTAAGAAATGTCACCCTTTGGCATTGGGAGAGATAGCGGTATTGGGTAAATCATGGTTCTTCAAGTGATCCAAATCTCTATTACTAATTCAGAAGGGATATGTGACTTTAAGGGCCACATTAGCAAACTTGCTGAGCTCTCTGACCTAAACCCTCTGCCTTCAATCTTGCTTACTTCCATGAAGTTACTGAGCTAGTAACAGATTGTAGCCATGAAGAACTTTTGAAGACCAGCCAGGACTCTCTTGGAAAAAATCCTGAGTTGAAAGACCATGTTTAAACCTTGGTCATCATTCTTAGTCACTTTGATACACTTTTATATTACAATCCATGCATTCCTTCAGTCTTGTGAAGAGATGGTGGTATAAATACTTACGAGTTATCTTTAAAGGATGATTAAAAAGAAATGGGAAAGTAAGGAAATAGGTCTTCGGGCACGCAGCCTGCCAGGAAATACATCAGTGGTTGTTCTTCTAAGTGAAAGGTTTATTTCTCTCACAGACCTGTTACTTAATCAGCCTCTTATTTCAAACAGTGTGACAAGAATGCTGTAGACTCTCGGGAAAGAGGACTTAGTAGCAATGAAGGTGTCCCTAACAGGTATCAGCAAACACCTCATTTTAGAGTACACACACAAGGTTGAAATGTTATCCTCCCGCTAATGAGAGCAAGGACTTGAGAGGAGTTATTGTTGGTGTTTCAACAATTCTAAGCCATTTTAGGAATCAAGATGTATCTCATTGGCAGGTGTTAGATTATTCAGAAAATTAAGCAGATGGTGCTGGCAAAGGATGCCTCCTCTTTCCTCTGCTGCCAGGAATTCCTACCCTCAGGCTTAGTTTCTCATATACTTAAAAAAAAATTTTAAGCCCCCTGCCATTTCAAGGAAAGAGAACTGGTATAATCATTCAATGATGTCCAGAATTATGAAAAATATTGTCATTAACATTATCTCAGAGTGTGAGGCAGTAGTAGTGGGTGAGAGAGAGAGAGGGAAACAGACAGAGAGACAGAGTCTGAGAGAGACACACAGAGGAGAGGAAGAGGGAGAGAGAAAGAGAGAGACAGAGACAGAGAGAGACAGAGACTCATAACCAACCATGTTGGATTCCACTGAGGAAGCTCATGTCACTGATTCAGAGGAGGAAAGTGAGTGGATCCCACTAGTGGTTTTTGGTGTGCAACACACTGTTAAATGCATCTGATAACCTATGTCAGCAGTTGAGCAAAAACAACCAAGCCTCTAGCCTCTGTACAAGGAATGCTGGAAAATAGCATTTCTAAGAATAGCCTCTCAGGTTGCCTAAATTCAGTTCACCCTGCTACCATGCTGTTTATCGTTTAATTGTAGGTTCATTTAGATGTATCTGTGAGTCTTAAGAGACAGCTTATAAGCTTTACAGGATCTTATACAGATGCTTAATTAAGGCCATTTAGAAAATGAAACCATGAGCTATTATGAATTGAAAAAACCCAAACCTTCAAATCATCCCAGGAAAAATATAACCTGAATGTGTCAGCTCTCTTTGTATATGCAGCTATATATAGTTGAAACACAATTTTGTATCTATTTCAATGCACAAAAAATAGATTTATTCAACTAGACATAATGAATATTGACCAGGGCCCCAGCATTATGAAATGTACAAGAGCAACGGTAGAACAAGACAGGTCACAGCTGTTCTCCATGAGCTTAAACATGACAAGGAATAAATGAAGTACATCATGATAATGAAAGTTTGTTTTCTGAGAGTACACAAATCACCTAACCCTGGGGAGGAAGAGGGACTTGCAAAATACTTTGTGATACCTGAAGGATTTAAGATTGTCAGGCAAATCACCTGTATGATAGAACTAGAAGAAATGTAGACAAATGGAAACAAGGTATCATTAAAGGTAATGAAATTAGTTCTCCATGGCTGAGATGGGGGTGGGGGCAGAGAGACACAGTTTCATATATGAATATTTGTGCTGTCTTTGCACCCAACTTCTCAACTATCCTAACCCTCCCCTGCCCCCACACTTTTTGTCTGAACTCTATACCCTTCCTTTGCAGTCCCTAAATTACATCCAGGTTATCTTTTTAACATTATTCTGGCTTACACATAGGAGAGAAAGCACGTGACGCTTGTTTCTCACATATAGCTTATTTCACTTCATATTATGACCTCTACTTCTATCCATGTTCATGCAAATGACAAGATTTCAAGGAGAACTAATGTGTTAAAGTGTTCATCTACAGATTCAATGAAAGCATGACATAAGATACCAAGGACATAAAGATATTAATGGCATTCTTCACAGAACAACAAAAGCCAGATCTAGGAATGGTGGACCATGCCTGTAATTCCACTCAGGAGAAAGAAGCAAGAGGATGAAGCCTGAGTGAGACCCAATCAGGGGAAAAAGCTAGAAAAAATCCCCAATTACATACAAAAGTAACCATCATGATCCTGAGCAAAAAAGAATAATGATGAGGCAGCATAAGACCTAGTTTCAAATTATACTATAGAGCCATACTAACAAAACCAGCATGGTATTGATGTAGGAAAACAGACAACATACACCAGAGGAACAACAAAAGAGAATCCAGAAATAAAGTCAGGCCAGTTGATTGTTTTTTTTTTTTTTTGGGTCCGGTCACGGGGCCTGAACTCTGGGCCTGGGCGCTGTCCCTCAGCTCTTCAGCTTAAGGTTAGCACTCTACCACTTGAGCCACAGCACCACTTCCGGCTTTTTTCTTTTTGCTTATGTGGTGCTGAGGAATCGAACCCACGGCCTTGGGCATGCAAGGCAAGCGCTCTACCACTGAGCCACCTTCCCAGCCCAGGCCAGTTGATTCTTGAAAAAGATGTTAAAGGAATAGGAGAGAAGAGGAAGAGAGGAGAGGAAACACACAAAAACAAGCTATATCAAGACTCATTCGTCATTTATTTTTATCAAAATAAATCCAACCAACAAACCACAACAAAAGACAAAAAAAAATGTTGGGAAAGTTGTGAGAAAAAAGAAACCCTTACACAATGTTGATGGAAATTTGTACAAAGGTTATCAAGAAACTAAAAGTTATAAAAAATGAAACTAAAAGTTATCTTCCATCCACTTGTGCCACTCCTAGGTATATAAAGGAAACAACGTCAGCATTGTGTAACAGATTCCTGTATGCCACGGTTTTTGTAGCACTATTTGCAGTAGGCAAGCTATGAAATGAGTCAAGATGCTCAACAACACATGGATGTTTATCACAATGGTATATTACTCAGCCATAAATAGTAGTTGGTCCACCATGGAGAATGGATTTGATTGGAGTAGGTGTAGAGAAAGTTGCATTTTTAAAGTCCACAAATGATGATCAGCCAAAAACCAGGATATGGAAGTGTGGATGGAGAGAGTGAGAGAGAAAGAGAGACAAAGTCAGAGAGAGAGAGAAGGGTGGGGGAGAGACAGAGAGTGTGTGCTAGTCTTGAAGCTTGAAGTCAGGGTCAGTGCTCTGGTTCCTGAGCTTTTGTGATCAAGGCTAGTGCTCCACCACTTATGCCATAGTTCCACTTGCAGCTTTTTGGAGATTATTTGGAGATAAGAGTCTCATGGACTTTCCTTCCCAAGGTTGCTTCAAACCTCCATCTTCAGATCTCAGCCTTCTGAGTAGCTAGTATTACAGGCCTGAGGAACCAATGTCTTGCAAAAACAAATCCTTTTAACTTAAGCCAGTTATGATGGCTTACAGAATACTAGCCACTCAAATACAATGAGGAAAGGAGGATTATGAATTTGAAGCCAGTCTGGAAAAAAAAGCAGTGAGAAGATTTTATTCTCTAAAAGAAGAATAAAAACAAAAGGGCTCATGTTGTGACCTATGTGTTAAAGTAGTTGACATATACCAGACCCCGATTTCAATATCCAGCATCTCAAAAAAAAAGAGAATTTGTCTTACAGAAAAATTCACAACTTTCTCACTATAAACATTTTATGAGAAATACTAAATAAAACCACATTTCCCCCATCCTTTGTCTTCTAGTATAGATGCCAATGTAATCACATTCAAAAAGCTACAGTAAAAGGTGAAGAGAGCATGCAACCTGAGACCAGCTACTTCTTTGCCCAAGGTGGTTACATGCCTTTGCATGTCCATACACATACACATACACATACACACAGAGTCTGTCAGTATAAGCAAATACAAATATTTATAATCCTATTATATATTCAGAAAATACCTGGAGGGAAAAGGAGGTGTGTGGGTCCTGGGGCTTGAACTTATTTCTGGTGTTATCCTTGAGCATTTTTGCTGAAGGTTAGTGCTCTGCCACTTGAGTCACAGCTGCACTTCTGGCTTTTTGGTTGCTAATTGGAGATAAAGAGTCTCCTGGACTTTCCTTCTGTGGAGTGCCTCTGAACTGGACCTTAGATCTCAGCCTCCTAAGTAGCTAGGATTACAGGTATGAGCTCCCTGAGCCTTGGCCACACCTTGGCTTGTTTTATAACATGTTAGCATATATGTATAGGTCCATCCACCTGAATGACTGGCATAAATATGATCGTTCTACCTTAGGGATCTAATAAATGAGATGTTTAATTAACTAATGAGCCTCCAGTCTGATTTCTATTTGGATGGCAGGGCTGTGAGTGAAGGAGAAATGTCTTCTCTCACAACCTCATATGAGAAAGAAAAACAACAGCACAAAAAAAACAACACTTGGACATCTTAGGAAACAGAAATAGAAGTACATTTTTTATGCAGGCTATGCAGGGAATTGAAGTAGGCTGATGTTTCTGAGTGCCCTTTAGACTTGGGAAGAAAAACGTTATGTTGAGATACAATCAAGTGGCTATCTTACCTCACACCTGCACTGCCCATTGAATTTCACCTGGAGAAAAAAAAATGCATGCCCATGATAAGGAATCTCATCTGCCATTCACGGTCACAGTGCTCCCCATGACTCCACACTGCCGGCAATCGTGTTACATTTTCTAATCCAAAGGACCTACATGTTCTTTAAAGCTTCATTTTTTCCTCGGCCAGGGCCCCACCTGCCTCTTAGCTGTGAGAAGAAATCTTATCATACCTACCTTTCCCCCCTTCCTCTGGGAGAAGCACTGTGTTCCATACGTGAAGTACTCCATCTTTCTCTGCTTCCCTATGGCATGGCCACTCTGCTCTCTCCTCTCTATGTCTTTCACATTTCCCTACTCTTCTTGATTTATTCAGTCATCCATCCAGGCTCAGAAACTACTCATCAGGGAGACGGACACTAAAATCCCCGTAAGGACTATGGCTCCCTGAATCTCAGTGGGAAATCAGCCTCATGCTTTCATGACTGCAGCCTCATTATCCCTGTGACCCCTTTTCTATTTGACTCCAAATACACTGTACACTGGCCATTGAACTTAGCATCTGGCTTTCAGCCCAGGACCTTCTCACTACTTAGAGTCATCTAGATATCTACATCCAGGTATTTATTCTTCTTACCCCCTTGCCTATTGTATACTTTTGTTGTGTCACTTATCAAATGTTCCCTATGCCCATTTATTCTACACCCTCTCACTTTTGTTTTGCTCACTCTTGCCAGCTTATTTTTCTCTATGGCATGTCATTATTTGAAACACCATTTGTTTCATGTACTTATGTGATGTTGTAATGTTCTACTAGAATACAAATTTCTTAAGAGCAGAACACAGATTCTTTTTGTTGATTTTTTACTTTGTCAGAAGATTGTAGAATAAAAGCTGACACATCCAGGGGCTCATTAAATAAGTGTCAAATGGATTGAATATGGGAAGACACATCTAGTCCCCAAAGCTCCCTCCCTGTGCTCACCAGCACCTTATGCTAGTAATTATCGAATGAACTGTGCATCTTAACTATGGCATTTTCCGAAATCCAAACATTCTAATAACACTTATAGATTCTGCTCAGGACCTAACCATGATGAACCACGCTCTTCTTGGTCCTGATTTTTTTCTTTGCCATCTCACTTTTGTAAGAATGAGTAATTTTGATAGCAATAATACAATAACACAGAAAGCCTTATTCCTTCTCCCCCACCAGCTACCCCCTAACCCCCCACCTCATACCGCTAAGCTCTATTTTAGAAAGGGGATCATTGAATGTTTCATTTTTCTCTGGAAAAATAGATGCTTTTCTTGTGGGTAGGACTAGGATTGAACTCAGAATGCTTTCTAGACTAAGGAAAGTTAGTATCCTATTCACAACATTAGCAGAAATGTCAGTCTTATAAAGAGATAGCATCCAGGAATATTTGCCTTGTGAATTCACCTTGAATATTTCACTCCAATAACCAATCTATTAAATCTGACTGACAGAAGCTGGGGAGGCATGCTTTTAATTTGTCCTATGTAGCATTTAATTGAGGCTATTACCAACAAGACTCTAAACTGAAGTAATGACTGTAGTCTGGAAACTTAGCCCTAATTAGCTAAACAAATCTCATAAACATCCATTTCTGTACTGACCTTTCTACTTGGCTGAGGGCATTAATCCAAGAAAGAAGGATGTATTAGAATTAGCACCAATTCTGTGTTAGTCTATAAGCAAAAATATGGGACAATTTTATCATTCAACGTAAGTAATTGAGCAGACTGATCTGATCATGTTCCAACATCAAGCTGGTTATGTATTTACCTAGTCTTGCCTAAACCTCTCTTACCTCTTGTCTGAATGGATGGAGACATTTAAAAGAATTAGATGACACACAAATCTACTTACTATGCAGTGGACTCAATCTGACCATTACATTCTTAAGTTCCTGAGTTCCGAGGACAGATAGCAACAAAACATATCCTTTATTTAATGGAACCTGGCTCTTGATCCTGGCAACCTCAGTTTCAAAGTCAGTTTCTTCTCATTGATGTCAAATGGTGATAGACTATTTATTGTACATTCTTCTTCAGTTTGATCAGCATATTCACTATTGATTGCTATGGACTTCCATGAAGCTTTGTCTATCAGTCTATAAGCTCTTCATTTTTTTATCTTATAAAAAGATCTTGCTGGGAGCCTGTAATACTGGCTACTTAGGAGGCTGAGATCTGAGGATCGCAGTTCAAAGCCAGTTTGGGAAGGAAAGTCTGTGAGACTCTTATCTCCTAGAAACCACCAGAAAACTGGAAGTGGTGCTATGGCTCAAGTGGTGGTGTGGCTCAAGTGGTAGAATGTTAGAGCTGAGGGACAGCAGCACCTAGGCCCAGAGTTCAAGCCTCATGACAAAAAAAATCTTTGTCAGCATTTTACTGTCATCACGAGAACTATCAAGTACTGTGAAGGATCTTACCCTATTTGCAAGATAATAAATTAGCCTGTCACAAGTTCATGGATGCTGGTAGCATTAAGTCTCAAGATCAGAGATGAGAGCCAATGTATCACTTTGTGCAGCAGTGATAACCAAATTATCTACATTTGTGTACCATTATCCTGGGCTCCAGGACCCATAGGGAAGTACAGAAGGCAAGGTGATACCTCTATATTCAGTAAGTTGCATGGGAGAAGACATCAAAGTTTGAAGAAAAAAATGGGGGAGATATACCCTCCTATCTTCCAAAGCTGTAAGTAAATGTGCCCTTTGTTATAAAGAGGAAAGCCATGTGTCCCAGGTTACTCCTTGAACAGACAGTCCAAGACAAAAGGCAATTAGTGCCTTCTGACTTACAGTGACACAAGAGACTCATAGCAAATTAGTTCTTTGTAGCTCTCTCCCCTGATTCCATTTAGGAACTACAGAGATAATGCTTTCTTTGGTGCTAACCCTGTTTCTTGAGCAATGCTGGCTTTATGAATCCTTATTTGAGTCTGTACCACCAGTTAACTGGCATGAATGTTCAAACTTGACAGGTACCTTTTCAGTTTCTTCTATAGACAGATGTTCATGACACAGCCATAGTAAAATTATTTTTTTAAATATAAAATCATGCAGAGTACTATTAATCCAATACAGTTTTATTGGTTTCCATTGTCTTCATCTATATCCTAAGATCTTAACTTGCTTTGCCTAAAAACTCCAAACAATATAATGAGGAGATATGTTAGTAATTTAATCATGCATATGAGGAGTAATTGTTGAGCTTCTATTACCTAACATGGTTCTTGCTGCTGTGGACAAAATTTTGAAGACTTTCTCACCTGGACAATAGATACTAGGATGGTAAGTAAAGAAGGAGCCTGAAATAAACTAATAATCAAATACAGGGCTAAGCTCTGCTGAGTTGAGATTTTGGTGTTATTTTGTAAATGGTTATGGAAGCTCTCTATGATAAGTTGATGTCTGAGTATCATTAAAGTTAACAAATTACTTTTTTGCTTTAGACAGAGAGAACAGACAGTGAAAAGCCTTAGGCCTGAGTAAACTTGCTTGGAAAAATAAAAGTCAGTAATAGAGGGTTTGTACAGAGAAATGATATGACTAGACATTTTAATAGGAATTCTGAATTCTGAACATTTTCCAAATTATAGCATTCTAGGGTTTAAAGCATATTTCAATAGATATAAAAGAAAATTAACAAATACTGAACATTTTCCAAATTGTCACATTCTAGGACATAAAATAAATTTCACAAATATAAAATAAAATTAACCCCAATATCCTGTCAGACCCTAATGGAATCAGAGGTTAAGAGAAAAAAAGAAAACACAGCACTTTTCAAAGCCATGAAGCGTGAACATACATAGCTGAATGATGAGTGAGTGGGTCATTGAAAACAGTGAAAGTCCTAACTTATCTAGAATTCAATAAAAGTGAAAACACAACCTTTCAAAAGTGTTGGGACCTGGCAAAGGCAGTTCTTAGAGGAAATTTTATAGTTATGAGTTCTCAATAAAACAGAGAGATCTCAAATGAACACTCTAATGCACTTCAAACTCTTACAATAAGAACACCAACCCCAAACCAATAAACAGAAAGAACCAAGATTAAGGCAGAAATCATTGAAATAGAGACTAAAAACCTATTCAAGAATCTACAAAATAAAAAATCTGGTTCTTTGAAGAGATAAACAGAATTGATCAATACTTAACCAATTTGTCCAAAAGGGTAAGAAAAATTGTCCAAATAAATTACGAATGAAAATGGGCTATCACAACAAATACAATTGAAATCCAGAACATTATTAAAGAATACTTCACAAACATTTATTCAAACTGGGGCATATAATAGAAAGGAGTGTATTTTGAGGTAACCAAAATATAACAAAATCAAGAGAGCATAAAAATCACTTAAACATGTCTACACTAAGCAATGGAAGAAGAACCCAAGAAAAACCCAAGATTTAATGGTTTCATTGCTAAAATTTACAATCTAGCCTACTCAAATTTTTTATGAAATAGAAAAGGAGAGATCACTACTGAACTTTCCATAGGGTATGCAATTATCCCCCAGACCAGACATGGATATAACAAAAAGAACTAGAGAGTAGTCTCTAAATTCAACAATAATATCAATTGCACACCACCACTAAGTTGATTTAATTCTAGGCTAGTCCAACATATATTTAAGTCATTAAATGCAGAGACAGAATCAGAGCAAGAACCATGTGATCATTTCAATAGATGTAGAAAAAAAAAGACTTTGATAAAAATCAAACAGCTTTTTATGATCAAAGTTCAGCAGAACCTCAGAGGAGGATGGTATAATAAAAGATATGTATGACAAACCTATAGCCAGTGCCACACTAAATAAGGAAAAACTGAAACTCTTTCCTCTAAAATCAGGAACATGAAAGGGATGTCAGCTGTCAACACTATCGTTCAATATAGTAGTAGAAATACTAGCCAAAATTAGAAGGAATGAGAAGCAAAAAGAGATCTAAATAGGGAGGCATGCAAACATTCCTATTTGCAGATGATATGATCTTATATTTAAAAGACCCTAAAAACTGAATCCTAATCTTTTTTGGTACATTTTTTATTGTAAAAATAGTCTACAGAGGGGTTAGAGTTGCATGAGCAAGGTAATGAATGCATTTCCTATTGAGCATTGTTGCCTCCTTTGTTTTCCCCCTACATCCCTTCCCTCTCACTTCCACAACTACCCACCACATGAAGTTGTAAAGTTCGTTTTCAACATAGTATTTTGTACATCTCATTGTTACAATGGGTCAACCTGTATCTTTATTTAAACATTTTGTATTTTCCATTCGCCTCCCCGAATTAGAGAAGTGAATATACAAGATGCAGGGCACTGACATCACATACAGTGAAAACAAGGGTTATACCATGGAGGAGGAACATATAAAGTAACCAAAAAATCACATGGTGCATTATAAATGTTAGAAACAAGAGCAAGAAAGAAAAAAGATATTTGCGTCCCTATCTTGGGGTTCATTTCACTTAACATCATCTTCTATGGTAGCTTTTGACCTTTTCTGCTTGTCCCAGACATATACTAGTTATTGCAAATAAGGGAAACCATGGGACCTATGTTTCTTTGGGCCTGGCTTACTTCACTTAATATAATTTTTTCCAAGTCTTTCCATTTCCTAACAAATGGGCAATATCATTTTTTCTGATGGAGGCATAGAATTGTGTGTATACATATATTTATGTGTATACATATATATATATATATCTATATATATATATAATCACATTTTCTTGATCCATTCATCTACTGAGGGGCATCTGGGTTGGTTTCATATCTTAGCTATGGTAAATAATACTATGATAAACATAGTTGTGCTGGTAGCTTTAGTATGGCCTTGTTTGTGATCATCTGGGTAAATGTCCAAAAGTGGGATTGCTGGGCCATAGGAGAGCTCTATGTAGAGTCTTTGGAAGAACCTCCATACTGTTTTCCAAAGTGGTTGAACAAGTTTACACTCCCACCAACAATGCAGTAAGGTTCCCTTTTGGTCACATCCCCTCCAGCATCTGTTGTTATTAGGGTTCTTGATTATAGCCATTCTAACTGGGGTGAGGTGGTATCTCAATGTTGTTTTGATTTGCATTTCTTTTATGGCTAGAGAAGTTCAGCATTTCTTCATATGTATATTGGCTATTCTTATTTCCTCTTCAGAGAAGTCTCTCTTTAAGTCTTTAGCCACTTGTTTATCAGGCAGTTGTTTCTTTGAGGATTTGTCATTGGGGACTTTAATTTTTTGAGTTCTAAGTATATTTTAGATATGAGACCCTCATCTGTTGTATAGCTAGTGAGGATCTTCTCCCAATCAGTGGGCTTTCTATTGGTCTTGTTAGCTATGTCTTTTGTCATGCAGAAACTCTGCAATTTCACGCAATCCCATTTGTCCAACTTTTCTTTGATTTGTTGTGTTTCTGGGTCTCTATTTAAAAAGTTTCATCTTGGTTGCTATGTCAAAAAAATGAACTTTACAATTTAGGTGGGAGAAGGGGGAGTTGTAGTTGAGAAGGTGGGAGGGAGAAGGCAACAATGCTTGATCAGAAATGTACTCATTACCTTGCTCAATTAACTGTAACCCCTCTGTACAGTATTTTCACAATAAAAACTTATTTAAAAAAATTCGACCTGTGCCTGTGAGACCTAGGGTTTCTCCTACATCTTCCTGCAATGTTTTCAGGGTGTCTGCTTTGATTCCATTTCCTCTCTGAAATTAGGGCTTGGTTAAATTCACTTTTTC
Organism: Dipodomys ordii; assembly: GCF_000151885.1. Classification (NCBI taxonomy): domain Eukaryota; kingdom Metazoa; phylum Chordata; class Mammalia; order Rodentia; family Heteromyidae; genus Dipodomys; species Dipodomys ordii. The sequence goes on along the minus strand of NW_012267220.1, from coordinate 21,123,675 downwards.
CTTTTACTTATCCACATTCCTGTATTCCTATTTTTCCCCACAATTCTCCCTAAACCTATTAATTTCTTGTTTGCTGAATCCCTCTTTGACATTCTAGCCCATTAATCCATAGTTGTTTGATGTTGCATTAGATTGTATCTGTTGAAATAGATTGTATCTGCAGTCATTTTGACTGTGTCAATCAATCTGTGCAACTACCAGAGTCAGGTTGATGGTGTCCTTAAAATAGTGTTCTAGCGCGAAATTGGTGTTTTTTTTTCATACCAAATGGGCAGAACAAGCCAGAGAAACACAAGAAAAATGACAAGTCCGGGTTTCTCAACTCCCACACATGACAGAACAGTTATTGAATAATCCAGTGGAGAGTTCCCAAAAAGCTCTACCAACACTACTGGTAAACATGGTGAAAGAAAAGATTGAAAGCCTGTGATAGGAAGCCAGATGAGGCTAACCAAAGATTAACACAGGAACTTTATGAGCATGAGTGTAACCAAAAATTAATAAAGGAATCTCATGAGCATGAGGAAGCTAATCAAAGATTAACACAGGAATTGTGTGAGCAAGAGGCAACTAATCAAAGAGTAATAAAGGAATTGTGTGAGTGGGATGAGAATAGACAAAGATCAATGGAGACATTCATGTAATTCATAAACAGACCGCTGAGGGAATACAAGGAGGCCACAAGGCAATGCTGAATGGAGCCCGACAGAAGGAATGGGAGTCTAAGGAAACCATAACCAGTCAACTAAGTGATTTGAGAATAAACACTGAACACCAAGGAAGTAAACATGTTCATACAAGATCTAAAACAAAGATCCAACAAAAAATTTGAAGCCATAAAAGCCAACCAATTAGAAGAAAAGGAAATAAAAAACAAAGTAGAAAGTCTTGACAGTAGGTTAGACCATGCAGAAGATCAGATCTTTGGGTTTGAAGACAGTCTAGATAGTATAAAGAACATACCACTATCCAAGACAAATCCAAGAAATATGATAGATCTATAAAACATTTGGAAGACACCGTCAGCAGGCCTGATCTGAGGATAATGGGTGTAGAGGAGCACCTACAGACAGAAGTTAATGGTCTAGGAAATTTATTTAACATAATCCTAGCAGAGAACTTACCAAACATGCAAAAAGATAGGCCTATTCAGATACATTAATCCCAGTCTTAAGGGTATTATATGTGCTTCACCATTCAACTTTGGCTGCCTGGCTGCAGGTGAAGAGTAGATGAATTTCTGATTTGTGGTTCTGACTTGTTCCGTCTTAAAGGGATCAGGAACTGTTAGGAGGAAAGAAGGAAAAGAGGAAGAATTTAGAATTTAGAGAGCAAGTCCATACATGGCAGGTTTTTAGTTTTTTAAGTTTCTTTCAGACTATGAAGTAAAAATTTTCTGCTCTTGTAACAAATTCTAATGGTAAAGAGCTTTTCAGATGTATTTCATTATCTTCAAATGAGACTTTTACTGTTCAGCTCCCCCTGGGTAAGGGGATGTTTTAGAGAGCAAATCTGTTCTTCACATTCTGTATAATCTATTGTCTTTAATTCTTCCCAATGCCTTATGAGGTAAGCACAATTTTGGTGGGATGATTGTTTTGCAATTTCTATCTAATGAGAGGGAAATGAATGAGAAAGCTTTAACAGCTCAAAGTCATGAATGCAGCGGAATCTATTTCATATCATGACTCAAAATCTGTGGACATGTTCATAGCCAGTAGTACACTTCCAGCCCTTCCCAAAATTTTATAGCAAACAAGTTAGACACAGGCCATGAACTGTTTTGTGGGACATCTGAGTGTTTTTCTGTTATGATTCACAATTGATCTGCCTTTGATCACTTACTTGCTCTTAATAAAGATATGGTCCAATTTAACATTGCAAAAAACATAGTTTTCTTCTAGTTTGTAATGAAATCCTTTACCCCCACCAGAAACAAAATCCTCTAAGCAAGAATCTTCCACTTTCATCTGAGGCTTCAGTAACTCTTGAAAATACTAGTGCTTTGGAAATACTTTCAGTTTTTCATTCAGGTGTCCAGAATCTCACCTGAAGGGACCAAAATGGAGAAAAAAATCTTATAGTTTAGGAAAGAGACAGGACAGAGGAATGCTGCTGCCAACTTCACGTTTGAAATGCACATGGGTTCAATAAAAGTGAATATTTGGCGTCTTAAAAAATTTCATTACCCATAAGAGGGAGAAATAAATATAAAAATTCATGTTGAAAAACGTAACTAGCAGCATCCTGTGGCTATAGATGGTAAGAGTCTGAAAGCACAGAATGTGTAGCATGCATTTCCTGTAAATAATGTTTAGCTGACAGCAGGATACTCATTAATGCATAATGGCTAGGAGGTGCTCTGAGCTCATTTCCTGAATTTAGATGCATAGAGTCCACAACAAAATGTTCTTAAAATGAAGATGAGAGAAAATATAACAATATCCCCCAGAGTCTAATAAAATTGTAACTACAATTATTTCCGATAGTTCACAAGACAGCCATCAAGCCCCAGATTGCCAGTAAGAGAGGTATTTAATGAGGACACTGAAGCTGCCTTACTGTCTCTTAAAGCTCTTCAGTGTGTCGGATGACTGTTGTGTTCCTTAGCTTTTCAGGGATTGTTTCTTTAACTATTTTGCTCAGGATTTGAAGTCCCAAGAGCAGTTACGGGAGTTTGGTGCTATGGACCTGAGAGATACAGAGGGGGACCGCATAAAGGAGAACACAAGCTTGTATGTGTTTGCAGGGAAACTGTTTATGGAAGTCTTATTTGTGTGGTAAAGGAGTTTGGCAAATTACATGCTAGAATGCACTAAACTCTGTTATTTTAATATTTTCTTTTAAGTAATAACTATGAGAAGATTAACAAAATGATCTAGCGCTTTTGAATAAGGTGTGTGTGTGTGTGTGTGTGTGTGTGTGTGTGTGTGTTTTATTAATTTGACAGATCATTGTTTGTGGATGACTATATAAACTGAAATAGCGTGCAGCAGTCTTTTGGTGATAATGCTGAGAGATCCTCTGAGGTAGTTTTTCCCCAGCATCCAGGAGGCCCTGAGATTGGAGTGTCAGCATTACCAAACAAGCAAACCCAACCAGAGGAAAAGGAGAATTTAAATCACAATAAGGATCACAAGAGCTCCATGGGAACTTGGATGACAGGACAGGTGTATCCCTGCAGTGCACCAAATGGGTTCAAGATCCATAAGAAATAAAAAAGTGAGATATTAGACACAGGAGCCCCCCTGAATTGATGGGAAGAGTTTCCTTTTGGGTAGATAGTTTTGAACCAAAGAAGTTATAAACAATGTTATTCAAGAAGTTGAATACACAAAGACAACGAAGATTCTGGTGAGGGTTTTGAATTGAGCAAGAGGAATCTGGAATCTTCAGGAGTCCTGCCAGCTGAAATTAGATTTGCTTTTAGGTTCCTAGCTTTTCCTATCCGGCTCTTAAAAGCAAACATACAGAAGCATTCTTGGAGAAGAATGTTGAGCAAATGCATATGGGAAAGGGCAGGAGACCATGAAACCTGAAGCACTGCTAATACCACAAATTAATCTAGGATAAAAGTATGACAGGGATTAAATATATGAGGTGACATGAAGAGATCCTCTGACTAGAGAACACTTCCCTTCTTTTTCCTCAAAACTGATGGCATTAATAAATGGCTTGTTTTCTCTAGTGTTCAGATAAATTCCACCCTGACGCAGGTTATCTTTGCTAAAGATGACATACACATTATGATATGGGAAGAAATATTAAGTACTTGCTGTATTTTAAAAATAAATTATCAATTCTTTACACAGAAATTACCTTGCTCATTTAAATTTTAATATCTTGTTATATGATAAGAAAGAAATTAGATTATATATATTAGGGATTGGGCATTTGAGGGATGGGGGTTGGGCTTGAACTCAGGGTCTTACACTTTTGCTTAGATATTTCACTACAGGCTGGTACTCTACCACCTGAAGTACACATCCATTTCTGGAATTAACCATTTCAGTGAATTTCAAATGTGTTGCTGTCTGAGAGTTCTAGAAGCAAAGGAAAGGGAGAAAGAGGACAAAGAAAAGAAACAGAAGATTGTGTTCGGTCTCTTATCAGGGTCTGACTCACTCCATCATGACAGCCTCTCTCCTGTGACCTCACATAAACCTAGTAATTGTCCAAAGATGATCTCTGCATCCTATCATATAGGAGAGTAGCGTCGCTGCATGGAAATGTTATGGAATCTGTCACCTGTAGCATCACTCAGAGCCCATGATTTCCTCACAAAGAAAGTTAAAAACTCTGTAAGAACTTCAACACCATTGCCCAGTCATGAACTGCGTGTTCTTGATGCTTCTATGCTCACTTCTGGCACCAAGCAAACCAGAACATTTTATGGTAGGTAAAATAATGGTCCCACATACAGGTCCATGTCTTAATTCCAAAGCTTGCTTTCCCACTGAGGCAAAGGGGCTTTGCAGATGTGATTAGGGATCTTTGATGGGAAGATTATCCAGTAGTACCAAAGTGAGCCAGTGTAAGAGGAGACATGGAGGGCTGGAGTTAGAGAGGGAGATGTGGTGATGTGCACAGGTGGGACTTGGCACAGAATGCTGAGCCAAGAAATTCAGGTAAGCTTTAGAACTGGAAAGAACAAGAAGACTGACATTTTTGACAAGCTCTGGAAGAAATGTTGGGCTGTTCTTACTTGATTTCATCCCACTCACACTGATTTCTACGTTTCTGATCTCTAAACTATAGGATAATAAACTTGTGTGGGTTTAAGTTGGTAGGTTTGTGGTAATTTCTTACAACAGAAATAAGAAATTATAGATTTTGGCACCTCTGCAGGACTAGTGTTGCTTGATCAAATACCTACAATTGCAGAAAGAGCGTTGAAATTATCCAGTTAGAAGAGGCAGAAGATTTTTAGAAGTGTATGAAGGGAAAAAAGTCCAAAGCCTCATATAAGGCTGAATGAATATCTCAAGCAACAACGAGAAATTCTAAATGTTCTTGGCTGGTTTAAAGGAATGGGAGCCTTAAGTATATACAAAGTTCTAAAAACACTGAGTACAAAAGATAAGAAAGGTAATGACCCATAGCAGGAAACAAGACTGTTTTGCTGCAGTCATGAAGGCTGAAGCTGGTGTAGCTTCCAAGGTTATTAGTATCAATGGACATATTTAGAAACAGTATTTCCCTAATATGCAAATCTACATAGAAAATCCAACTTGTCTTTACATAGGGCATGGCTGTAATTGCATCTATTGAATCAACACAGTATTAATGTTTCCTTCTGGACCCTATACATATGTCCCTACTGTATGTATAATCCACTTGTGTTCAGTTTGAGAAACATTAAGCATAGAACAGAATTCACAAGTACTTCAAATGAAGGGCAATTTCTTCAAAGAAAAGCTATTTGTGTAAGCTAAGACCCAGGATTTGGCTAAATTTAGCAGAAAAGATACTAATTACCATCATATTCAGTGGTCGTTCAGCACTAACTATTCTTGAAATTAATAAGCAAATGAAATTATTGTATGCACACTGTGTCACCTGAAAGCAATTTCTGGATAAAGACAGTGTTCATTTTGTTTGTGAGTAAATGTGTGAATCTTACCAAACAACTTACAGAAGTATTGGGTGGGAGAAAATGGACACATTCAACTTACGAACAAGGTCAATGTTGACCTGAAATTTAAGGAACTTTATATAATCTTGATCATTTCAGTAAAAATACAAGGAGCTGTGAGTCCTAATTGCACAGAGACTGTTTTTTGAAAACATAACCACTTTTGCAGTATATGCAGTTTTACAGGTTTTTTTTTTACCCTTTACAAGGAAAGGAAATCCCTGAGAGGAAATAATGCAGTAAAATTCTCATATCTTAGTAAATTTAGTATTACTATTCTCATTGGACACATCCACGGCAGTTTAAAGTGCTGTAAAGTCTGTCTGTTTTATTATAACAATTTTATAAACTGACAAACGATAAAAACCTCTAACTTTTTTATTCTTGATATGATTTCTGAAATCAAAATACTTCTAATTAAAGACATGTCCTCTTAAGCAATGAGAATTGAAGAATTTAATAGGACAGCAAAATACACTTTTCTTATGCCAGATTGAAATCTAATTACAGCAGAAATCAATGAAGTCGAGTCTATAATAAACTATACAAAGAATTTTTTAAAACGTGGTTCTTTGAGAAGATAAACAAGTTTGATAAGTTCTTAACCAATCTAACTAAAAAGAGAAATCACCCAAATAAAATTAAGGGACTATCACAACAATCACATATAAAATTCAGACCATTATGAGGGAATACTCTGTTAACCTTTAAAAAAACTGAAAAACTTAGGACACATGGATAAATTCCTAAATAACCTCAATCCACTGAAACAAAGCCCAGGGAATATAAACTATTTAAATATATCTATACCAAATCATGAATTTGAAATGGAAATAAAGAACCTTCCATCAAAGAAAAGCTCTGATGGATTTACAGCTGAATTCCTTAAGACATTTATAGAAGAATACCAATACTACTATTTTTTCTATGAAATTTTCTATGAAATAGAAAGGGAGGGACCACACTATCAAACTTGTTCTACGAAGCTACATTAGCCTTATCTCAAAATTAAATAGGGACTTAAAGAAAAGACCTCCAGGCCAATCTCTTTGATGGACAAAGATGCAAAATTCAACAAAATACTTTCTAATTAAATATAATCACTATTTTACATACCTTGATCAAGTTTGTTTCATCCTATGAATGGCAAAACTGCTTCAATATATACAAAATAAATGTAATTCACCAGCTGGGTGTTGGTGGCTCACACCTGTAATCCTCGCTACTCAGGAGGCTGAGATCTGAGGACCACGGTTCAAAGCCAGCCCTGGCAGGGAAGTCTATGAGATTCCTCTCTCCAATTGGGGGTGGTGCTGTGGCTCAAGTAGTAGAGTGCTTGCCTTGAGCTGAGAGAGAGCCCAGGCCCAGAGTTCAAGCCCCATGACCAATACCAACAACAAAAAAAATGTAATGCACCACAAAAACAGAATCAAGGACAACAATCACATGATGATACAGAAAAAGTCCGACAAAATGTAACACTCTTTTATGTTAAAGCTCCTGGAGATGCTAGGAATATAAGATTCATATTACAGCATAATAAAGGTTACATATGTGATAAGACCTCAGGCAAGATCATAGTAAATGGTAAAGAACAAACACAATTTCCTGTAAAATCAGGAACAAAACAAAGGTGTGTGTTTGCCCCACTCCTATACAGTATAGTAATTGAAAGCCTAGCTAGTGCAATTAGAAATGAAATGGAAAAGATCTAAATTAGGAAGGAGTCAAATTATCCCTATTTGCAGATGCCATGATTTCATATCTACAACTCTCTGAAAACTCTACTCCAAAATTCCTAGAGCTGATAAATAGCTTTGGCAAAATAGCAGGATATAAAATCAACACACAAAAATCAGTAGGTTTCTTGTATACCAATAATGAACAGATGGAGAATGAAATTAGAACAATTCCATTTCCAATAAATTAAAAACTATGTGAAGTAAGGAGACTGGATTAGCAAAAGGCCTTAATAATAGAGGCTATTCTGTTTTCTTTAAATTTTTACTTTATTGTAAAGGTGATGTCTGAGGAGCTATAGTTACATAAGTAAGGTAATGAGTTTATTTCTTGTTGAATATTGTTATCTCCTTTGATTGTTCCCACGTTCCCTCCCCCTCTGACTCCTCACCACCCTCAAGTTGTAAAGTCTGCTTCCAACATAGTGTCTTATGAGTATTGCTGTTGCATTGGTTCACCCTTTGTCCTTTCTCTTATCATTTTGTTGTTCCACTTCCCTTCCCCAACTAAGATAAGGTATATAAAAGACACAGGGTACCAGACACATACACACACCCACAAACACACACACACAGTGACAACAGGGGATAAACCAAAAGGGGAAAATAAGAAAAAAGAAAATTTCACATAGTACATTAAAAAACAAAAAGAAACCACCCCAAACCCTCTTGTTTCCATATATTGGAGTTCATTTGATTAGCATAATTTTATATGGTCATATGTACAAAGCCATTGAGCTATTGTGGTTCTCTACTAGGAATATCCTAGACATACATAATTATTACAAATGAGGGGAGCCATGGACCCTATGTTTCTTTGGGTCTGGCGTACTTCACTTAATATGATTTTTTCCAAGCCTTTCTATTTCTTTACAAATGGGTAATGTCATTCTTTCTGATGGAAGTACAGAATTCCATTACATATATCTATGTATGTATGTATGTATGCATGTATGTATGTATGTATCTATCTATCTTTCTATGTACATAATTTTCTTGACCTATTCATCTACTGAGAGGCAGTATCTGGATTGGTTTCATATCTTAGCTATGGTAAATACTGCTGTAATGAACATAGTTGTGCTGGTAGCTTTAGTGTGGCCTTGTTTGTGATCATTTGGGTAAATGCCCAGGCGTGGGATTGCTGGATCTTAGGGGAGCTCTATGTTTATGTCTTTTGAGAAAGCTCCATACTTCTTTCCAGAGTGGATGAACAAATTTACATTCTTACCAGCAATAGAGTAGCATTTCCTTTTGGCCACAACCCTGTCAGCATCTGTTATTATTTGTTGTCTTGATAATTGCCATTGTTACTGGGGTGAGGTAGAATCTCAATGTAGTTTTGATTGGTACTTCTTTTATTGCCACAGATCTTGAACATTTCTCCATATGTCTATTGGCTATTCTTATTTACTCTCCAGAGAAGTATCTTTTTAATTCTTTAGCCCACTTATTAATCAGGTGGTTGTTTCTTTGAGGATTTGTTTTTGTTTGGGGGGGTTAATAGTTTACAAATGTGTTTTGAATTGGTAAATTCCAGACAAGTCTTACTCTCCTTAAATTATTGGTTCTTGATTGCCCTTGTGCACACATTTGATTTGTCTTGGCTTATATTTAACATCTTTGTTAGATTTGAGGTTTACTTTTTAAATTTACTTTGTGTTCACATACAATTTGCTTTCTATTCTGTTAAGATTAATTTCATGCACCTCATGTGGTTTGGGGGCTATATAAGCTGTGTGCTAGTTGTATTCAGGGCAGTAGGGCTTTGTGACTGGAGTTCCCTCTGCTACCTGCTAGTGCTCCAATAAGATTCCAAATTCAGCCTTTTAAGTGATGGCTTCTCTGTTCTCTTGACTGAATCTACCATACAACATCTGTAAAAATAAACTTAATCAAGGATGCATGCTAGGCAAGCATTCTACCACTAGTTCACATTTCCAGCTTGGTATAGCTCATTTTCAACACACTGTCCAGTGAGTACTATAGCTGCATTTTTCCATTTTTGTGCCTCTCCTTACCTTCCCAATGACATATACATGAATGACAAAAATGCTTATAAAGACACAGGATGACCTATTGCAACAATGATACCCAAAAGACTGTATATTGGAAGTGAACTTTACAACCTTGGAGGGGAGGTAGAGGTAGGTGGTGGAGGAAAGGGATAGTGGGAGAACAATAAGGGATGGGGTAACATGCTTACTCATGTAACTATAACCCCTCTGTACAGCATCTTTACAATAAAATGAAATTTAAAATAAATGAACAGACAGAAAAAAACAAAAACAGGAAAAAAGAAAAACTATTGTTTCATTTTGACAATACTATTTTGTATGATCAGATGCATGTAGTTGTTATATTAAGGTAAATAGCAAACTGTCAACAGTGAAGGTTGCTTGTTTTCCATTTCACAGAGGTTTAGGGGCTCTGCTTTGCAGTCTTTGCATCAAATATCAACAAACACAGTCCTCTACTACCTATTCCCCTATTTTGACACTCTCCACTAACAAACTCACCACAGAATGAAAGGATATAGACAACACCGAAATAAATATTCAGAAGCTAGGCCTCAATGCAGTGTGCACCACTTCTGTCTGCATTGCACTGAGCAGAAACCAGAGCTTCAACCAGCCGACAAGGAGAGAAAATGCTTCCCTCACGCTGTGTCAGCACTGATAGACCAGTCCAGATGGACGGATTTGCAGAATGAATGAAAAAGAACAAGAAGAAGGCAAGGAAATCCAGGCATGTGCAACCAGGTGGCTATTAGAAGTGACCTTTGAATTCTATCTGAAAAAGAAAGCAAGTAAGGAGCAAGATATGTCAGTTCCTTAATAATGTAGTAAAAGGTGAAAACTCTTAGGGTAAATTCTGCTGTATAGTTTCATTGAGAGCTATACTTGTCTGAATCATAAACACCTGTCTAAAAAGCCTACCCAGTTCTCTAGCTACTGACTTCTACCAGATTAATAGAAAAAAAATAGTAATAAGCATTTGAAGAACAGAGGGTTTTATGTTTTCTCTGATGATCCATTAAATATTTTGCCCATGGTTTCTCATTGACTTAATTTGCATTCCTTTTATTTTCTAAAGAAATAGGAGAAGATACAAAACTACTCTTATTGGTTTTCCTGTCAAGGTTTGGAGATAACCAACTCAGATGAGACATTTTAATTTTATTGTCAGGAAGAATTAAAGTGAATCTTAAGCTGAGACGTGTGCGCTACCATGAATATAAAGCGTATACACAATTATATACTCAATGTAAAACTAACAGTAATTTTTTTCAGCTAGAGGATTGAAAACAAAGTTTCAGAAGGATCTTAAGCAGCAAGGCTTTAGAGAAAATTGCAGAAAATAAAACACAAGGTTTTATTCTCTAACTATATATTTAGGGCCAATACGCAAGGAAATTTAAAATGTACATGTTGATACAATCGTGATGTAATTTTGAAAAATTGTTAAATTATAATATGTACATCTTCTTGTTAAAGAAATACTCTCAGGGATAATGGCAGGCAGAGATGGACTTGTGGCTGTTATAAAGTAAAGCAGTGACCTAAGGCTTCATGACTTGAATTTCTAATGGAGAAAACAGTTGTGCTCCTGGGCCCCAGTACCTCAATGGCTGCCAGTGTTCCCCAAAAGAACAGTGTCTTAAGCATGCTGAATCTTATTTCATTGACTCTAGTCTCTCATGGATGTAAGATGAACCCTTATTGTAAATACTTCACTTAATTAGGGGACAGTGACTTTGCCCCTTTAGGAGTTAACATTTTGTACTTGCTAGAAGAGTTCCTTTAGATTTCATTATTGTATAATCAACCAAAATAAGTAACTAGAATTAGAGGGACTGAAATATTCCTGCAAGTTGTAGTTGGAAATTTGATTAAGCTAAAATAGCCTTTCCACTCACCACACTTAGCTGAGTTCTGTGTGGCATTAAAAGTATTGATAATGATCCATTTTTACCAAATAAAAAACAATCCTGTCTCTGGTATTTATTCTGGGCTTCTGAGATTATCTGCAAATTCTGACTCTAGTTCTTTGTGGAGCTTGCTAGAGGTGGCAGGTGATAACAGTTGCTTCACAACGTACAATAACTCCTCTTCTGCTGGCAGCAGTAAGGAGCTGCAATAACTTTGAAGAGTAATTTCAGAGCAGAATATAGAATGTAAATGATTCTACATATCATTGTTATATCTTAATCTATGAGATGTAGGGTAGGGGAAATAAATTTAACTCAACCCCTTTGAATGGAGCACCTACTGATTTCATGCTCTTAGAATAAGTCACGATAGCTTATTAAGCATGATATGACAGTTTTTCTTCAGCCATACAAAGCATTCGACATTAGTGCCATCAAAGAATTTAATATACGATGCTCGATGAGGGAATGAAAAACAGAGACTGAGCCAGTCTGCTGAGGTTTAATATTTATTTCTTCTACTATTAGTTTTAGAATATTGAACAAGTTACTTAACCTTTCTGTGACTCAGTTTTCTCATTACAGGAGTGTTTACTCTTTAGGAATTTTGAGAACTAACTGAACCCACACACCCACAGTACTTGCAACAGTGCTTGACCATAGGTTTCATGTTCTAGCTGGCTTGTATTTGATTTTATGTACATTTTATGTGTACCCGTCATAACTCACCTAAAATAATTTATACATTATTATTTAGTATAATGAAGGATCAGATTTCTCCTTGCAAATTAAGATACTAAAAACTCAATTTAGTTTTTATTAGAGTTATGCTTCACTCTTTTTCTGACTGTCTGTGGGTACTATACTTACTAAATTCCATAATAAAAACAAGACCATTTTTCCCTAGAAAGATGAAGAAACCTGCAATAAAATGCTGCTATTGCATAAACTCACACTTTTCAAGGAAAAAAGGTCCATATTTGATTATGAGTGGCAAATGGAGGAAATGAAGATGATGGTTGTAATAAGATGTAAATGTAGTGCTGAATATTTGTCTTCTCCCATTGCAGTACATTGCTAATAAAGATGCATTCATTTCAGAAGCTAGTTAATTTCTGTAAGTTTTGGTGCTGAGAGATTGCAAATGATTCAATTTATTTAAGTTGACAAATAATCGTTTGCCCAAAAATGAGACAAAAAAACCATGTTGAACACAAATCCCTATCTTTGCATTTTTTTGTTTTAATTATTTAAAGAGTTGCCATATTCCTTGTATATCTATCTCTTACCCAAAGATCCCAGCTGATTCTTTATCCTAGAGATTGACCAAGTATTTTTAAAGGGAAGAGTTTTCTTACATAATTGTATAAAAAATTAGGACTAGAAGCGATGGTAAGAGGAAACAAAGGAGGAGGCAACAATGCTTCATAAGAAATGTACTTATTACCTTGCTTATGTAATTGTAACCCCTCTGTACAGTATTGTCACAATAAAAAAATTAGGACTAGTCTCAGCACGGGCTCACACCTGTAATCCTAGTTACTGAGATCCTCAGAGATTTGAGGATCACAGTTCAAAGCTGTCTCTGCAGGAAAGTCCAAGAGATTCTTCAATTAATCTACAAAAGCCAGAATTGGAGCTATGGCTGAAATGGTAGCCTTGAGTACAAAAGCTCAGGGAGAGTGCCAAGGCCCCAAATTCGAGTTCTAGGACCCACACATTCACATATACACAATTTTGACTGGCTAAGAATTCTAGTACATATACATTACTTTCTGTATTTTTGCTGGTCAAATTTTGTTCTACCTAGGAATGATTGATTATGAAATAAATACAAGACAGGTTCCTAAATTGTCTACTATTTAGTAGATAGGATATTGTCATGAGACAAGTTACACAGGGGTACATACAAATGACATTGGTTCCCTGTAGGGCTAAATTGGTTGAGGTAATGAGTCAATGCAGGGTATTACAATGTATTATTAGTTGGATGTAAACTGTTAATAATTAGTGAGTGTTTAATAATCTGGAGTGACTGTGAGCTTTCCAGGCAGAAATTAAATAGGAGACATATGTGCGAAGAATGTATAGATTTCTCACAGTGAGTTAAGAAGGGTATATGAAGAAGTTATAGAATACTCTGAGAGGTGATAGAAAGGGAATCCTGACTGAAGACATCTTCAGGGGCAAATCTATGGACAAAATCATGTAAGGGCTTTGGGGGTGGGGTACAAGAATAGCAGGATCGTCAATCAGATGGAATTACAAAGGGAAATAAACATTTAGTATCAAAGATTAAAGTGCTAAAAATGTAAAGCCCCTTAAAATAGATGTGATTTTTACTGAAAAACCATATTAGAAGTCATTGCAAATTCTTGAAATGTGCTAGAGATACATTAAAGCTCAAACCAGCAAAAAATATGTAGAAGAAATTCAGGCAAGGGAAGAAGATGTCTAGAATCATGGATTAGAATTGGGAAGAGAGGGATCTGATAGTGATCTTTGACACAGTCCCAGGACAAACATGGGTCATTGTGTATTTATAATGTTCAGAAAATACTAATTCTTCTTTTCAAATTAGAAGAAAAACAATTTTAACAAACAGAAGAGCTTGAGTTAGATAAATCAGGTGAAGAGTACACTTCCCTTTGCACGATGTCATCTTTTCCCTCGCTTTCTCCCAGTTTTTCCCTTTCATCTTACCCAAAAGTTATATAGTTCATTTTCAACATGTGTCCAGTGAGTATTATTGTTTTATTTGTTTACCCATTGTCCATCCATCTCTGTGCCTCCTTCTTACACTGCCAAAGACCTATACCCAAACAAAGCAAAAAGAAAACAAGAACAGCAAAAAAGAAAAAAAAACAATTCTTATGACATTCTGCCTCTCTTTTTCTTGTCATTTGAACACTGAGTTCAGATCTCTTGATTCAGGTAAATTATACCTTACTTCCTTATTAAAGAACTTGCAGACATTCCCACTAAGTGTTTTCTAAAGGTGAGTGCTAAATTATGAAAAGCAAACTAGGCATTGTTTCCAGGAAAAATTCCAGAATGTATTATCTTATAGAGTAGTTAATATGGATGAAGTACTCCTTAAGAGCCAATATGGGCTCATAAATACTAGAACATGGGACAACCCTAACTGCCTTTTCCTGGCAGCATTGTCAAAAGAAGGAAGATGTGCTACATATGTGGAATCCAAATCTCAGTGAGTCAATTACCCAGTGTATCTGGTGAACTTCCTACATGTTTGGCAGTTAGGATGAATGACTGCATTTCCCCAGTTAGCAGCTGTCTTTGCAGAAATGTAATTTGAAAGTCTAGTATTGTCTACAAACTCTCTCTTGGATTTGGTATGAATTTTGAGCCTTATCCCCAATAGATTTAGATAATGAGGAGTACTGAAGATGAGATCTAAGAAGGAAAGTGGAAACATTTTATTTCTTAAAATTGAAACATCATTTTTGTTAGTCCAGACTGATAATACTTAAATGTTAAATAAGGGGAAAGAACTGGGCCGTACTTTTTAATTCTTCTTCTGAGAACAAATGGCCAATTTAGGCCACCATATAAAATAATAACTGTAATCATGAAATATCAGGCAATAAATTAGAAAATGAGATACAAGACAAGAAAGATCTTCCGAACACCTTTGCATAGATGACTAGCAGTGTTGACCAGAGGACTGTTTCTCCTATCCTGGAGATTTGGGAACTTTGGCAAATACATCTATGCTTTAGTACCTTCTTCATTTGACATTTTCCCACCTAACAAGTACTTCATTAATAACAGGCTTTTAGAGCAAGACTTTTACCCACTTTTTTAACCTGGAATTTAACACATGCACAGCTCACTCCATGCCCAGGAGCTGAATTTAGAGCTTCTGAATTTAGAGTTTGGACACTCGGCATGTAATTCAGTTTCATTCAAATGATGTGAAATAGGAAATTTTCAATCTTAATTTAGACTGGGTTTGTATTTATAGCAGAATGGAGAATTAGTATCCAGAAGCAGCAGAACTATTTCATGTCACTACACATGAGTGAATTCTTCATCTCTATTTCTGTGACCCCAAAATATCCTGTTTCTTTTAAAGAATAAAATCCAAAGTGCAAGGACCAGATGTTGAAGTTACTGTTAGGTAATTTGGAACTTAGAATAAACCCAGTAGTAATATAATCTATCATTTATAGATCTCAGGACAATAGATTGCAGGAGTGTACCACAGAGGAGGTATATTTATATTGTCTTCTAAATCCATGTCCTATGTGATTTTTGCTTACTGTCATGAGATTTTTCTCTTCCATGATTTACTGTATCACACTAAGCCTAACACCTTGGGACTATGCATCCCTGGACTTTAAACATCTAAGACTTTGAGCCTAAATCTTTCCTCTTGTAATCTGTCTCAGGAAAGTATTGGAAAGACTGACAAAGTGAATAAAAATGCATATGATTATTTGTGCCCAAAGATCAGACTATTCAGAGTTGAGCTGGTCACAGTGGTTTACCTGGAAATGCATCCATGAGGATCTGCAGCCCAGAAAATTTCTGATCTTTCAAATAGTGGTTCATGACAATTAATGACCTGACTCAAGCTATCTTTAAAGATCAAGAGACTGGAGAAATAGAAAATTAATTTATAAAGAAGATCTTCTAAAGCTTGGTTTTAGGAAAAAGGTACACGATAAATTACCTGAAGCTGTACTTGATTTTACTTTTCTGTTTCCTTGATGAGTTCATCTATCATTTTGGTACATTTTTAAAGACTGCCTGCTTTTTACTGGCATGTCACTACCTCCTCTGTCATTATTACTTAATTTTCAAATTGTTCCATCATAAAAGTAAAGTACTCTGAATTATCAATATTTAAACACTGTCCAATAAAAGTTTGAGATAGGGGCTCAGGACTGAGACTTCCTTTCAGAAGGAAAATGAAAACACAAATATCATTTTTCTTTGTGATTTTTTTTGTTGCTTTGTATGTTCCTTCCCCACAGTATAACCCCTATTTTCACTGTATTTGATGTCAGTGCCCTGCATCTTGTATATACACTTCTCTAATTTGGGGAGGAGAAGGGAAAAAACAAAATGCTTAAATATGGATACAGGTTGACCCATTGTATCAATGAGATGTACAAAACACTATGTTGAAAACGAACTTTACAACTTCATGGCAGGGGAGGGGGGGCGGTAGTTGTGGAGGTGGGAGAGAAAGGATGGTAGGGGGAAAACAAAGGAGGAGGCAACAATGCTCAAAGGAATGTACTCATTACCTTGCTCAGGTAACTGTAACCCCTCTGTACAGCATTTTTTACAATAAAAACATACAAAAAACAATGTAAAAAAAGAAAATGAAAGCATATACTTAAAGACAAAAGAACGGACAGGGAAGTTGAACAGTTAAGAGGCAATAATTAGGAAATAATTAGGAAATTTCTCAGCCTTTCAAAAATCAGTATTATTGAAACTACTCAAACATACATGCACATGGCATGCATGTACATATATACATACTTATGCACATGCATGCACCTATACATATGTGGGATACATGTGGCTATGTATATATGCCTATATAAACACTTATAAATATATTAGAAAATCATTAAGGCTGAATATGAATATGTCCTAAAGGTAGGACACTGATCAAGATGCATCCCATTCACAAACTGCTTTGTTATGTGACATCTTGTTTGTACAACTAAAGATGATTTAAAACATTGTTTTAAAAATTATAAAAACTAAAAAGGAAGAGTAGAACACGAATATTGCCTGCTCTGGAGACAGAGTCATCAGACAGGATGAACCTGACAAGTTTTCAAGGTAGCTTCACTCAGTCTGCTGCCCCAGCTTGGAGCACAGCCCTTCTCTTTGAGTGAAGTGAACAGTGGGAGATGTCCAATGCAGGTCCTCTGGTAGGCAACACTTATGTATATGCTTTCATTTTCCTTCTTTTTGATTGTGAAAATACCGTATAGAGGGGTTACCATTACATGGACAAGGGAATGAGTACATTTCTTATCAAGCATTGTTGCCTCCTCCTTTGTTTCCCCTTCCCATCCCTTCCCATCTCCCTCCTTTTTTCCCCACCCCATGCACCAAAGTTGTAAAGTTCATTTTCCAACATAATGTCTTGTACATCTCCTTGTTGCAATGGGTCCACCTGTATCCCTATTTAAAATTTTGTTTTTTCCCTTCCCCTCCCCAAATTATACCCCAGCCCCTCATTTTCCTTCTTAAAGGAAGTCTTAGCCCTGACTCCCTATTTCTTAAGCTTTTACTCCTTGAACTTTTTCATGGTTTGTTGGACCTGACTCATAGCTTTTCTAATCTGCTTCCTGCTTGTCATACAGATCAACATTTGTAGAAGAAAATGATTCTTGCCCCCAAATGTGGTCTCAGGGTCTTCTCCTAGAGAATTCAACTTAAGTGCTAAATTGGAAATAGATGTGAGAAGAAGCTCAGTATACTACAATGGTTCTAGTGCCAGGTTGTAGCTCCTGATTCTCACTGATGACAAGGAATAAACTGGAAAAGGAAGTTGAAGAGACTTTTGTCAGGGAGAAGAAATACAAATTTATCAGCCAACATGACCATACTATTTCAGGTCTAAATTCTAGCATCTTGGAGAAGAGCCAGAGACCAGAAAGATAAGTGAATACAAGAAACAGGAGTTCTTGTGAGATAGCAAGGTGATTTTGTCAAGACCATCTTTTTAAAGTTTCCTTTGTTAAAAAAAATGTTGATAGACTAAGGAAAACAGTGACATGTGATATTCTTTCCCTGACTTAATCAGGTATATCTTCAGAGCCAAACATCCTATGAAATCTTCACATACCGCTGTATGACTTCAGTAAGAATCTTTCTCAAATAGCTTTTCGGCTCATTCCTGAGTTGACTTTCTTGTGAGATTATTGTACTTTCATTTGCCTTTTTCAAACACTTCAAATATACTCTATTTTTCATTTTTACAAAGTTGGCAAAACTGCTCCTAGATCCACTGATTGTACAACTTGAGTCTAATCATCTTCTTATTCTTTCCATTGATCCATTGCATTTGACAAGTGATTAAAAAATGAGTTTCTAAAGAAAGCTTTCATTTCCCAATCCTTTGTGATTGACAGTAGGGATGAGAAAAGAAAATTTAAACATGATGATACAAATGAGACTGTTCTCCTTTGAAGTTTTGACATATAAGGGCATCCACAGTGTGTCTTAAAATGGAATGTGTGTTTCAAACTACTTATTCTTTGAGGAATTACAAGTGTTCACACGTTGTTTACACATTGTCTCAAATTGGCACCATCAAATACTTGGATTTACTTAATAATAAATATAGTTAGCATTTTTACACTGTCCTTTTGTAAGTAAATATAGACAAAATCATTTGCTTTATGTGTTTCATATTCAGAGAATCCTTGATTTTGGAATTTGTGTCTTCATCCTTTTCTTTTTTCCAATTCATTGATTCTTCTCTGGAAACATGTTTAAACTTCACATTCTCCTAGATGTAGCAGTAGGCTGGACAACAACCACCTCATCTTCATTCTGGGTTAATGTGTTCATTACTTCTTATGCTCTAGTCTCATAAAATTATACTAAGATGATGGTGAAATAGTTCACTCTACTGTGTCTCTGCTTTTTACCTTCTTAGCTCAATTGGATTTATTCCTAATTTATTTCCATTACCTCAACCTCTTCCACTTTCTTCTAGACAGATCATTCTTAATTTATAGTCGCATCTTAAAATTTAGTTCTAGAACATAAGTAAATTTCAACGGACACAGACAGTCATATATACTGTCACATCTTCCAGATTGTCCCTTTGATTATAGTTTAATGATCCCAGTGACTCCTTTATTCTTTGAAGACATTACTGAATTTTCTCATTTGTGTCTCTTCAGTTGCTGTGCATAGTGAAGTCAGTACATCGAACTGAAATTTAATAAAACTTTGATTCCCTAAAGTAAACTAAATTCAGAACAATCTCAGGTGCTGAGTTCAAGCCCCAAGACCAGCACACACAAAAAAGGAGTACCTATTTGACTAATGGTTAGTCTTGGGGCTATTATGTATACAAACTGATCCTCTCCCATACCACATACAAAAATTAAGGGAAATAGATCATGGATGCAAATATAGAATATGAATAATAAAATATTTGAGAAGAAAACAGAAGTTTACCATACTTTGTGTAGGCAAAGCTTTCTTAGAAAACCAACAAAAGATAAAAAAATTCACATTGATTTTTTAATAAATTAAGAATATTTGAGTGATAATAGATATCCTTAAGAAATTGATAAGAAGCTGGGTGTCAGGGACGAGAGAATCAGGAAACCAACCTAGGTAAAAGAGTGAGATCTTGAGAGACAGGGGAAAGAAAGTTTTGGTTTCCTGTGTGTTTTGCTTCTGTTTTTGTTGAAACAGCATCACACTGTGTATCCCAGTTTGTCCTGGAACTTCCTAGATAAGGATCATCTTCCCTCTGCCTTCTGAGTGCTGAAATTACAGGTTGTTCCACAATGCCAGGATTGATAGATGGAGTTTTTAACCAGTTTAACTTTCTGTATCTTTGGAAAGATTTTCTTCATGGTATTCACTTTGTGCCGAATAAGGGTAGCCCAGTCTTTTTTTCTTTTTACTCCCTATAAGACTTGCCCATTTATTTTCCAGAAAGATGATTCTTTTACTTTCATTCACCATGATACTCTTTTCTGTGATGCAAACTACTCTGGTAGTTAAAAAAAATCACACAACAAATCAAATAACCTAAGCCAGGATTTTTTCTGAATTTTCGACTTTCCTTCTCAACCTTTTCCTTTATTTGCTTTTGAGGGTCTTCTAGTAGTTTCATTTTTCTTTTACATTTATCTTTGTATTTTTTTCAGAAATCTTTGTCATAATCAGCCAGAGGATTGAATTTAGTGGGATCATCAGAGTAGAACTGAATTACCACATTCTGTATGGTCATTTTACTGCTATCTTCAAATTAGACCAGAGAAAGATAAGGCTATGATTATGCATACTTAGATAAAAGATGGTGATTTGACAAAGCTCTTGACAGAAGAGGTAACAAGATGTAGTCATTTTCTGGATGCTCTTTGAAACCCCACAATATTATCTTATAAAGTGTAGATCATGAGAGAAGATAATGGTGACTTGAGAATTTTGATTTCATCAACTAGAAGGGACATTTAGAAATTAAACAAACTTGTAGATATTACAAGCACAAAATAATTGAATTGTTGCTAGTCTACATGGATAAATCAGAGTTGCAAAGCTTAACACATAGCCAAAAGAAGATCAAGTTAGCAGTGAGTCTATGAATCTAGATTTTGGTGGGAGGGGACTTACACTATAGTTTTTAAAGAGAAAGTAAGCCAGGAGCTGGTGGCTCACACCTATAATCCTAGCTACTCAAGAGGCTGAGATCTGAGGATCTCGGTTCAAAGCCAGCCCCTAGGCAGGAAAGTCTATGAGCCTCTTATCTCCAATCAAACACTCAGAAAAATGGAAATTGTGCTGTGGCTCAAGTGGTAGGGCGATCGCCTTGAGCTGAAGAGCTGAGGGACAGCGCCCAGGCCCAGAGTTCAAGCCCCAGGACTGACAAAAAAAAAAAAAAAAGTAAAGTCCATGCTTTACAGTTGGCATTAACAGTTCAGAGTATTAGAACCCCTAGGGAAATAATTTCCAGACTAATAAAGACAATCACCTGCGGTGGTTGTTAAAACTCAGATTGCTGGGCCCCATTCCCAGGGTTTGATTAATTAGGTCTTTGGAGATTGAAATTTTGCATGTCTTACAATTTTCCAGGTTGTGCTGATGCCGGCAGGCCTAAGCACTAAACTGGGAGAATCTCTACCCTAGGGTGTGAACATGGAGTCTGAGATGTTCAAGGACTAAGAACTAGGAGAAACCTCTTACAAGATCAGAGAAAAGGTTAAGGAACCAGCAAAGTAGGCAAGACCAGCTTGTGGGATAGGAAAGCTGGGAAAATGAGAGTAGCTTCAAAGAGAAGTGATTATCAGTTTTATTTGTTAACAGTTCAAAGAAAATTGAAACTAAGAGCTGAACACTACATACCCCAACACAGAGATAATTGGTAGCCTTTAAAGTAGCAGTTTTGTTTGAATTTGGGGGCAGAAGCAACCTAACTGTTGTGAATTTAAGCCATATCCCATTGATATAGACCAATATCTCACTCTTGAATTTAATGATATCACACAGTTATGTCCTTTGCTTGTATGTTATGTTCAATAATATTTCACAGCAAATTTCTAAAAGAGAGATAAGCTGATTGGTAAATATGATTTCCCTGCTTAATTTACAGTGAAGAGCCTTCAAGTTAATACCTAACGTTTACTTCTTTTTTTTTTTTTTTGGGTCCGGTCGTGGGGCCTGAACTCTGGGCCTGGGCGCTGTCCCTCAGCTCTTCAGCTCAAGGCTAGCGCTCTACCACTTGAGCCACAGCGCCACTTCCGGCTTTTTTCTTTTGGCTTATGTGGTGCTGAGGAATCGAACCCAGGGCCTCAGGCATGCAAGGCAAGCGCTCTACCACTGAGCCATCTTTCCAGCCCCTAATGTTTACTTCTTAAACATGAAGTTCAATTGATGTCTTTTCCTATAATTCTGATCCATTCTAACTTTGCTGACCAAAAGGGTTTTCTGGAGCTCAAGTTCAGAATGAACAATAGATTCTTTTTTTTGAAATTTTTTTAATTCTTTTTAATTTTTTTATTGTGAAAATACTTTACAGAGGGTTTACAATTACATGGACATGTGGAAAAATTATATTAAGTGAAGTAAGCCAGGCCCAAAGAAACATAGGTCCCATGGTTTCCCTTATTTTCAATATCTAGTATATGTCTGAGTCAAGCAGAAAAGGTCAGAATGAACAATAGATTCTATCAAGGACTTTTTCTTCCTGTAAAGTCCAATTTTATCCTTATCTTTTATTTTGGTGATACTGTGGTTTGAACTCAAGGCCTTGTACTTGCTAGGCAGGCACTCTATCATGGAACCACATATCTAGACTTGTTTTTCTTTTTGGGTGGAAGCGGGGGGTGGAACTCAGAGATGTGTAGTTGCTAGGTATCCCTGCTACTTAGTCATGACTCTAGACATTTTTGTAAAGCTGTGGTTATTTTCCAGATAATTTCTGGCTTCTGATGCTGTCGTGCATCTAAACCATAATCCCAACATTGCTGGGATGACAGGTATATGCTAATGTGTAGATTCCTTCTTTTTTTTGTAACACTCCTCCCACCCCCCCCCCCCCACCAAAGTTGTAACGTTCGTTTTCAGCATAATGTTTTGTACATCTCATTGTTACAATGATTCAACCTGTATCCCTATTTAAGCATTTTATTTTTTCCCTTCCCCTTCCTGAATTAGACATGTGTATATATAAGATGCAGGGCACTGACATCAAATACAGTGAAAACAGGGTTATACCGTGAGGGAGGAACATACAAAGTAACAAAAGAATTCACATGGTACATTATAAATACATTAGAAACAATACCAAGAAAGAAAAAAGATATTTGTGTCTCTATCTTGGGGTTCATTTCACTTAACATCATCTTATATGGTCATATGTACATAGCTTTTGGCCTTTTCTGCTTGTCCTACACATGTACTAGTTGTTGCAAATATTGAGTTTGAGGATTTTTCTATTGGGCCCTAAACGGTGATCTTCCCATTCTCTGCTTTCCATAGAGCTACGATTAAGAGCTGCCAGTACCAGCTTTTTCTCTTTTTTCAAGTAGCTATAAGATCACTTTCACCTTAGAAACTAAGGATTTTGGATTGACTTCAAAATATCATGTTCATTAAAGTTTTCTGAGTTTATTCCATTATTTTTTTTGAAAGTATTGGGGTTTCACTTCAGAGCCTCAAGCCCTGGCTTTTTTATGCAAGGCTGATGCTCTACTATTTGAGCTAAATCTCAATTCTGGCTTTTTTGCTTGTTAACTAGAGATAAAAGTCTCAAAACTTTTCTGCCTAGATGGGCTTCAAACCACAACCCACAGGTCTGAGCCTCCTAAGAAGGATTACAGGATTGAACCATTGGTGCCTGGCAAAATTTCATAATTTTAAAAGTAAGATGTTCACATTCCTGAGTTTGCTTGTTTTCATACCGTAGTCAATGTTCAGATAGATATTCCATTTGTTTGCATAGCTTCTTCCAAATATCCCACAGTATATATAAATATTTGTATTATAAAACTCTGAACTTACACAATTTTTTGACAAAGACATATGTTTTCAAAGAAGTCTTTGATAAAGTAATGTTTCTCCACACAAAATGATGTACTTAATTCCTCTATTAGTTAGAAGTAAAAACTGGATCAAAAATAACAATAGAAATTAAGTTCCTAATCCTGCAGCCAGATCATACTGAAATTTGAAATTTCAGCTGAACAGTCACTATTCTTTGTTGCATAAGTACATAAGCACTAAATAAGACACTTTCTGCTATAATTTGCTTCTTAAAGCATTTTATTGCTATTTCCATGAAGGAACAGGATGATCTGAACTGACTAAAGCATTTAGGGAAAACACATGTATGTTCTCTATCAAAGAAAAAAATTTAAAAATTTCAGGCAAGAAAATGTTTTCAAAATCAGTAACAATCTTCCTCACAATTTAGAAAGAGGTTGAGATCATATCACTGAATGACAGCCCTAATTCACAGCAGGGCTGATTTAGGAATCATTTTATTAGCTCCTGCAACAGGATAGCCACATATGTAGTAGAAACCTTTTTTGTAGTCTTCTAATGTGTGATTTGCTCTACTGCCTCTATCATAAGGTATTTTTGATCAGCTGTTCATATACAGAGTGCAAATGAACTTATTGAAGGATCAGGAGTTAGGTGTGGTGATATACAGCTCTAATTCCATAATTCTGAAAGGCTAAAGCAGGAGGATCAGTTTCATGCCAGTCTGAACTATATAGTAAGATCCTATCTCAGTATTATGTGTTTGCTCCCCCCCATCCCCCCCACACACAGCGCAACCATGGGCAGTGTTGTTTTCTTAAACTAAATAAGTCCGTCAGCAAGCAGTGTGTGTATCAAATAAATAGTTATTTATTGAAACCTTTTTGGCTGGGGCTGCTTAAAATATGTGGAGGTGTTCACGGTCCTATATTTTTCTATGCAATTATCACAGAATTCTCATCACAAATTCAAGTCAACTGGACAGTTTTCCTATGGCATTCCTGCCTCTCGAAATGAAGTGTCAGAATGTGTTGGTGAAATCCGGTGACAATGCCCTATCTACCCTGCTTTAACCTATATGAATGAGGAACTTCAGAAAAAAAAAGTCAGCTAATTTGTAATTGGGTCTCTTAAATAAGGAAGACTAATATTCATTGGAGAAGAAACTAAGCTTTCATCAGATGCGATGGCCCTTCTCTTGTGTCCTCAATAGTGCTCCCGTTCCTGTTCCTAGAAATTATAGTCAGGGCTGAGAGAGAGAAGCAGAGGACAGTGACAATCTCACTCATCTATTCACTTATTCATTTTTTTAATTTTTAAATTTTAAAGGTGCTGTGCAGAGGAGTTACAGTTACATGAGCAAGTTAATGAGTACATTTCTTGTTGAGCACTGTTACCCTCTCCTTTGTTTTACTCTTTCTATCCTTTCCCCCTCCCAAAGTTGTAAAGCTCATTTCCAACATAGTGTCTTGTGGGTATCATTGTTGCAATGGGTTATCCTGTGTCCTTGTTTCAGTATTTTGTTATTCCCTTTCCCCTTCCCAAATGAGATAAATGTATATACACAATGCAGGGTACCAAAATCAAATACAGTGACAACAGGGGATATACCGTAGGGAGAACATACAAAAGAAACAAAAAAAATCACATAATATATTAAGAACAACAAAGAAAAATCTCTTGTGTCCATATCTTGGGGTTCATTTTACTTAGCATCATCTTATATGGCCATATGTACATGGTTTGAGCTTTTCTGCTCATCTGATAAGTTTATCCTGGACAATACTAGTTACTGCAAACAGGGGAAACCATGGGACCTATATGTCTTTGGTCTGACTACACTTAATATGATTTTTTCCCATTAGACATTTAAGAAGGACATTTTCTAAGTTGTCAGCAAAGTGTCAGGACATTCTATAAGGTGCTCATGAAGACGCTGTCTTTATTCTTAGTTAGAAGTTCCACTTCAGGAAAGCAGAAACATACAAATGCTTGGAAGGTGAGATTCATCTATGGAACTTTCAAAGCAACAAGGAACTCCTGTATATCTTTTACCCCCTTTTTATAGTAAGGCTTTAGCCATCTAAGTTAAAGCCATTCATTTCAGTATCTAATGATTCAGATAACGTGATATCAATTACTAAATTATTTAATTCTTTTTTTTCAAGGACATCATTTTATTGTGAAAATACTGTACAGAGGGGTTACAATGACATGGGCAAGATAATGAGTACATTTCTTTATCAAGCATTGTACCCTCCTCCTTTGTTTCCCCTTCACATCCCTTCCCAGCCTCCCCCCACTCCCGCACCCAATCCTCCCCCCCCCACCAAAGTTGTAGTTTGATTTCGACATGATAACTTGTACTTCTCATTGTTGCAACGGGTCCACGTGTATCCTTATTTAAACGACTTGTTAAATTATTTAATTCTTGTGAACTCTGTAAACATTATACAATAAAACAAACTTTGAAGACTATCTTTACCTGGACAAATTTATATACAAACTTGAATGCATGATTGTACTAATATGATTCCATTTTTAGGTCTGAATAAAATGCTATCCTCATGTCATTATTTTTTTTTACATCCAGTGTTTCTAGATACAGATCAGTTTGCTCAAAACTGGACTCAGAACCTACTAAACATCAATAGACTATATTGAACTGATTAGTTTAAATAGGAGCTTGTGTATTTGTAAAACATTAGGGATCACTTAAGAATGTAATTCAAGGAGATAATTTTGGGGTCACAGTGGGACTTTGAGCTCTGGGTCCTGTGGGTTTCCCTTTGCTAATGGGATTAGTCCATTAAGTACCTCAAGTATAATCAGGTTTTGTTGTCCAAGCAGCAAATCTAGAACACGTGCATATGTATTAGCTTTTGTTTTACTTCTATTGTTTTATCCTGTTGTTTCCTGAAAAGGGGAAAATAGAATTTCCTGGTCTTATAATACCCACAAGGTACAAATATGATGCAACTGCTTAAAACACAGTGCTTATTTGTGTCAGGCAGCTCTGCTCTGCTCTGCTCAGAGTAAATGATCCCATTTTTCGATTTTCATCAGAGCTGCTTTCCAGGTGAAGAGTTGTCACCTTCAATGGATGTAAGTGAGGACCATGAACATGAGAACAAACAAGCTATTTACCACAGCCTGCGCTAGCCTAGCCCTCCACCTCCAACTCACCTCATCTCATAGACTGACCAGGAAGGCAGAGGGCTGGAACACTTATTTGCTAAGAAGGGAAGAATTGTTTGCGGGGGGAGAGGGCCGGGCGTGGAGCTTGAACTCTGGGCTTCGGCGCTGTCCCTCAGTCTTCAGCTCAAGGCCAGCACTCCACCACTTGAGCCAGTGTCACTTCTGGTTTTCTAGTGGTTTATGGGAGATAAGAGTCTCATGGAGTTTCCTGCCAGGGCTGGCTTTGAACCGTGATCCTCAGATCTCAGACTCCTGAGTAGATAGGATTACAGACATGAGCCATCGGCACCTGGCTGGGAAGACTTTCAACGGTGTCACATTGAAAGCTGTTGAGCTGGGCAAGCTGGAGATGGAAAAACTGGAACATAGGCTGCTGCTATGATTAGAGATATATATTGGGCTTTTTTCTGGTCCTAAGTTGGAAGCCGAGATAAAAATAGGAATCTCTTTGTCCTTACCAAATCCTGACTTGGCTCATATCTATCACAATAGTTCTGTTGTCCTGTTACGCTGTCTCTTAGTATATCCAATCTCTCCTGCTGTTTTCTCTAACATTTTTCTGATGTTAATATCCTATGGCTGATTTCTCTTGTCCTCGAAACTTTTCTTACTGATACTGATACTGAGACTGAGACAAGTTAGAGGTCATGAACACACCGCTTTCTTCAGTGTTACACAGCTTTTGAAGGAACAGGGCTTCAGTTCAGACACTGAAAAAAAGCCTATGATTTCTTGTGTAATACTAACATTCTTTGATTCTACCACATGAAAAATTAGAAAAATTTCTAGAGATGTCTTAGAGCATATTAGAAAAATACATATCAAATTCTATCAGTCTAGACTGGCTTTAAATATTCTTGGGTCTTCTATCCTATAGGGCTTTTCCCATACTAGGAAATCTTAAAACTGAGTATCAGTGTGAAACCCTTTGCATAAGGTTAGAGCGATCCCTTAGTTTGGTTGAAACTCAGTAGTGTTCAGAATTCAAAATGGGTTTTACACTGTACTAAATTGTATACTACACTTTTCTCTTGATTATGATACAGATTAAAGCTTCATGTTTAGGTCAGAAGTTAAAATGGCTACATACAACTATAATATGATGGGGATTTACCTCTAGAATTTAGTCTTAAAAATTATTTCTATGGTTTTTATCATTGTTGTTTTTCAAATTCATTCCCCCTAGGTGTTGCCTATTTGTACATCTGGCTTTTGCATTTAAGTCTCCCTCCATTTGTTTTTGGTCTGTTTGTTTGGTTTGTTTTGTTTTGCTGGTCATGGAGCCTGAACTGTGGACCTGGGTGCTGTCCCTCAGCTCTTCAGCTCAAGGCTAGAGGTCTACCACTTGAGACACAGTGCCATTCCCAGCTTTTTCTGCTAATGTGGTGCTGAGGAATTGAACTCAGGGCCTCATGAATGCAAGGCAAGCACTCTACCACTGAGCCACCTGCTCAGCCCTCCTCCATTTGTTTTTATCAGTAAACTCAAGCACTGCTCCTGTATGAAACATATGCTGAATCTCACCTATAACCAATTCGGGTTATTAGGTATTTGGAACATTGAGCTGATGTCAAAGATGTTGAATGCTGATGTTAGCATGCTGAAGCTATTGTGTGTTGTTGTGGTGGGGTGAAAGTACTTTCCACGTAGGAACACATCTTTTACTACATCCAGAAGGAGTTTGACCTAGTCAACACTTTCCCTTTGGCCTTTAGAATTGTGAGACAAGAAATTTCTATTGTTTTAAGCTACTTAGTTTGTGGTCATTTGTTATGTCCATCCTTGGAATCTAATATACAATTTAATACCATCTTTTGCATCTGCTATTTGTATCATTGGGGTTATATATACACCCACAGAGACTCAGACCTTTTATCTAATGTCTTCATTTCCTTTATCATTTTATATAATATTACTGAATGCCAAGGGATGTCAACCGGATCCTTTTTACTAAGCACGTCTTGCAAATTATAATGAGTAAGTTGGACTTTTGGCCTTCCACATGGTAAACAATGAGACTTCTTTACCAGAGAAATTGAGTTACCAGTTTACTTCTTTACTCTTGCTTTTGGATCAAGAAAGAATTTGATGTTAGCAAATGGGAAATCATTATTTTCCTTAGAAAAATATGGCCAGTCATACTGTTCAACAATATCTAACATTTGACTTCTCAGTTAAACTGTCATTCCAGAGACAGAAGGCCAGAGCTGTCATGTGCCACTTACTTATGTCTTGGTGGCAGCCATGTTACATGTTGGCTGCTTCTCAAGTCACTAAAGCTAAAAGCAATCTCTGGTTTCTCCTTCTTTGTATATTAAGTCTTATTGTGCCATTTGTTTTGTCACTAACAGGAGGGAAAGAAGCCAAGTGAACAAATGTTGGAGTGAGAAATAAAATGTATTCACTAAATATTGAAATGGCAGTTCCCTTGTAGATAAAATCCATCCATTCTAACCCAATATGTGCTAATCTCCAACTTAGGTTTTTCTTTCTATTCTATTGACTTCAAACTGTCCCTGTATATTACATGCATTTATCCCTCTTTCTATCCTTTTACCATTTAAATAACCAAATTTTAGTTCATTTTTGGTGCCAAATATTCACATTTTATTGTCAAGCACTTATAGTATTTTTGTTATTTGACCTTTGAATGCAGTTTTTAATTCCAGCTACAAAATTATGAATATTTTAAGATTTATATTCATGCTCACTTTCCCTGCCCCCCTTTTTGGGTCTATTTTTTTTTGCAGTTTAATTCCTTAGTTGCAAAGACTTACAAGATATACTTTTCTTATTTAGCTATAATTTCCATATTTATTTGAATCTTGGAGTTAAAACACTATAAACAATTAGCTTTCTTCTTTTATTTTTGACTTTTCAGAGGGTTTGCATGTTCACTTGGCTTGCTGGTCATGGCTGGTGATCTACCATTTGAAACATACCTCCATTCTGGTATTTTTGCTGCTTATTTTGGAGATGCCATTTCAGGGACTTTTCTGCTTAGGCTGGTTTCAAATCTTGAAGCTAAGATCTCACCTGCTTAAATAGCTAGCATTACAGCTGTGAGCCATGAGTGTATAGCTAACAAGCTTTTTGCTATGTTTAGTTACATAGTTCTGATTTTTAAAAATTCTTTTATCAGTTTCTCTAAGATTTTTAATTTCTTGTTTTCCTGAGGATTGGCTAGAAGATGCTATACAATTATCTTCTACACTGAATGTTTCTCAGGATGAGTAATAAATACTTGCAAGTGATTGATTTATGGTAACTTGGAAAATAATTTTAGGAAAATTCGAACAGTTATTGAAACATCTTATTTTCAAACGACTCTTGCTGTGTAGCTCAAGAACTCATGAGCCTCTTGTCAGCCTCGTAAGATGCTAGGATTTCAGGCATATACCACAATTCCATGCTTACTGAAATACGTTTGATGTTATTTTCCCATTTTTTCAATGTGCTTTTCCAAATTCTAAGTTGAAACTTTGTTTTGTTTATATTTCAGAAATGCTTCATTGTATTATATGTTTAAATATATATTCTCTATTATGATTTTTGCCAAACAATTATTTAACCATTTCATTTGTCTTTGTCCCTTTATCCTTTTAAATCCTTTATTAAGTTCTGCTTCACTTTGCTCATCTCTCCTTTCCCCTATGTTCCTTGCTGTGTTTAGCAATGTAATTATCTAACCCTTGTACTGCTTCCAATTCCTCCTGAGCTCTGTAATTACTTCCTTTTCCACTTCTTTTCAGAGATATGCCATCCCAGATCATATTCAATCTTTTTCTTGTTAACTTATCACCGATCTGAATTTCTTTTTGTTTAGTGCTATTCTTGGGAGCTAGTTGATTTATTCTTTAATTCTTGGAAGACATGTGATCATAACCTGCATCAGTTCTGTAATAACCATTCTCTGGAATGTTCTTTGCTTGCCATTTGTCTTTATTTTTTCCACTGTGTTCCTTGTAGTATCTTGGTTGAAATCTTATTCCAAGTCTATTTTATATTATCCATTTTCAAATAAAGTAAGTTTTTCTTCAAACAACTTTTTCAGAAGTTTGTATACCCTGGCAGGTATTTTGATCATAATTTATTTTCTTTTATTTCATACCTTCTTCCCTAATGTTAGCAAATAGTCAATACAATGCTATTCCTAATATAGTCTTGGGCCCCACTCCTTTCCCATTAAAAAAAAAAAAAACCTTCTGCAAATGTGGCTTGTCTTTTTTTGTTTGTTCATTTGTTTTGTTTTGTTTTGTTTTCGGTCAGTCGTGGGGCTTGAACTCTGGGCTTGGGCACTGTCCCTGCGCTCTTCAGCTCAAGGCAAGCGCTCTACCTTTTGAGCCACAGCGCCACTTCCAGTTTTTGATGGTTTATTGGAGATAAGAATCTCACCGACTTTGCTGCCTGGGTTGGCTTTGAACCCATGATCCTCAGATCTCAGCCTTCTGAGTAGCTAGGATTACAGGCCTTAGCCACCGGCTCCCAGCATGTGGCTTGTCTTGAATCACCATTGTCTGTTCCCTGAAAATATCTTACCAGCCTTTCCATAGCTCTTGTTAATGTAAATGAGTGATTTGGGCATAGAGCCCCCCCAAGGCATGTCAACATTCAAGACATCTAAATATTTATAGAAACATATAACCAATATGCCCTTTCTCTGTCATTTCATATCCCAATATCATGCTTAAGGCCCACTCCAAATACTGTATGGTTCAGAGTATTAGGTAGTTTTAATTTTAAACAAGACACAACTATAAAACCAGTATAGTTTATAGACTTGGACAGCAATCATAAATATGACCAGCCTTCTATTTCTAGGCTGTTGAATGACAAAGTCTCCTTAATATTCAGGCCCAAATCTTACTACTTTTAGTTTCTTGCTGTTGGCTTTCTCTCAGTGGAAATCGTTACTTAAGAACTTTGAGAGCAGAAGCAAATAATGAAAAATTATAATGGAGTATGATAGGAGGAGCCCTCTAGGTTTAGAAATAGAGCTTGGATTCCATTGATGATATTATTTTAAAATGTAACTATAGTGAAAACAAAAGATGGTAATAGAGAAGAAAAAGAGGTGAACAGATTTTTAATTTCTGAAGCCTTGTAAGGCTAATCTGGTTTAATATTAGCCTTTTTAAAGCTCTACTATGAAAAGCTAGATCCTGCTCAAAGAGAATCAGAATAGTTACAACATTCAGCAAAAATCCTATCACAGCTGAGATTTTACTATTCAAAAGAAATGTTAATGTCTCTGTCTCTCCAAATTAATTATATACCCATCTGGATGCCAATGCCAAAATAAAAATTAAAACTTTATGTAGGTCTCTGAGATTAAGTTAATTATATAATACGCAAGAAACAAAGTCACTAATTTAATGGCAAATGAACTTCTCACAAGGGATTATGTATGAAGCAAAAAAATTCTTTTAGTCTACTTCTTTATTGAAAACAAGTTGATAGAGGATATTCATTTTGTATGCTTCAAAATCTATTATTAACAACACTAGGAGTCCCTCTAGTCCAATTAAAACCTCTGTTTATATTTTCCATTAGCTGAAGTTGTTCCCTTGTTTGGCATTAATTATCACAGTCATGTAGCCAGTATCCATATTTATCATACATCTGCTATGTAGCTGATATAAATTTTAAGGTTTCACAGAGTTGGAGCTTACTATTGAAATAGAAGTATAACCTCAATATCACATTTTGTTTTGGGTATATCCAGAAATATGGTTCCAAACTTTATAACATATAGAGTGGCAACTGGATTATATATTTTAACACAATTTGTAGAGGAAGTTAATAGGATTTGATGGAAATATGCAGCAAACAAGGTCAATTCTGAGTTCCAATGCAAAAATTTAGCACGTTTTATTTTAAATTTATTACATTCTTTGGAAACTGTTAAAGTGGTTGTGATTCAAAGAATTAATCTTCACAACCATGTTCTTTGTTTAGTGTTTAACTACAAATGTTTCTTACTGATTCCATTTAGAATCACTTCCATTTAATTATAAGCCATACATACTAAATTTAAATGTTTATGCTTGCATCTAAGTTTCTAAATAGTTCCTTATATGTTCTTTGAAAAGTATAAAAATGCATTATAAAATTAAATACATTTCTTAAGATGGCTTCGTTAGTGACTAACTGAATTTATCTTTCCAAAATGTTCCCCAAATTCCCAAAACCAGACAGCAGTAAAGCAACATGTAACATTTGTTTTTTAAGAATCTTACTAAGGGAAAAGCCTTAGGAGGGATATGTCAGTGAAAAAAAAACCAAACATTTGCTCCTAAGAAAACACATCTCACTAAAGTGATTTCAAATCATTCTGACTTATGTTGATGCTGGTCTGGGGCTTGAACTAAGCATCTAGGTGCTGTCCCAGAGCTTTTGTTCTCAAGGCTAGAGCTTGAGTCATAGCTCAGCTTCCGGATTTTTGATGCTTAACTAGAGATAAGAGTCTATTGAACTTTATTTCCTGGACTGGCTTTGAACCCTGAACCTCAGATCTCAGCCTCCTGGATAGCTAGGATTTACAGGTATAAGCTACTGGTAGCTGGCATCAATAAGTTGTTGTTGCTGTTGTTGTTGTTGTTTGTGGGGCTTGAACTCTGGGTCTGGGTGCTGTCCCTCAGCTCTTCAGCTCATAGCCAGTACTCTACCCTTGAGCGACAGTGCCACTTCTGTTTTTCTGGTGTTTAATTGGACGTAAGAGTCTTGCAGACTTTCTTGCCCAGTCTGGCTTTGAACCATGATCCTCAGATCTCAGTCTCTTGAGTAGCTAGGATTATAGGTGTGAACCACCAGCAAGTTTTTAATACTTGTATTTTGACCATTAACAAAACTTTCAGGCTCAGAAGCATTCTGTTTACAGCAATCTTAGCAGTGATTTATCAGGTTCCAATCACCAATAAGACATGGTGACAGCAGATACTTCCTGTGCATACAAAGTGGGATTTGTAAACAACATAGAAGCCCTGAAACTGTACATCTCAGAGCTTATATAGAAACTAGACATCTGCCGTGCCTTCCTCCTAGGGAAAGAAGAAAACTTGTGACAGCACAAACAAATCCCCTCAAGGAGGAGAAGGTAGGTCCTTAGGTGTTTACAGTGCTGTGAACAACTAGATCAAGGGGAACAAATTCCTTTTTAATTTCTCTTGGATATTTTATTGTCTCTTACCTTTCAACTATTACTCACCAAGATTGGCAGTCATTTGGGTTCAGAAAGCATTGAGCATGCAGAAAGATGAACACAATCATGTTTTTAAGCAGTGATCACTTACCATTAATATCTGTTATCAGCAGCAAGTGCAGCATAAGAATATGATTTTATTTTCCATGTTATTATCTCCTTAGGAAAGGGAGCAAGGGCTTTGAGTAAATGATACATCCATTTCAAAGCTTGGCATTCATTTCAAGGTCTCTTTTACAGAACTTTAAAATATTCCCTGAGGGATTTCTTTACACATTTTGGAGCCTTGGGCTCTCCTCCTGAACCTTGTCTATGATGAGTCAAACATAACATAGTACTGCAAATTAACTCCTATCTATTAATCATGGATATCCTCTAACCATGCATACTTTATGCAACACTAGTTGATCAAAGCAACTTTTTAAAATATTTCTGGGTCAAATAAACTTGGAAAAGCCTATAATATATAACTCAGATTCTCACAAGACACAGCACAGTTCATGTTTCCAGAAATTCTGAAAAATGTTATTTAACTCATTCTTTCAAAAAATAAAAATCCAAATATATGAAACAGTTGAAATAGAACTTTGTCAGTAGGACTTATATAGCTCACTTCAAAATCATTGATAAAGACCAATTAAACAAAATTCAGTAAATATATACGTATGGGGTAGTTAGAACTACATTGGCAAATATATATATATATTTCATATGTAACACATATCAACCATATCAAATAGATCATATAATTATACAATATGATTTATGAATAATTATTAATATGTAAGACCTATTATTTTCCAGGTGTTATGCTTAGTATCAATGAAACAAAAATGTTATGAAATATTGCCTTGCCTTAGAAAATTCCAATGTATCAACCTATAAATGCTGAATAAATCTCAGAACAATGCTTTCTTATGTTAAATCAGTTTCTTTGGTTTATTGTAGGATAGAGGAGAAATCTAATTCTGTCAAATATATTAAATTTCTTTTTAATCTGTTGTTGGGCTTGAACTCAGGGCCTGGACACTGTCCTTGAGTCTCTTTGTACTCTAGGCTAGTGCTGTACAACTTGAACTGCAGCGCCATTTCTGGTTTCAGAATGATTAATCTTTTCTGCTTAGGCTAGCTTCAAACTGTGATCTTCAGATCTCAGGCTCCTGAGTAGCTAAGCTAGTAGAGATCCTTTTTAAAATATGTCTTTTTTTCTTTTTATTAATTCTAATAAAATCTATGTACTACTTTCCCAAGAGTGAAGGAGAAGCGATTCCTGTCCTCTTATTTTTGCTGATGTAGCAGAACTCACCTTGACAAATTATTTTAAAGAAGGCATGTCAAAACTTATCTAGAATATTAGTTCTTACTAAAGCATTTATATGCTTATTTATTTAAACCCATAGTTCATGGATAGGCAACACATTGATTTATGTTCTTCCTTCCTCTAATTCAGCATAGATCTGCTGAACAGTTAATGTTAGGTGCAGTGCTAGTTACTGTGTTTTCATAGGATGATAGGAGATGGCTTCAGTCATTAATAAGCTAAAAGCCTGTTTGAGAAGACAAGAATAAAACAAAATGTAGCCTAATCACTCAATGATAGGGACATTTTCAAGGTAAAATGGGATTACAGATGAAGCATAAACCCTACTGCCAACTTAGAAGAGAGGAATGTATTTAGAAAAATTCACAGGTCTGTAACTCAGCACTGTGTCACCTTTTCCTGCCCATTCACGATGCTAACAAAAGATAGTGGGCACACATTAATACCTAGATAATCTCCATTACTGCAAGGATACACAAGCGGTGTAAGCAACAGTCTAACCTCCAGCTGTCTACTGGTCCCAGGGAAATCATTTTTTAAATCTGTGTATTAAGATAAGCTTGTCTACCTCACCGGAAAAACCTGACAACACCTACTTTAGATTACCATCCTATGAATTTCAATAGACGTGATAATGCTTCAGATATGTTAAAGCCTATTTATGCTAGAATCTCATTTTACTTTAAAGCAATTTAATGGAACAGCATGAATATCTGATACTCTGAGAATGATCCTTAAGATGATCGTGAGGGTCTTAAGACTTTTTTCTATCACCCCTTAAAGAGATATATTGCCCTGACATTTCACAACAAGAATTTTAAAAGAAATGAGGGAAATGGATCAGAAAATGTAATTAAACGATAGTAGTACAACTTAATTAAGAACATCCTTAAATTTAAACCCATCATAA
Organism: Dipodomys ordii; assembly: GCF_000151885.1. Lineage (NCBI taxonomy): Eukaryota > Metazoa > Chordata > Mammalia > Rodentia > Heteromyidae > Dipodomys > Dipodomys ordii. Next base: position 21,087,512 of record NW_012267220.1, on the reverse strand, counting down.
TAAGTTATTAGTGGTGCTGAGTAAAACAATCTTAAATTACAACTAGAAAAAAATACTTGCCAAGCAATGGTGGCTCATACCTGTAATCCTAGCTACTCAGGAGGCTGAGATCTGAGGATTGTAGTTCGAGGTGATCTCTGGCAGGAAAGTGAAGTAAACCACCAAGAAGTTGGAAATGATGCTGTGACTCAAGTGGCAGAGCACTAGCCTCAAGCCAAAAAGCTTAGCACCAGCACACAGCCTCAAGACTGGTACCAAGAGACCACCACCAACAAAAATCCCTTTCCCCCCTCCACCTGCAAAAACAATAAAACCCCTCCTAGTTGGCTTGTGTAAGTGATTTGAGTACTTTGGGTAATGATCTCTGTAATTTACATGGTAATTCTATCACCAAATGTGGGCTAAATATTGGGTGCCTGATCCTTGCTTTGCTAAAACAAAAACCATGTGACTGTCGAGGTACTTTTGCGTGGTGAGAAATGAGGCATTCTGAATTTGGGCTTTTATTACTGGAGTTTTGTTTTTTTGTTATTTGTTTTTGTTTTTGTCGGTCATGGGGCCTGAACTCTGGGCCTGGTCACTGTCCCTCAGCTCTTCAGGTCAAGGCTAGCGCTCTACCACTTGAGCCACAGCACCACTTCCAGCTTTTTCTGCTTACGTGGTGCTGAGGAATCAACCCACTGCCTCATACATGCAAGACAAGCACTCTACCACTGAGCCACATTCCCAGCCCTATTGGAGTTCTTAATCTTGTAAGAAAGGACAAATTCCTGAGCGGCCTAAAGTTGTAGGCACAATTGTATTAACATGCATGTGTTGTACTTTTTTTTTTTCAGGAGTGTGTCCTTAAATTACATTAGATTCTCTCCATTCCCAAAGGTTAACAACCACTTCACTAAATGATCTTTAACATTGCCTTTTAGTATAACATATTTCAAGGTCTGATAAATTTTACAATGTAATATTTTAGTCACATTTTCTCCATGTAGGAAGAACTTGAAGTAAATTAGGTCCCTTGAAACAACTGATATGTTTGATGTCCTAAGTTGTTCTTTTGCATGGGAGCAGTACTTTATTCTCATCTGAGCATCTGGAAAAAATGAACACAGTAGCCAGGAGTTCTTTACTCATTCTTCGCTCATTCCATTACAGTTATGTGCAAATTAAGACATTCTTGGCTAGGGTAATTAGTGCTCATCTGTAAGAGAATTACAAAATTTTACTTTACCATTACAGTTTTGAAAATATAAAAGTTCAGTTTCCTAAATCTATATATCCAGCCAAGTTCTTGTAACTCAGGGTGTGGGTGGGTGTTGGTTCTGAGGATTGAATTCAGAGCGTGGGAACTGTCCACGAGGATTTTTTTTTTCTTGAGGCTACAGCTTTACTACTTGAACCACATCTCTACTTTTAGCATTTTGGTAGTTAATTGGAAATAAGATTCTCATGGATTTTTCCTGACCAGGCTGGCTTCAAATCACAATCCTCAAATCTCAGCCTCCCAAGTAGCTAGGAATACAGGCACAAGCCACTGGTGCCTAGTTTCTGACTCTTTTTTTTTAAAGGGCCTCAGTTAAGAATGGTAAACATCAGCAAACAGCTCACAAATACATTCCAGCCAGAGGGAAACACACTCATGCCTAAATCCCAGACCCAAAGGAGACTGACTGATCTGTAAGAGGCTACCTCGAGCCCTCGTTCTACAGCCAGGCAAAGAAAGCCCATGAGTTTTGAAGACAGATGTATCTTCATTACCTCTGTCCCATTCCATTGGGTTTCAAAGAGACTTCTGGGAGTTTATAGGAGCAGTAGGGGCTCAGCAGTAGAAGCAGGAGGAGGCATTTGCTTCATTGGATTGTGGCATGTATGTGGAGATATGAGAGAAAGAATGGTGGGCCATAAAATGAATGCATTTTCATATAAATTCTTCATTGGAGAGATAAAAAAAATCTTTGTTTGTACTGGGTTAATTTCTCTTTAATTTCTTTTGGCCTACCAGCAAACAATTCCAGTACTAAATTCTTTATATATTTTTATTGTAAAAATACTGTATAAAGGGGTTTCAATTACTCCTCCCATCTCTTCGCTCCCCCCTCCCCAACAGTACTGAATTCTTTAGTTTCCCAATCACATTTCTGGGTGCAAATCTCTCACAGTGTTTGGATACGAATTCACGTAAGCAGCTCTCTCCTGTGCCCTTGACATAGGCACATTGAAAGTCCAGAGTTTTCTTCCTCTGTGTTTCAACCCCTACCAACATCTGTTCTTGAGTATGCTTTCCAAAGGAGGGGAAAATCCGTTCTATTAGATATCATTTTCTTTGATGCCTTTCCGGCTGTCAGGGTAGCAGTTGTAATGAAAAGTATAGGATGTTAAAGTATTTCTAAAATGCTATGATTTGGGAAGTGATCTTTTTCACTTTTCAGCTTTGTGTGTCTTGAAAATGTTATGTATTTCTCGATTTTGTAAGAACCTAGCCCATAGGGAGAGCACATAATTTCTAGAGTATAATCCACTGTATATCTATTTTCTCAGAGTAAGAATCAGAGTACCATCTTTGAGTCTCACACAGTCCCTGTACCCTTCCCAACTCCAAGTGAATACTGGCTGACTAAATTTTCTATGAATTCTATTTTGCAGGATTAATTGTGAAAATTAATCTGTTCATTTTTCAGCAAATAGCTACTGCTGCCTCAAACTGGCCAATCAGTAGGTTAAGACTTAGTAGACACAAGAGGTATTAAATTTTCCTTTCTCATTTTCTTGACTTACCTTAGTATTGGCATCATTATTCTTTTCTAGTATGAATTCTGACCTATGGTACTGCTACCCTTGTGCCTTTTCAAGTACTCCAAGTGATGTGCAAGGCCAACTTATCTGACACCATAGCTGTCATGGATTGAAGACAGGCTTTCCTCCTTGCCTCTGCAGAACAAATCTCCACATGGCCTCGGACTCCTCCTTTTATAATATATAGTTCTCAAGCATAAATGCAGAACATGCTGGGAACACAACAACCTGAGATCAAAGGGGAGCTGGCTGGAAAAGCTCAGGCTTTGTTTCCATTTTCCTCTACCAACAGGATGCTCTTACTCATAAACAGGCCATTCTGTCTCCGTAGGCTACAAAACTCAAGAAAGGTTATGGTTACCATCCCTCAGCTACAGTGCAAGTGGAGCATGCACAGGTGAAATTCCATCTCCCTGGTTTTCATTTCTGAGCCCTAAGGATGGAGCAGCAATGAATTCTAGGCAGCTGTTACCTCTTGGTATGTTTCTGTCAGTAACAAATTCATTTCATATACAGGGTTGTCTATATTGTTACACTGAGCAGTGGCCACTGTTAGCCTAACCTCCTCCATCTTAGAAGCCACTCTGCTATTAGGAGCCCTGCTGAAAAGCATGGACTTTCCCCAAAATCTGATGGCACAAGCCCTTCCCTGAAATCAGCCGCCTCAGGCCTCATCTTATCAGGGGACACAGGCAGCTGCAACCATAAACCTTAGCTCCGCTTCAACAAAATCCCCCGCTTTCATGCACCTCAAAAACTTCACGTCTCAATAAAAAGTTTCTGCACAGCTAAATCTATC
>NW_012267220.1:21040973-21082403 GCF_000151885.1 Dipodomys ordii | reverse complement strand
TTTACCTTCCATCAAGAAAAGGTGGTTGGCTAGTTGACTTCTCGGATACTCCCTGTTTTATATTATCAGGACTTATTTAGCATATACCCTCCCACAGAAACTCACAGGAGTCTTACTACAAGGCATCTGTAATGCAATCAAAACTTTAAGAGATGATGCTAAATTTTCCTACATATTTTACATGCTCAGAACACTTATTAAGAGTAAAGTCCATTATTTAATTAGGAAGGGAAATTTCTTAATGGTGAAACGAGTTCCAGAGCTTTAAAAAAAATATCAAAGAAGCTGGGTGCTGGTGACTCATGTCTGCAATCCGACCTACTCAAAAGGCTAAAATCTAGAATGTTGCCTTTCAAATACAGACAGAAATGTCCATGAGACTATCTCCAATGTAAATTGGCAAAAAGGCTAGGCTGAAAATGTGGCTCAAGTGGTTGAGTACCAGCTGAACAAGGAAGATCAACAAACGGGAGGTCCCAAGTTCAAATCTCAGGACCGCTATCACCAAAAAACAAGAAAAATATATTCTATTTGTTCAAAGTTTGAGTATTTAAAAAAAGAGAATATATTCTAGGCTCTCAAACGATTTGTGGCTAATTATACTATATCATTTTATACCTAAACTCATATTAAAATATCTATTTCATAGAGGAACAGCTACAGGTATAAATCTGAGCCATTTAAGGATTCTTTTGTGAAAAAATATAGAAAGGTCCATCAGCTGCCAGAGTTTTCCACACAGTGAGTAAATTAAACATACCTGGCTCTGGGGAAGTAATGTGTCAAATCCATAGAAGATAAAGTAAAACAAAACAAATGAATTATAAAGCCTAAATGAAAGAAATTCACAAGAAAAGTATAGTCTCCCCTACAACCTGCCAGCCCTGACAGAGAGCCTCTAGGAGTGGAAGGCTATGATGGAGTGGACCTGGGCTTCACAGAGCACAGTGTGGTATCTGGCAGCCAAGCTTCCTGCCCTCTCCCAAATAGGTTGGAGCCTACGGAAGGAAAACAAAGCATCCTGAAAGCAGACTTTGTGTGTCTCACCCCAGGGCTGAGCTCCAGAGATCCAGAGCACAGACTTTTCAAAGTGATGGAAGAAAGCTAAACAAAGGATTTCACAGAAGCTATAATTAAGAAGGCTGAGTGCTTAGAGCATTTTATCCAAGTTGTCTTCCATTAAAAGTAACATTTCATAACATTCATCTTCAACTATCTGTCTCCATTGAGCCCCTATTTCTGCATTTGCTGTCTTTCTCCACTGCAACTGTGACAGTGATTAATCAAACTGTTTGATATTGTTCAACTTTTGGCAGGGGGGTGGGGAGGGATGGGCTATTGCTGGTTTTACAAATTGACCATTTTAATCAACTTCTCTCAGTAATGCTTATAGTACTCTTGAAACTATCAACTATTAAATCTGTTATTATGCAACATGAAGACCTACATAATTTGTCATTTTACTCAGGAACATTGAGGCAGTGTCTTTAAAGGATTCTTTCTCAGTAAATCTTTATATTTTGGGCTTATAATCCCAAAGTTGATTGCATAAATGCCTCTTGCAATTTAATTATGTTATTCATTAGGTAACAAATTTTACCTTCTGACATTTATGTGATATCATTATTTCCTACTTATTTAACTATTGGAGGTCATTTCCACATTTAATATTGTGTAGTGAAGACATTGTAGTGAAGACATTGTAGTGAAGACATTGTAATAATACTTATTTGGATTTGCTCATATATTTTCTCAGCCCTATCTAGCAGCATGAAAAGGTTCTTAATCACCTCTGTTGCACCATTTCAATTCAGTTGCTGAGAAGTATAGTTGGATTTTAGAATTTCTACTTGGCCTAAACTGTCAGCCTACATTAATTTAGTAAAGTGAAACAATTTGGGAAGAAATGGAATAGTTCATTTTCTAAGCATACAAAAGATTTCAATGTTTTGAGATGCTATAGAGACAAAAAATGAGTTTGCTATACATTGTAAGCAGTAGAAAGGGCTCTATATTTACTCCTGAAGATAATGTAACCTATCTGTTTTCTACAAATTATAACTTCTTGAAATTCCTGATCTGTTCCTAGTAATATCAAATACTGCCATTTCCTTCCTGAGTACTGATAGTAAGAAACAGAGCTATCACTACACTATCTTAAATGTGGACATGGTAGGTTCACTGATTTGTTCTTGTGAATAGCTGGAGCATATGTAAGTTGATGGATAGTACTTGCTGGAAGGCAACACTTAAGGATGGCTCAATACCAGTGATCTAAAATTGTTTCATATGACCTCTAGAATAGTTCCCACTTTTGACCTCTTTATTTTCACTAAAAACCTACTAGTTTCCCTGCTTCCCCTGTTAATCACAGGGCCTTGAATTTGTTTCACTTGCTTGCTCACCTGGTACTTTACCACTTGAGCCACACCTTCAGACCTCCTTCTTCTAATACTGCCTTCCCTAATATATTCTTCAAATGTTATCTGCTTTTTATTGATTATCTTTTGGACCTCTCATCTTGTCTTGTTCAAGGTAGAGTTCTCTTTGGTATTAACCAAACCTACTTTACCAATTTTCAACCCAATACCATATTCAGGTTACCACACATGACTGATCTCAGTTCTCTTCTAGACACCATGACCAAAAAAAAATCCTACCTCTTAGGTATGTTTTTATACATGTATGTGTAATTTTTAATTTTTATATCTAATTTAAATACCATCACTACAAGATATCTTCTCACTATCCTGGTTCACACTGACAGTTGCAGTCAAAGTTTATCATTACAATTTGTTTTATATGTGATTTGTTTTGTAATCTATCACTTAGTCTATACTGAGATTTTATAAGCCAGATTTTGGTACAAGAATCACAAATATGAGGCCAAGCTGAATGAGGAAGAGCCATAACATTTCCTTGTCTTTTACTCCCATCATTCTTCATGCATCTGGTCCTTTAACTAGTTCCTTTGTAACTCACCTCTCTTGTTTTCTTTCAATTGTAATACTTTATGAGTACTTAACTTACTTCACATTGAATCCCACTACCTGCTTCACCATTTCTCATCTCATCCCAGGACTGATCCAAGAAGATGTGATGACTGATCCAAGAAGATGTGCTTTTGCATTGTAAGTGATAAATAAAAGGGAAAATCATACATCTTTAAGTCATTTCCTTTTTGAATCTTAAAAAAAAAGTCATTTCCTTTTTGGCATCTGTCCTTGGGGGTCTCTATTTCTAGTAACAAGCCTTAGTTGGGTCCTATCTACTTTCTTTCTATTCAGTGTAGCATTAACACAGTCTCAATTTAATCACATCAAATCTGCCAGTACTTTCACTTAAGTCTCACTATTTTGATCTTCAAAAGTACAATGTATTGGTTCACCCTCCTTTCCATGGTTTCTATGATTCCCCTTCCATTCCCTCAATCAGATAAACTTATATACAAGATAAAGAGTACAGAAATCAAATATAGTGACAACAGGGAATAAACCAAAGGTTGTGGGGGGAAATCACTGCAACCAGTACACTAAAAAAAAACCCTCTTGTTTCCATTTCTTGGAGTTCATTTTGATAAGCATCACGATATGGTCATATGCACAGAGCTGGTTGAGGTATTGTGATCCTTCGTTTGTTAGGCCCTATGACCCCTTCCCTGTTGTTCTTCCTGGGTGCCCACGTGGCCCCTTCCCCAGAAGCCCTGGCACAGCATTCATAACCCATGTAACTGGTGCATCTGGGGGCGAGTTACCTCCCCTTCTTCTGAGGTCACATCCTGGACTGCCCCTGTCATGCCTCCTTTGGATTATGGGAAGTTCGCAGACCCCCCACCCCACCCCCAGCCCTCCACCGAGCTCAACTGTCCTCTCCCTGCATTAACTCCAAATCCACCAAAAGTCACCCCTTTCTCCCTTCCCTTCCTCTCTCTGCATGCTGCTATGGCACATGGCTGGCTGGCGGTATGCTTTTCCCACAATCAACTCTTTCTGCCCAAACCCCTGTGGCAGTTTCCTTTGGCTAAACCTTACTCTGCTAACAGTGTTATAGACATAGTCTAGTTATTACAAATGAGGGAAAACACACAGCCTATGTTTTTTGGACGTGGCTTGCTTCGCTTAATTTAATTTTTTTCAAGTCTTTCCATTTCCTTACAAATCGGAGGATGTAATTCGTTGTGATGGACGCATAGAATTCCGTGTGTGTGTGTGTGTGTGTGTGTGTGTGTGTGTGTACCTTTTTCTTGGTCCATTTATCTACTGAGGGGCATCTGGGTTGATTCCATATCATAGCTATGGTAAATAGTGCTGCAATGAACATGGTTGTGCCTCACTAGACACTATGTGGGAAATGAACTTTACAACCAGAGGGGAGAAAGCAGGAGAAAAAGGAGTTCAAAAAGAAATGTACTCATTGCCTTACTTACATAGCTGTATCCCTTCTGTACATCACCTTTACAATAAAATTTTTAAAAAAGTAAATGTATATACATCTTTAATAATCTATGTTTCCTTGTTTGTACTTACTGTTGCCTTAAAAACAGATGAATATAGGGTATTTGCCATTAATGAAAGGAGTAAGTTGGGATGATGATAACCCATAGTGGATGAAAATAAGTCAAACTGTTTCCTTAATTACTGTCTTTATATTCACTGTAGTCTAATGAAGTGGGCAGTATTGCTGCTTTTTTATTTTTCCTCTTTTTCTGGTACATGTTTTATTATAAAAATACTGTAGAGACGGGTTACAGTTACATAAGCAAGGTAATGAGTCCATTTCTTATTGAGCTTTTATCTTATAGATGGAGTAAATAAAACAGAGGAATTGAGATTAGTCCCACAAGATTAAAATAAAAAAAATCTCAGAAAATCCAACCCAAAAGGCAGTGTTCTTATCCTATCTTATGATTCTGCCCTACAACTGCCTGTAGAAAGGAAGCCAAGATCCCTAGAGAATTAGAGGAAAGAAATGCTGTATCTAGGTAGTTGTAGCACAAGCCAACACCCCCAGTTATTTATATAAGTTCTCCCCCTTTTCCCGTCTAAGGGAACCATTCCTACTCCTTGCCCTGCTGAAGTCTTCATTTCAAGCCATGAAATTCATCATGAGGCCCTTAGGGAAAGAGGGACAACCTCATTTCTATGATTAAAAAAACATAAAAAATCCCAAGTGCTACTTATAACAGGTTGAATTTATTCCAGGTAGTTTATGAATCAAATTTGTTCTTTTTCTTGTGTTAGAAGTCCATGAGAGTTGCTCCTTGCATTCCAAACAGATTTTTGAAGCCCCCATTTCTTTCATTCCATGATTCTAAATATACATCACTTTGGTTTGTTTGATCTGCTTATTTTGTAGAGAACTGCCTCTGCAATTTAATTTACTTCACGCTGCCCTTAACCTTGGCCACCATTTCAAAACGTGATAAAACCATTTATTAAAAGACCACAAGAGGAACAGGGTTGTTAGGTATATGTTAGGAACCTGAAATTCTGAATTTTCCCTTGACTTGCTATACTGAAAATAGTAAAATTGTTGTGGTTGTGCCTTCCCTTATGTTAAACCATGTCAACCTTGCTTTTAATACCTACTAAGTGCAGTGAGCAGAAGTAGAAAAAGAACAAATAAAGTGCTCTCCCTAGCACAATTATAATCATTTATCCCTTCATTTTGGGACACTAAAATATAAATTTCATTTAAAATATTTTCATGGTCTTTTCCTCAAGTAGTTAAGCAATTTAACTGTCATCTAATAGATGTTTCTGTAAGAAAATAAAGATACAACCAAAAGATCTTGTAACAAAATAAAGGGTAGTTAGCCTATTTTTCAGAGAAATAATTTTGTTCATGCATATTCATAAATGAATAAATTATTGCATTTTCATAAAAACAACCATGAAAATTAGAAAACATCAAATTATTTGTGTTAGAATTTGCATAAGCAAAAGAATTGAAGTTCTACTCCTGAACACACTGTCCTTCATTAATAGTATAACAGATCATATTAATGTTATCTTTATAAAGAGGAATGGACATGGACAAATTTAGCACAAAATTTCCCAATGAACACAAAGAACAAAATTTAGTATATGTAGTCATATTTTTCCTTTTATTGCTGTACATGACAGTCATTTAAAGTAATCACCCCATTATAACCACCTAAAGAATGCAAAAAACATCACTTTAGAAGAAATCAGATAGCATTAAGCTTTAATATGTGGACAGCTTATATACTTGCTTGTTTTACACAACACAAACTTGCAGCATTTAAAAATACATTTAAAAAGTAAGCTAGATTTACTTTAAATTTAGTAGATTCTACAGAAATCTCTTGTTAGCAGGGTGAATTTGATTAATTTCCTCAACTCCCCCTCTTCCCCCCCACCCCCGACCCTATCAGTTGCAATCCAAGGCAGAGGATGAGTTGGGACTCTGGTTCTAGGACCCCAGTGAATTGAAATGGGGCAAAAATTCTCTGAATCAGGTGAAAATATAAATTATTTTAAGAGGAATGAAGTTATGGAACTGCTTCAGTTTTGTTAATGTGATGTGAGAATCCAAAAGGGGAAAAAATCATTCAGAAAAGTCTATAGACTGATTTATGTGCAAGATTTATTTCTTTGCTCCCACTTGAAGAGGAGTTCCAAGCGGCTGAAAGCCAGAGAACAGCCAGGTGCTAGGAAGCTCACATTCTTCTACTTGACAGACTAGTTCATCAGTAAACATGGGAAATCATCATTCCTACCAAATGTCCTTGAATGCAGATAGGCTGCCTCAGGAATCACAATGTCTTGCTCAACTACTTCTCTGAATCCAAGAGTTTTAGTTTCTGAGAATTTGAGTTGGAACCTGTGATTCCCTAGCTCTGTCTACTTATTATTGATCACATAACAGAAATCTCAGTGAATATAAATTTGAACTAGATTATGAATTTCCTATTTTAAAGAGTGCCATGGATGAACTTAAATCTACCATTCTGCTATTTTTTCCATTTGTCTCATTGGAACTACTCCTTATTGCATTCTCTCCCCTTCTCCCTTTTTAAATCTTTGGAGATAGCATTATTTAGTAGCTCAGTTTGGTCTTGAATTCTGATTCTCCTGCCTCAGCTTCCTGTGTAGGTTACAGCTTCCTTCTTTTGATTTCTTATAAAAAAGAAATTAATGCCAGTCACCGGTGGGTCACGTCTGTAATCCTAGCTACTCAGGAGGCTGAGATATGAGGATCACAGCTCAAAGCCAATCATGGGCAGGAAAATCCATGAGTCTTTTATCTCCAGTCTTTTTAGCACCAGAAAACCAGAAGTAGAGCTGTGACTCAAGTACTCATCTTGAGCTGAAGAGCTGAGGGAGCGCACCCAGACCCAGAGTTCAAGCCCCCCACTGGAAAAAAAGGCAGAAATTAATTTTATTATTTTATTAATTAATAAACTGAAATTTTATTTCATTGCTTATAGAAATTGTAGCTTCCCATTTTGGTGGTTTCTTTGGAGATTAATGTATGTCTCTTCAATTTAGCAAACTTCATTGTATAAACTTCACAACTATGGAAGGGTATTTATTTGTATTGTTGGTGCGTTTTAACTTCAACATCTATTATAAATCTTGTCACTTGTCATTTTAGGAATAGTATTTTCTGAAAGAAACTGAATTTTTAAAAAACACATTTATTGGCATATTGCAGCTTTGGTGCTTTCTATTCTTTCCTGAAGATAAATCCCTCCATTTGGGAACATTTATTTTCAGCCTGAAGAATTTTCTTTCCTATTATGGGCCTTCTGTGGGAAGTTTTAAGGAAAAAAATACACACACACATACACATTGCTGACTATAGAAAATCTGACACTCAAAACTATCAACCTAGTTTATTTTCATTGTTTCTTTTTTTAGATCAAAATTTAGCTTTTATTCTTAATATACTTATATGCTATGCTTATATGGAGAACAAGGTCTGTTTCCTCTGAAAGTTAACCACCTGGCCTATGTTTCATCCATAAGAAATGTTAATAACTATCCATTAATCCTGCTAGAGAACTTCAGGGCTGGGGATATTAATTGATAATTTGATAAATAGATAAATTGATAGAGGGATGGTTTAATTTTTCTAAAATAATTAACTTTGTTCCAAGAATAGTCTCCCAGTTGTAACTGTCAATGTTAAGTTCCTTAGTGTTTTTTTTACTTTTTTCTTCTTTTGTCTAATCCTTTAAATATTTCGTGGGGTGGATTAGGGATGAGGCAAGTTGAGGAAAGTTTATTTTAAGGCATCAAGTTTATTTAATATTGGTGTTTCCTAATACTCTGTGATCTATTTAACTTGGTAAATAAGCTTAAACATAAAAATACTTTCCTGAAATTTTATGAAAACCTCAAATGTCAAACGTTGTAAAAATTCCCGTGGAAGCTGTGTGTGATTAATACTGTAGGTTTTATTACTTGGAAAAATGAGTTTATTACAATAGAGAAAAAGGGAATGTCTTCACATACACACTACACAATTTTCTCTTGCTACTAAGTTATTTAGTGGATAGATTACAAAATAATGAAACAGCTGGCAATGGATCTGTGGGACAGAATGCACACACCTGGAAATTATACACTCCAAAAGTTTCCATTGACATCTATAATAGATACAGGAGACAAATGACTTCAGTGGAGGGAAGATGGTGTATTTGTGTTTTTATAACATCAGTAAAATTTGTCATAGAGAGATCTAATCCTTGGAGGTAAGTTAAGAGTGACATGCAGAAAGAAGACTTGTTTTGGATATTTAAGATGTGATATTCAGTATGTAATTTCCTAGAGTTGTTTATTCCATACTTAATTATTCTCTGGAAGAATTAGTCCCCAGAAGAAACATGTATTAATTATATTCATGCTATCTTAACAGTATTTTTTCTAGTAATTTTTACTGGAATGGTTGGAGATCACATCAAAGAAATCAAGAATCAAACTTAAGAGTTTGAATTGAGAAGTAGAGAGAATGAGAATAATATGTCATGCTAATGACAGAAGATAGATTTATACTACTAAAGTTCTGGAACTAACTGGCTTCCACTTCTCTTTAGTCCTGTTTTTCAACATTTTATTTTATTTCATCATATGCCATCATAAATATGGTTCCAATAAGATGTATTGGTTTGTGTAAGCTAGATTGATGTGGTTTTCTGTGATATGCAACCAAGAGAGCCATGACAAAGATTTTCAGTGTATAAACAGTCTGAAATCCTCTTGAGTAACCCTTCCATTTTTTAGATTAGTGAACTGAGACTTGAAGTAGTTTTATAGCTGTGCAGTTGACTAAACCATCTAAAAAACACAGCTGATTTTAGCTTGTCACAACAGCCATAATGCATTTTCAAGTTAATCTTTATGTTGTTAAAAGGAAAAATAAAGCAAGTTGCTTTGTGACAAAATGCGAAATAAAGGCATGAAATGATTACCCTTTAGAAAATGAATTCACATCCATTGTTCTGGTCCTAGAGCTTGAAGTCAAGGAAGTCAGGACTAGGTACTGTCCTTAAGCTTTTTTTTGGCTTAAAACTATCACAGTACCACTTGAGCCAGTCACAGTTGTAGCTTTTAGGAGGTAAGAGGCAGATCGTCTTTGTTACCCAGGCTAGAGATGAACTGTAGTCCTCAGATGTCAAGCCCCCTGTACATCTAGGACTAAAGGCCCTGCACCAGATGACATTTAGTTAATGCTGAATTAAGGACCAAGACATGAGCCTAGGTGAACTGGGAAATGGAAGATAATCAGTATCTCCAAAGTCTTCCTACAGGTTAATCCTAATAGACTTGGGATGCAGTTTTACCTGTATTCATCCCAGAAGGCTGGAGAACCAACGGGAAAGGAAAACATCCAAGTTTATGTGACAACTCTCTCCATCACCTGTTTATTAAAGTGTTTAAGTCCAAGTAGCCATAGATTCCATGCAAATCCGTCTCATTTATAGGAAACGATTCCCATAAGCATTTCTGATGGCATCAGAGAACAGAGAAAATGAGAGCATATCCTAATAAATATGCACTTTTCAAATGAAGGCAGTTTCTAAAAATCTTCATGAAAACAGAACAGATGCAAAGATTATGAAAATATTCTTAGAACATTGGAATTTCTAAGTTTGAAAATCACGGATACTTTGTTCAAGGAAAGCAATTGAATGGCAGAAAAAAAAGAAAAACAAAACAAAACAGTATTTTAAGTTGCTCTGTCCTCATTTCTATATCCCAAGTTCTCTAAGAGATTTTTTAAAAAATCAACAGTAGTGCAAGTATGTTGCCTGGAAACCTGTAGCCTCACAGAATAGTTACAGCCCTTCTTCCCCCAACCCTCTGTCACTATTTTCTATTTCTGGGACAGCACAAACTATTTGATTTGAACAGCCTTCAGAACCAGCCTTCCTTTATACGATGTAGCAGACGTCTATCTGCTAGAATGGTGAGACAACCAATTTCTATTGCTTCAGCTACTAAGCTTATGATGCTTTGTAAAGGCAGTCCTAGCTAGGCAATACAAACTCAACAGCTGATATAAGCAGATAGAACCAACATTCAGTTCATTTGAACTTCAACTGAAATTATCCAGTTTGTAAAATAGAAATGCACAATAAACAGAAGAAAAATAAACAGAATCTTAGAGAGTTGTAGGTCATTATCAAGAAGACCAACATTTACATAATAGGGCCTTAGAGAATAAAGCAACAGAAAAACAACTTGAATAATGTCCAAACAGAGCATTTTCTGACTGCTTATAGAAACTATGGAGAGCAAAAGGAGTAGTAGTCTGATGTACTCAAAGTCCAAGAAAATACTAACCTGAGGGTTTTATATCCAGTAAAACATCTTTGACTGAGATGACATTATAAGGGGGGGCAAGTTCAGGGAACATGATGGGAATTTGACTGAAATACAGGTATACAGCATTATTCAAAGAAACATTATGTTCTTCCAATACATACATATACCTATGATAAAATTTAGTTTACAGGGCTGGGAAGGTGGCTCAGTTGTAGAGCGCTTGCCTTGCATGCCTGAAGCCCTGGGTTCGATTCCTCAGCACCACATAAGCAAAAAGAAAAAAGCCAGAAGTGGCACTGTGGCTCAAGTGGTAGAGCGCTACCTTGAGCTGAAGAGCTGAGGGACAGTGCCCAGACCCAGAGTTCAGGCCCCACGACTGGACCCAAAAATAAAAATTTAGTTTACAAATTAGCTACAGTGATTAAAAATAAACCAATTATCATAAGGATACTATACTAAAGTTTCCAGCATCACTATATTAGTGCTTTGGTACCATTACCAAATAAAAGATTACATGAATACAAAGCACAGCAACTGATCTAATAAGTAAGATGGCTACTAAGAGACCATCAGTAAGCAGTGCACAGTGAGAACCCACTGGATACAGGACTGATATACCTCACAACAAGATTTCATTGTGCTCCTCAGAAGAAGCAATTTAAAACTCATGAATTGCCGGGCGCTGGTGGCTCACACCTGTAAACCTCACTACTCAGGAGGCTGAGAACTGAAGATAACAGTTTGAAGCCAGGCCAGGCAGAGAAGTTCCTGTGAGACTCTTATCTCCAATTAACCACCAGAGCTGTGGTTTAAAGTGGTAGACTGCTAGCCTTGAGCAAAAGAACAGTGCCCAGGCCCTGAGTTCAAGCCATAGGACTGGCAAAACAAAAAAAAAATTAAAACAAAACAAAAAAACATACAACAAACTCTTGAATTGATGAATTGTTTATTTCTGAAACAAATATAACACTTTCAGATCATGTTTGACCATGTGGAGCTAACTTTACAGAAAGCCATGGGTAAGTAGAGACTACTTTGCATCATTTTTGTTTATCCTGGTTTATAAAATTTAAGATCTTAAGTTTAACTATAAATATATCCATTATATTTAAATAGCAGATACTTAAAATGCCATTCAGTATAGGCTGACAAAATTGACTTTAATTCTTTAAGGAAAAATAAATACTTGTGCTTTATGTAAGATGAAAGAAATAAAATGGAAAGGCTTGGAACAAATTATATTAAGTGAGGTAAGCCAGGCCCAAAGAAACATAGGTCCCATGGTTTCCATTATTTGCAATAACTAGTATATGTCTGAGATAAGCAGAAAAGTTCAGATAAGTTGATGTTAGGTGAAATGAATCCCAAGATAAGGATTCAAATGTTTTTTCTTTCTTGCTATTGTTTCTAACATATATATGAGATAATTTCTTTGTTGCTTTGTATGTCCCTCTCCCACAGTATAACCCCTGCTTTCATTGTATTTGATGTTGGTATAATTTGTGGAGGGGAAGGGCAAAAACAAACCGTTTAAATAGGGATACAGGTGGACCCACTGAAGCCGTTGAAACACTGAGATGTACAAGTTGTTATTTTGAAAAACAAACTTTACAACTTTGGCTGGGTGGGTCAGGGGTGGGGGGGAGGGGTGTGGAGGTGGGAGATGGGAAGGGATGGAAAGGGGAAAAAGGGGAAACAATGGAGGAGGCAACAATGCTTGATAAGACATGTACTCATTACCTTGCCCATGTAATTATAACCCCTCTATAAGGTATTTTCACAATAAAAAATTTTAAAAAAAGAAATGTAGGTTTGTATCATCATATATCTAGTTTATGAATTTAATTACCTAAAAATTATTATTTACTAGTGCTTCTATTTATTACCAATTTATTGAATACCACCCTAGAGGCCTGGAGGAATTTTTGGCACTATAAATACATTCTTTTGATTTATGATATTTTTGGAGTTGCTATTAATGCAATGGATCTTTCCTAGAAGAGAAATACAGTGTATTTGCTCAACAATTCTCATACATTTTTCCTTTTAAGGGTCATCTCATGGTGCATACATTCAAGTACTGATTAAATGTATTTACAATAGCTTTTACTCATTCTTATTCCAACATCAACTCTGGCTGAAATTTAGAAAATAATTTTCCTTAATGGCTCCCCTCTGTTGAGATTCTCAACTATTTGAAAACAATCACAGGTTAACCATGATAGGCAATAAATGCACAGACATTGAGCTAGCCTTACTCATGTAACTTCAACCTCTCTATACAGTATTTTTACAATAAAAAACAGACATTGATCTAGGTTCTCTAGCACATAAAATTAATATTTAGTCTTAATATTTCTTATAAGAGCTTTCAAGTCTGATAGCAAAGATAGTTTTCCACAAAAAAGGAGTTCCACCGTTTTAAAAAGAAATGAAAAATTTTAAACTTTTAAATATTCCATGGATGGGCTGTGAGTATAGCTCAACAATTATTTTCCTAGTATGCATGCTTAAGGTCCTGGGTTTGACCCACAGCAGAGCAATTAATCAATCAAAGATGTCCCATAAGAAGCATTAGTACTGCTTACCTGACATGCAATTTCCTAATTGCCACTCAAATGTTCTAACTTTGACTTCCTAAATATATATTTTGGTTTTATTTTGTTGCTGTTGGTTTGTTTTAGTTGTGAGACTGGGACTTGAACTCTGCACCTGACACTTTTGCTCATTGGCTAGCATTCTATAAATTGACCCATGCGTCCAACTCCTAAATATATATTCTGGCAGATCTGACTGTATTGAATTTCAAGTTTATTTGCTTTTTCCTCTCTTCTGTTGTCCCAAATATTCAGTCATGATATTCCTCTGTAAAACTCTCTACTTAAATAAGTTTACTAAGTTTCTTTCAGTTAATGTAAATTTTAGATTCTACAAGGATTGTACATGTACAATCCAAATTGTGTTCCTTCTAGTCATTATGTAGCATGATGCTTTGTAAAGAGCATATATAGGTGATTAATATTTAATTTCTAGATTGCAATGTATTTTCTTAATATGCTTTTCTGATAAAAATATATAAAAATATATATAATATACATATATTATATATATATGATCTGGGGATGGACTGACCCATCTTTAGGCATGCTAGCAGGCACTTTATTACTGAGCTACAAGTATGGCCACATCCCTGAAAATAATCTGTTCTCACTCTATGCTTTCTTTTTCCTTTCATGTTTTCCATAGTTTCTGAGCTCAACCTCAAAGTGAGCAAATGTGCCTTTCAGCAAGTTCTAACAATTTTAATATTTCTATTTCCTCTGAATGTCTCCAATAATTATTTTATTCCCTTTCTTTTCACTAAATGAAATTAGCTTATGCTTCACATTTTCATTTGCTTTCAGGAATCACACTTTGACTCAGTTGGCACTTACTTAAAAGGTTTGCCCTCAGTGTAAGAAGCTGCTGGAATTTTTTCTCAAGGCTAAAATTCTAACCCTCCTTCCTTTTAAGGTATGCTTTTATTACAACATCAATTCTAGCATTATACAATACTTCATGAGGATTAAAGGTCACATTTGCTTTGCCCATACTTGAACCAGTCTCATTCCTACTATGGTAAAAGAGTTTTCACTGATATTTCAACTAATTGACTACATACTTTCCTGCACTTGGTTGCATTGTTTTTCACCTCATTATTCTCACTCCTAAATCCTCCATTATACTGTCGGCATTCAGTCATGCACTGTTTCTGTTTTATATATATATATATATATATATATATATATATATATATATATATATATCTATATTCGTGTGTGTGTGTGTGTTAAACCACACAAATATAAAGGTTCACAAATAAAAATGCAGAGCTCACCAGTATACCAAAAAACAAATATCTGTGTTGTAGCTACAGGCAAAAGAATGAATATATAGTAACTATTAAAAAAGCTTCCTTCCTGTCCATTCACAATCACTACTCACCTTCTCCCAAAACAGATACTCATAATGTTACTTTTCTTGTTCTGTTTTATAGCTTTATTTCCCAAAGATGTATTGCTATAGTTTAAATGGAATCCTATAGTATGTGATCTTTCATAGCAAGCTTATTTTCCCAAATAGTGATTATGGAATCTCTTCATGACACTGAGCATAGAGGCAGCAGGATTTTCATTCATATGCAACTGTTCTCTATGATAGTCTATTGAAAAAGTAGCACATTATTGATCCATTCCAAGGCTCAGGAGTATTTTTGGTGCCAGTACTGGAGCGTGAACTCAGGGCCTGGTTACTGTCCCTGAGCTCTTTCACCCAAGGCGTTCTATCACTTGAGTTACAGGTCTACTTCCAGAATTTTGGAATTGACTGGAGGTAAGATTTTCACAGACTTTTCTGCCCAGGCTGGCTTTGAATCACAATCCTCAAATCTCAGCTTCCTAAGTAGCTAGGATCAGAGATATGAGTCACTGCTACCCAGCTTAAGGATATCTTAATGGTTTCTGCTAATAATCTTATGAGAATATTTCCATTTCCTTTCAGGTATAAGCAACCTGTTGAGTGAATATTTAAGACTAGAATTTCTAGACTACCAATTACATGTATGTTTAGCTTTAATAGATATTACTTTTTAGAAAGTAATTTTATATAAAACATACTGAAACACTGTAGGTTTTTCCTTTCTTCAAGGTCTTTGTCAATATTTAATATTTGGTTGGCCATTCTTTTGATTTCATTAATGCCATGTATTGGCTGTGTCTTTAATAGAATCTTTTTTTTTTTGGTCCGGTCGTGGGGCCTGAACTCTGGGCCTGGGCACTGTCCCTCAGCTCTTCAGCTCAAGGCTAGCACTCTACCACTTGAGCCACAGGCCACTTCTGGCTTTTTTCTTTTTGCTTATGTGGTGCTGAGGAATCGAACCCAGGGCATCATGCATGCAAGGCAAGCGCTCTACCACTGAGCTACCTTCCCAGCCCCTTTAATAGAATCTTATGAACTTTTAATATACACTTATATAGTGACTAAAGAAATTGAGTTATTTTTATTTATTGACTCTTTATATCAACTTCTGGTATGTTTCTAGTCTAATCTCTTTCTTGTCATTGTGTTGTCTGCTTTTCCATCATTTACATTTTACAAAAGTTTATTCTTAATATAATTTGTCAGTTTTATGAAGCTTGTAATTTAATTCTCTCACTTTGTTCTTTGATGAATCAGAAATTTTATATATCTATATCTATAATCCCAGTTATGATTTTTATGTTCTTTTTAAGGAAGGAATACTGACATGAAAATATTATCATTATTCTTTCTAATTTAGATCATTATGCTTATTTAGGTCAATTATCTACCTGCAATTGATTTTGAATATTTTGTAAGATAGAAGTCCTTTTCAAAGTTTCCTCCTTATGAATACTGATCAATCTAGATCACTTAAAATTTAACCTTAGTTAGGCCTTATTGACTCATACCTATATTTCTGAATTTCAGGAGGCCTGAGAGCTGAAGATCAAAGTTCAATGTTAGTACAGGAAGACAAATTAAGACTCTTGTAGCCAAAAGCTGTAACTAGAGGTACAGCTCAAGTGAAGAGTATAATCAAGCCCTAATATTAGCCCAAAATAAATTAAATAATAATGAAGATTCACTCTTACCATCTTGCTACTTTCATTATTAAAAAAAAGTTCATGCACATTGAGTATTTCTACTCAATGAAATTGTCCTACAATCAATCTAACAGCAATTCCTATAACTTTATTTTATGGTATCTGGAAGAAAATAATTTATACTTCCTTATTCTTTTTTAATGATTAATTTGAATATGCATGTTTTTACAATTAGCTTGTCAATTTTCACAAAAATCTTGAATTTTATTGTAATCCCAATACTTGAAAAATAGATGTCTTCACTAAATGTGTCCAACTCATGACATGTGCTATCCATGGATTTTCTTCAATTTTTCTGAATGCTTTATAATTGCAAGAAAATGTGGCTCAACTCTATGTTTATTGGCGATTATTTGAAATGTTGGATATTTAAGATAATCTTAATCTTATGTTAGTTTTCAGTTTTTTTCAGTTCTTAAAAATGCAGGTAATTTTTATATCAATCCTTTATGAAATGATTGCAATAAAATTTGTAATACTTCATTTGTGATTCTCTACATGCATAGTAATGCTATCTAGAAAGTTAGCATCATTCCTTACTAATCTTTGTGTATATTACCTTTTCCTTTACCTTAATAGGGACCAACAATATAATGTTGGGAAAAAACTCATATAATGACCACCTTTTTTTTCCCAATCCAAAAGTATTTTTACAAGTCTACCATTACATACAAGTATGGAGTATGGTTGTCAACTCTTCAGATTTAGGAAATTTAAACCAACTGTTGAATTACTTCAGTTTGACCTGGCAGACTGGAATGCTTGATTTAAAAAGTTAATTATAAAGTACAGAAGATTCAGAAAATGAATTGAGGCAAAGGTTATTAAAGAAAAAAACCCTTCCTGCAAGAGAGTATTACATGTAAGAGAGTGATTCTGAAAGGATTTATTGCCGAGTTAAATTTGAATAGTGAGTTTGAAGCAGTAAAGATAGTAAGTGTTGTGTACATTAAAGGATAAAGAATTGTCTCATTCTCTTGCAAAATTGGTATCGTTCTCTAAATGCAGGGCACCACTTCAAGTTAGCAAGAATAATTTCAAAAGCACTGCCCCAGGGAGAAAGCATGGGAAAGACTCATCTCCAACAGATGCTCTGAACCGTCAGGTAGAAAATGTTGCAATAAAGGTTCTGGGCACCTTGAATGGGATGAGGATGCTTAAGAATTAAATCAATACTTCTCCCAGCATGGAGCTAGGCCTCTAACAGAATTAAAGGAATCAATCACTAGAATCCAAGAAGCAGGGATAGTGTATTCAGTTCCGGGGTCACAGAACCAGGAGGATATAAAAGGACTGACCTCCATGAAAGCTCTCACCCTAACTCCCCAAGAAAAGACAATGATCTCACCTGAAGGAGAAGACACGAGGAGCATTATTAGAGCTGCTTAGGCCATGGAGAGGCTCAGAGGCCCGTGTCCCTGCTGAGAATGTGACAAAAGTTTTCCCTCTCTACGCTTATGTTTTCTTGAGATAAAGGAGAAGACTGGAATTATAATTAAGAATTTCTGGTTAAGTTCTAAAAACTGAAAAAAATACAGAAGAACAATCTCAATATTCAAAAGGTAGCATTTTTTTCCAGATAGTCTGGACACGTTGAACAAAATTTCAAGGGTCTCAGATAACTTATTTTTGCCATTTCTAAGTGTATTGTGGGTTCTGGGGATTGAACTTGATCTGGATGCTGTCTCTGAGCTCAAGGTTAAAGGCTCAAGGCTACAGCTGTAATACTTGAGCCACAGTTCTACTTCGGGTGTTTTGATGATTTAATTGTAGTAAAGGATTTTCCTGCCCAGGATGGCTTTGAACTGTGATCCTCAGATCTCAGCCTCCTGAATAGCTAGGATTATAGGCCTGAGCCACATGTCAGGCTTTGACTTAAAATTTTGTGTGCTGTAATCTACCCCTATTGAAAGGTGATATAATAAAGCTTCAAAGAAATTCATCATCACTACTGTGGAAAAGAGTTGCTCTGAACAATTGTTTTTGTTGTTCTATTTCCCAGCATTCCCGATCTTTCATCAGCACCCTGAGGACCAAAAGGGAAAATTGCTTGAGCAATGGTGTGGAGCAGATTTTGAGCAAAGAGGAACAAAACATGATTCATGCATAAGACAGCTTCCAGAATCAGGGCAGGTGCTGAGGATTCTACCAACTGACACATTCGGATAGCATTTATTCAACAGAATCAAGGTTTAGAAAACTTAGTTTGCTAGATCTTCATCCAATTAGGAAGTTTACAGATTGATTTGGTCTGATTCAGGTGTGTATCCAGTACACGATTTCTATTTTATTTATTACAACTAACAACTAACATTTTTTTAGGATACCTCAAAAACTATCCAACAATGTATGAAAGCACAGAGAATGGTTTCATGAGCATTATTTGCATTAGAACCAGGTAAATAATCACCACAGGTGTTTTATCTGTACACACCCCAAGTCCCATTTATGCCACAGGGTTATGTCAAGAGATTTCCAGACACCATTATCATTTCATCTACATTTGTCCTAGTATGTAGCTTTAAAGGACAAAATTTCAGTGAGGGATCATGCATTTCCCCTAGGAATGTACAAAGTTCTAAGCCCGTGTGCTTCTCTGAAGGAAAAGAAACTTAAGCCTATAAAGTTCTGAAAAAAAATGGAGGTGAAGTAACTTTTGACAAAAACTCAAAATGGTGGCTACCTTTCAGGAGAGAAGATCTATGACTGGTCCTCTTTTGGATGAGCAGGGAGAGAATGGGGTGGGGTGGGGGTGGGGTGGGGGTGGGGTGGGAGGTACAAACAAAACAACCAAACAGACTGAAAAAAAATCCCATCAAACATGAACACATGGGATGAAGTAATTCTAATTTTTTAAAGTCTGAGTATGCTCTGGTGTGAAGGTTGGGAATAGTAAGGGTGCTCTCTCATTTTCCTGGTGCTTCATTATCAAGAGCCCTTGCTGAAGGCTGGAAGTGGTACTGGATACTGGAGAGCAGGCCTCCAAGGCTTGAGTCAGCCAACACTCTCATCTATGGCTGATGAGGGAGCAGAAGCACTGAGAATTTGGGGTCATCGGAGCTGCCCCAGGCCTGCGGAGGCCAGAACAGGAGCTGACAGAGCCCTTCAGGATTTACTGAACTCTGAAGCCAAGGAAAATTAGAGACATGACTTTCCATCTTGCCAGTGAAGGCTAAGGGGGAGGCGCAAGAGCTAAGCAGCTCAACTAAATATGCAAGCCCTGTTGAAGGCAAGTCTCTGATCCAGATCACAAACACCTGACTCCAATCATCTAAACAAAGTAACAACAAAGCCCTGTCTATTGATTACAGGTGTTACTTTTTTCCATGGGTCTTAACTTTTATTTTCACTGGTTCTTTGTAAGTGATGTTTAGAATATGATAAAGAACATATTTCAAGGAGCCATGAACAAACAATGAACTGAGTCAGCCTCAAGAGTCCATTTGGGTAGCCCAAATATTAGACAACATGTATGAAGAAATGAGTGATTCTAGCAATTATTAAAAAATTTATAAGCCCAAAGGAAAAATATACATGAAAAAAATAATATCAGGGACAGAGAAACATAGACAAGAAAACACTATGCTAAGTCCTCATGAATTCAAATATCCAGTTAACATTCAAATGCGCTAGACATCTTCAAATGGTTTCATAGATTATTTAAATATGTTTTACACGTGAAATGTTTTTGGTATGAATCTGAAGAATCTTTTAATAGTTTTTACCTTAAGCTTTTTTACTCCTTTTAATTTATAATCTGAAGAAATTGGGCATGATATTTTTATACATGGATGGACATTGCTCATTTATATTTAAGCTGTCATTTAAGAGTGTTCATTTGGGGAGGGGAAGGGAAAGAACAAAATGCTGAACTAAGGATACAGGTTGACCCACTGTAACAATGAGATGTACAAGACACTGTTGAAAATGAACTTTACAACTTGGGAGGGAGGAAGGGCGGAGTTGAAGAGTTTGAGAGGGAAGGCATGGTAGGGGAAAAACAAAGGAGGAGGCCATAATGCTTGATAGGAAATGTACTCACTACCTTACTCATGTAAATATAACCCCTCTGAACAGTATGTTTACAATAAAAAACATAAAAAAGAGTTTTCCCTACTCTCTATATTTTCTACAAACTAGCAGTTACTTTGAGAAATTGATGATATTTGATCAGATTCTCAGATACATTTTCAAGTTTTTTGTTGTTTTGTTTTGTTTTTAGACAAGGTTTCTATGTTGCTCATGTTGGCCTTGAACTCTCAAGTCTCCTGTCTCAGTCTCTGGAGGGCTAGGATGACTGGCAAGTGCCCCTAGCCTAGCAATTTCAAAATTTCATAGATACTTTAAAGGCAGTATTGTATATTATGATGATGAAACTTTTATTGTTTTTTTTCTCCATCAGCTCAGGTATATATGGTCCTTGGAAAATGAATTGCAGAGTTTCTTTGACTGATGATATTTAATTTTGTTTTAAAATTTTCAAGCCAGATAAATCTTTGGAATTTCCTTTTTTTGTTGCCAGGATTAGTGAGTTATCTGATCGGGTAAAATAATCTGTGGCTTATTCATTGTGTTGATTTGTGATTAAATTTTCCTTTACGATTACAGCATGATTCTTAAATTTTTCATTGCATTTTTAATATAAAAAATACCATCCCTACAATCTAGCCCTCCTCAGTAAAGGGTTAAATTTGCCCTAGAAAGAATTCTATCTTGGAATACAGGTGGTGCTGAGGCTTCAAAACATGCCTGTCTGTTTCTGCCAGGGCAGAGTTGGAAACAGACCTGAGCCTCGTAGGTTGCTTTGGTGACCATTCATAGAGACACACTTTTGGAAGGCAATGGGACCAAAAGAATTTCTCTTTTGTCGTCTCAGATGAAAACACAAAATAATGGGTCAGTTTTAAAGAAACTTTAATGTGTTCATCAATAACCTCATTCCATTGAGTAGAAAAAGCATAACCTACCTCAGGTAAACTTGTGATTCTAAAGGTTGGCAAAGTTCACTTGATGAATCTTGACGTGTGTTTGAGAAGTGCTATATGTAGCATTTGGAAGCATGGATGGCAGCTCTTCTCTGGAAACCTTGCATATAGATGAGATTAGCAGAGGACAAAGAAGAGAGTTAAAGTAGCTATGTGTTTACAGTGATTTCCATATTCATAAGGCCTCACAATACTTTACTGAAACCCAACAGTCTTACATCATGGCTCATCTACACTTGTTGGCCAGTAAGTTCTCTTGGACTCTGTAGCAGCTTCAGATCCTAATTACTGAAAAGGCTCAGGTAGAAATCCTGTTAATGCAGGGCCAATAACTGTTAAAACTCCCTTCTGAAGCCTTCTATTCATCAGACCATTTTGGGTGTAGTTTCTGTTTGCTTAGTATAAAAGTGTCAGAGCTGGTGAGTGCAAATTAAAAGGATATACACAATGCTAAGAACTGGAGAAAATGAAGTAACATAAATGTGAAAATGATGAATTATTCATAACTGTATTATCTGATTATCACTACAATCTAAGGTGTGTATATTTCTATGAGTATTTTAAACAGGTATATACATATACCTGTAGGACTATATACATAAATTAATATGAATACATACATATATGGATATGAATATGTTGAGTTAAATTTAATCCTCCCTTCAGAGATTCTTAAGACAAGATGCCTGGATTCCTTTTCTTGGTATCACTCATGAATGTGCTCAGTGGCAGGGAGGTTGAAATGGCTCCCAGTGAAATTCTCAACTCAGATGTTCAAAATCTTAAGTATATCCTGGACACTGGTGTCTCCATGCTTGTAAACCTAGCTATTCAGGAGGCTGAAATCTGAGGATCATGGTTCAAAGCCAGCCTGGGCAGGAAAAGTTTGTGAGACTCTTTTTCCCCAATGAATTCCAGAAGTAGTGCTGTGGCTCAAGTGGTAGAGTGTTAGCCTTGAACACAAAGTGACTCAGAAACAGATCCCAGGCCCTGAGTTCAAGCCCAAGGACCAGCAAAAAATAAAAACAAACAAAAAATAATGTAAGTATGATTTCACTGCACTTCTTTTTTTTTAATTTAATTTTATTTTTTTTGTGAACATACTGTACAGAGGGGTTACAATTACATGGGCAGGATAATGCATACATTTCTTACCAAGCATTGCAGCCTCCTCCTTTTACCCTTCACATCCCTTCCCTACCTCCCCCCTACCTCCCCACCCAATCCTACCCCCTCCCCACGCCCCCACCCCTGCACCAACGTTGTAAAGCTCATTTTCAACATAACCTTGTACTTCTCATTGTTACAACAGGTCCAACTGTATCCTTAAACGACTTGTTTTTCCCCATCTCCTCCACAATTTATACTGACATCAAATATAGTGAAAGCAGGGGTTATACTGTGGGGGAGGGACATACAAAGCAACAAAGAGATAATCTTATGAATGCGTTAGAAACAAAGCATTAAAATACATATCTAAGGGTTCATTTTCCTAACATCACATTATCTGACCTTTTCCGCTTGACTCATACATATACTAGATATTGCAAATAAGGGAAACCATGGGACCTATGTTTCTTTGGGCCTGGCTTACTTCACTTAATATAATTTTTTCCAAGTTTTTCCATTTCCTAACAAATGGGGCAATGTCATTCTTTCTGAAGAGAAACTTCTCTGAAGAAGAAAGAAGGATGGCCAATAGACACAGGAAGAAATGCTCAACCTCCCTAGCCATAAAAGAAATGCAAATCAAAACAACATTGAGATACCACCTCACCCCAGTTAAAATGGCTATAATCAAGAACTCTAACAACAACAGAAGCTGGAGGGGATGTGGACAGAAGGGAACCTTACTTCATTGTTGGTGGGAGTGTAAACTTGTTCAACCACTTTGGAAAGCAGTATGGAGGTTCCTGAAAAGACTTCACTGCACTTCTTATGTGAATGTCAGTAGCTTTTAATTAACTCTTACATGTGAATTTAATCATTTTACCAAGGATGACAATATATGTGTAAATCGTGACATTCAAACTATGACTTTACTAAGCATTATCGCTGTTTGAGGAAAAGAAAACATATGTAAGACTTTAACAGCAACATAAGTGTTTTTTGTTTGTTTGTTGGTCGTGGGGCCTGAACTCTGGGTCTGGGTTCTGTCCCTCAGCTCTTCAAGGCTAGGACTCTACCACTTGAGCCACAGCACCACTTCTGGCTTTTTCTGCTTAGGTGATGCTGAGGAATCGAACCCAGGTCCTCATGCATGCCAGGCAATCACTCTACCACTTAGCCACCTTCCCAGCCCCCTAAGTGAATACATTTATATAATGAAAATTAACTGCACAAAGACACATGCATTGAATTAACTAGCATGGACTAGACTATGCCACCAGTAGTGAGAGACCACATTGTGGTAGATGACTGGTAACTGAAAATGTGGTCTGATCGCATGGCAGCATCTATTTACCCATTTGAAAAATGGAGTTCATATTAAGTACAATCATTTCTGAGGATCCTATGATATAGTAGGTATTTAAATGTTATAACTTTTCCTTTTTCTTTGGTAATGAATGTTTTTACTTTAAAAATGTTAATCATAATGTAATTGAGAATGAACTTAGCATCTTTGATTATGTACCCTAATATTCTAACTTTTCCTTCAGTGTTCTGAGCAGTTTATTTTCACAAGGAAAACTCAATTGTATTGCTTTGAAAGTAAATCAAAATATATTCTTTTAGCAGGGCCCTGGGGACACTCAACTGTAATCCTAACTACTCAGGAAGCTGAGATTGGAAGCCAGCCTAGGTAGAAAAGTCTGCAAGACTTCACCTCCAATTAACCACAAAAATACCAGGCTAGAGGTGTGACTCAAGTGGTATAGCAGCAGCCATGAGCAAGAAAGTCAAGCAAGTTGGACTGTTGGAAAATACATTCTTCCCATTCCCATGACAAACCAGCTGCATGGCATTTGCTACTTGAATCTAGAGTAAACGTTTCTTTCCAGTGGATTATTTTCCCCCCATTAGAATCGTCAAAATTCCCTTCCCAAAATGTATCACATCTCTTGATATTCATCTTGAGATGGGAACCTAGTGTTGCAGAGCTCTTTGAGCTAGTTCTGAACTACAATCGTTATATACAATCATTTAATTTTTTTAAATTTTCTTTTCTCAAAGAAGGTAATTTGAATTTCCAGCTCCACATCTTTAAGTGAAAGGAATGACAAGAACAAGTAGAACTCCTATATTTCTTAAAAAAGTAAACTATGTTACACATATTTAAAATATCATAACTTAAAAAGTAGCTAAAATTTTCATTTATATTTAATTTCCTTGTTTAAAAATTAGACTCTGTGATACTAGTCATGTAAACCTAAGCTTTTACAGAAAGTTATTTCCAAAGGACTGTAAGTGACTTTTAGAACCCTTATTGCAAGTTCCAGTGGTGACCTTCTTTTACTCCAATGGAAAAGCTTTACATTTCATGAGCCTTGAATTAAAGGCATTAATATATGAATCATCAATTCCATTTCAAAAGTGGCCTATTTTTAGTTATCTTAGGGACTTTAGACATTTTATTTCTAAGCCATAAAGGCTTGAATATTTTACAGTTTACTATTTTGGTGTCACTTACCCATAATCCCAGCTATTGGAAGCAAAGTATTATAAATTTGATGTCATTAGCAGCAGCAAATGAGACTATATCTCAGAAATAAAACACAAAAGACAAAAGACTGGCCTTATTGCTCAAGAGGTAGACCACTGGTATGTGTAAGGCCCTGGGTTAAATCCCCTGCATTTCAAAATAAGCAACAAAATCAAATCTCTGTAACACAAAGATCAAATATGACAACTTATCATTAAAAATTTTTTAAATTTCTCAAAACTTTATTCATGATATAAAACTTAGGTAGGAAAACCAGGATATAAGATCATGTACCCCACCTTCATTTTTATTGAATATTCCACTGATTTTTTATCACATATTTTAATTATAGCCAGTAATTAGAATATTTTTTCTACCTTTATAGTAAGATCTCAGATTGGCAATTACTTTAGAAAATAATCGACTGTTTGGAGATTCTGGATGATCATCTGAAGCAACTAAAATGCTTAAACACCAAAAGAAACCCAAATAATCCAGAGTTTGCTAAACTTGGAGAGTCTGATACTTTAGGTGGATGTTAAAGAAAAAAAATCAAGTATTTGCCACTTCTTTTATGTGGCAAATCCGAGGCAAGCACTCAGGCCCTGGGTCCTGTCCTTCAGCTTTGCTTTACGTTGGCATTCTCCCAGTTGAGTCAAAACCCCACTTTTGGGCCTTTTGGTAGTTAACTAGAAATAAGAGTCTTACAAATTTTCTTACCAATCTAGCTTCAAACTGAGATCGCAAATCTCACCTCCTGAGTAGTTAGGCAGGAGCCACCAGCATCCAGCAAAAGTATCTGTCATATTAAAAAAATGTTAATATAATTCCGATTCTTAATAGAACTGAATCTTCTCTACAATATTTTCACCGAATTATTTGCTCTTTGAATGAACATGTTGTGTTCCAGCAATCTCTCTGCAAGTTTCTCTTTTTAACATGTCTGTTACAATGAATTATGTTGGAGTAGATGGATATTCTTTGTTGCTTCTTCCTATTAGAATTAGCTATCACTTATGAATAACACAAGTATAATTCTTGTTTCCTATGACAGTTCTTGGGAATAGTTGACAATTTGACTTTTTTCAGGTCGTTTCCAGAATAGAAAAAATCCAAATTCAAACATATTTTTGATTCTGTTTTTTTTTTAACTTCTGGACATTTCCTTATCTTTATTATTATGTTTTCTAGGCAGCCTAAAAGAGGTATGTTTTTCAACATGATAGTTTACTGAAGCTCCTAAAGTTTCATTAGGCAAGAACTGCTTAATGAGCCCATGAGGAGTAGACCATGCTGATAATCTGATCTTACACCTTCAGATTTCACAGCTGTAATAAAACTGCTCTTAAAACCGTATTATCCTAGCTGGGTGTCAGTGGCTCAGGCTTGTAATCCTAGCTACTCGGGAGACTGAGATCTGAGGATCATGGTTCAAAGCCAGCCTGGGCGAGAAAGTCTTTGAGACTCTTATCTCCAATAAACCATCAGAAAACTGGAAGTGGCACTGTGGCTCAAGTGGTAGAGCTGAAGACCTGAGGGACAGCATGCAGGCTCAGAGTTCAAGCCCCATGACTGACTATACATAATATATATATATATATATATATTAACCTGAAGTTTTGCATGGTTCTTGTCTCAGTCACACTGAGTTTGCTTTTCTGACATGTGCTCATGTTAAGTTTTGCTATCTATTTAATCTAAGAGTTAGCTTTCTGAGATATTGTAAATTGTTGGATGTACATCATCTGTGGGAATTTTGATGCCATTTTCAGATCTTGATCTCCAAATGCCTTTGCTTTCCTTCCAAGATTTTGCTGTTCTCTGGGTTGATAAACCTACTCAGTATGTCTTTTTCCAACTCTAAGATATGGGATAGGGAACAGACATGTGGGATTCTCATCTATAAATCTTTACATTGGATGACATCCCTTCAAAGATCAAAATCAGTGAATGGAATTATTAACTGTACTTCAAATGCAAGCTATGCGAATCAAC
This sequence comes from Dipodomys ordii, assembly GCF_000151885.1. Lineage (NCBI taxonomy): Eukaryota > Metazoa > Chordata > Mammalia > Rodentia > Heteromyidae > Dipodomys > Dipodomys ordii. The sequence goes on along the minus strand of NW_012267220.1, from coordinate 21,055,321 downwards.
TTTATTTGAAAGAAAACAAGGAACCTTATCAAAATTTAACTGATGTCCAAAACTTCCTTAATTTGCTAGAATAGTAAAAACAAATAGGATTGAGTTTGACATTTTGGTCTTTTGTTATTATGCTTCCTTGTCAAGGACTTTCCGGTTGACCAAAGATTTCATAAAGCATGTGGATTCTGCTAAGTTGTCCTGATGAAGTTCTCAGACTAAGTGAAATCTACATTTTCTTCTGTTTGTAAAATTGGATCCAATTTTGCTGATGTGAAGCTTCCCAGTGTGCCTCTTTTTGCCAAGACTTCTCAAAAACAGCTGACAGTGGTCCATGATCTCACTACTAAGCACCCTGTGTCCTTGACTTTGTTTCCAAATCCCTGTAGGTGGTTTTGAACTTTTTTTATGGCAGCCAGTGACAGGTAAGGAAATGAAGGTAACAAGCTGGCATGTTGGCTACTAAGTCAAACCTGTTTCTTGTCCAAAGCTATAAGAAAATAAACTATCCTGCTTCTTATACAACTTACATCAAGGATAAGGAGAGACAATGAAGACTAACAACAATCTCAGGCTGCTACAATTTACAGCATCTAAGATTTTCTGAAGAAATAGCTTCAGGAAACTTCCATATTAAGAATCTATTTTGAATTCTTCCTGAATTATTTTTTTTTATCCACTGTACAAACCTCACTCATATTACTTCCTTGACTTAATAACGTAGTGAAATTAACTAGAACTTTCATTGGCTGAAGTTCACATAACTGTTTCCTGCTTTCCTCCTTTCTGAATCAGGAATCATATTATTATCAAGGCAAGTTTGAGTTGATGCTTTGAAGGATAGTTAAAATGAAGTGAATGCCAAGGAATGGAATCCCATTCTTGTCAGCAAACTCCAGGCTATGTAATTTATGTGTATTTCTCAGTAGTTTTTTTTTTAAATTTGTATCATGTTTCATTTCCATTAGCCAAATCTGTTTAACTTTCCTCCTCAGATTGCCTTCAGACCAGTATTTCACAGGGTCGCGAGTTGAAACGCTTCATTTCATTTAGGAGTCATTTCTCTCTTCTCTCAGTCCAGGCTACATATATACAGAGCCTGTTGTTTTTTTATTTATTTTTGTTTTGACAGTATGAGATTTGAACTCAGGGATACACATTCACTCAGCTGGGGCTCTACCAATGAATGATACAGTCAAAGCTTTTGCTAATTATTTTGGAGATATAGTTTCACTGACTTTTCTATCCATGTTGACATCAGTAGGCTTTAACCCTAATATCCCAGACCCCAGAATCAAGCAACTGGAATAACAGACAAACTACTAGGGCCTAGTTACAGTTTTGTTTTGTTTTTACAATTGCTAATCTACCTGGTCCATGGCAAAAGCAGATAAGAACTCCTTTATGGAGAGTATAGGGAAATAGACAAGAAGTAGGAGTTCTTGTTTTGTTGTTATTGATGTTGTTACAACAAATATCTATCTCCCAATTTCATGATATTTAAACTTCTTCTCTCTCCTTTTCCTTCCTTCCTGAATATAACAAACAGGTTTTTCTTTTTCTTTTCTATGTTTTTTTGATTTCCAATGAACTCATATTGGACTTTAGCCTTCATATATATTATTCATATGTTGTACTAGCTACATATATTTGGCTTTTGTTGTTTTCAAATAAGTTTGGTTTTCGAACTTAAAGGCAGTGTAGATCCCTGTGGAAAATAATTATATAAAAAAGCCCAAGGAATCAATTTATTTTTAAATCATAATCCTTCCATACAGAGAAAAGTACCCATTGCTTTATATCTAGTCATTTTGTTGTTGCTTTTCTCTTTCATATTCTTGAAAATGTGAGAAGGGAACCAAGTAACTTGCCAGCCTTAGTGTGAAGTTGGGGATGGATATGCGGGAGAGAGATGGGTGAAGGCAGGCAGGGACCAAGATACACTGTACTCATAAACAGACACGCTGAATTGAAACCCTTTTGTACAGCTATAATATAATTTTTTAATCTGAATATAATCTTGAAGGTTATATTATTGAAGATCACTTTACTTAAAACTACTGTTGTCTTTCTTCATCAGGAGTATTTGAAATGTCATTTAAAAATAACCTTTGGAAAGCTGTTTAATCATCATGGATTTTCATTTGAAATAATGTGTGCTCTTTTCCTCTTCAAAGTTTTCACACCAACTTGGTAAAATTGTATGTCTCACAGACAGCCAGACCCTACTCTGTATGTGTACAAAGGTGAGATTACATCTCTTCATGGTTCCTCAAAGTTCTTCAAAAAACAATTCCTCCTGTTACTTGATTAATTTTGGTTGTCTCATATCCTTAGCTTGTAAAATTTTCAACTTTCCTTCTTACTATTTTTGCTCGTACTCTGAAATCTTTAGTTATTTCTTGATAAATAAGAAATGAAACAATATATGTTGAGTCCTCTCTCTGAAGAAACTTCATCATTTTTACAGGTTTCATGGAAAAAATAAAGGAACCCCCCTTCTATTAGCATTAATCAATAGTACAGTTCCTTGGCAATATAATTGCCATGGGAACTGTTATACATTAGTTTTTGATCAACATTCTTTCTGGTAGGCTAGCGCTCTACCATAAAACTCTTAGTTGAAGTCTAGTTTTCTATTAAGTATGTTTATCTTTGGAATGAAGAAGTTTTAGAGGAAAATGTATACTCTGCATTCTGACATAAACTAATGAAAACACTTGGTAAAATGTAATTCATATTATAATGATGCACATTTGGTTTAAAATTAGACATATCAGTACTTAGTATTGAAAATTATTTTGCATGAATTATATATTGCAACTTTGGGTCAGGATTTTATATACTATGTATCATAAACATACACACATCATGATACACCATAGAACACAATCTTTAGAATGCTTCTATGTTGGGTTGCCATTTGTATAAACATACTAAATATTTAATAGAGGTTTGCCAGTGTTTGATGGTTGATAGCAACTGGTAAGACTCACGAGAAAACTTCGTGAGACATCAAATCAAACAGCTATGCTAGTCAACACTTCTCAGATAACATTTGGTGAAGTTTTGATTGACTAGCTTAATTATGTCTAAGAACCCCCAATTTATATCTCTGAAAGACCATTATTTTAACCAATAATCAAAATGGGATTACTTAAGCTTGTTTTGACAAATCTGTGTCCAGAAATGATGAGAAGTCAGAATTAGAATCTGTTTAAAATATATTCAGCTGTTCTCAACTTGTTCTCCAACAGGACTGGCATTCTATCCTATTAACTTCCTTTCTTTCAGTGTGAGTCCCCTTGTCTTTCCTACATTAGGAAAGAATTGTAAGACGATAAGCAAATGTGATAGCATCCAGAGCTTTCCCCATGGTCACAGCATGGTTGGCAAGTAGTAAAATTGCAGTGTCTGTCACCAGCAGCTCTATTAAAAGATTACATGTTACAAACTTACTTGGTCTTTGTACTCAAAACCTTAATCATGTTATTTAGCATAAAGAGGAGTTTTACTTTTTAAAATATCAACAGAAACACTTCCATAGTCAGATTATTGATATAATTTCATTTTAGTACAAATACATATTCACTTACTTCATCCTAAGCTATTTCTGTTTATGAAAACAAATGGCATCAGGACTAGTAGCTCAAGCTTGTAAGCCTAGCACTTAGAGGTAGAAATCTAGGCACCAAAACTAAAACTCAGGCACTAAAAATAAAAATAAATTGTGAGACTCTACCTCCATCATTGGCTGGGTGAGGTAATATATACCTGCTATTCCCAGGGTCACAGCTTCGGTGAGTCCAAACAAAAGAGAGACCCTACTGCAAAAATAGCCCTGCAGCCTGGCAAGGATGGCTCTCACCTGTAATCCTGTCTACTCAGTGGGCTGAGATCTGAGGATGGTGGTTCAAAGCTAGCCCAAGAAGGAACATCTGTGAGACTCTTTTCACCACATAACCACAAAAACAAACCAGAAGGGGAGCTGTAGTTCAAGTGATAGAATGTAGCATTCAGCAAAGAAAGGTCAAGGACAGTGCCTAAGCCTTGACTTCAAGCCTAAAAACAAAAAGTAACCAGTACAAACAAGGAGTTAAAGCCATGATACAACCAATGCTGCTGAGCCAGCATAAGGTGCTAAGTTCAATCTCTTGTGCAAAACCAACCAACCAATAGAAATACAATTGTTTTTATTATTATTCTTTATTACTATTATTTTGTGCTAGTCTTTGGTCTTGAACTCAGGGCCTGGGTCCTCTCCTTGACAAGTTTTTGCTCAAGGCTAAGCAACAAGTCCATTTCCTGCATTTTTTTGTGGTTAACTGGAGTTGACTTTTCTGCCCTGGCTGTCTTCAAATGACAATCCTCAGCTCTCAGCCTCCTGAGTAGCTAAGATTATAGGCATGAACCACCAGTGTCTGGCTTACATATTATTTTAAAAATTTCATTATAAAGGTGATGTACAGAGGGGTTACAGTTATATAAGTCAGGGAATGAGTACCTTTCTTTTTGGATAGTGACACCCCTGTCTCATTTTCTCTGTTTTTCCTCTCCTTCCCTCCTCCCCTACTTATGTAGTCCATTCCTAATAGTGTATAGCAAGTGTTACTGCTGAATTTGTTCACCCTTTGTCACACTGTTCCTGTATTTTCCCTTCCCCTCACATATTATTTTTAAAACAAAATATTTGCAGTATTTTTTCTAGAAAACTTTTGTTTTATGTTTGGAGAAAGTATAAACCAGAGAGTTTTAGTAGGGTTTTATAAAACAGACCAGCCAATAAATGTAGCTTGAGGGTAACAGAATTCTAATTTCTGAGAAAAAATTGTCTGTCATGAAGCTTGACCTCAAAGCCTGGGCATTGTTCCAGAGACCTGAGCTCTTTTGCTCAAGAACAGGGCTCTACCATTTTGAGCCACAGAGCCACTTCCAGTCCTCCAATGATTAGTTGGAGATAAGAGCCTCATAGCCTTTCCTGCGCAAACTGGCTTAGAGTCTCTATCCTTAGATCTCAACTTCCTTAGTAGCTAGGATTACAGGTGTGAGCCACCAGCTTCTGGCTCTGAAAATTTCTTGTCTGGGAATCTTAGTGAAAATATTCCTTGTGATTTTAAAACTAAAAGTTGCATCAGTGGATTTGTAGGGCATATAGAATGAAAGATGGATTCGGTGGCCTTGGACTACTGCTAATACTTTTAGCTCTTTATGTTCCTTCAGTTCTGGCCATTGAAAGTAGTAGACATAATTTCTCATTATTTCTCCTTTCACCAGCCAAATCAATAATGGGGCAATACCACACACACCATACTGCAGCTGTTCAAAGCCTTGGAAGTAAGTGTAACTGCATTTGGTGTCATCAATTCACAACAAAGGAAAATGGTGCTTGCTATTCATAGCATAGATTAGAATTCAAAGTAAAAACCCAAGTATAACTAAGACTATTAGATCTTTAAAAGTGATGACTATTTGAGGTGACTGTACATTGTATTTCTATTCTGGTTACCTATAATAACACATAATGAATCCTGTTGTGTTCCTGCATAGGAAGCAAACAGGGCTTACTTAATGATTCTGGATTTTCTATGATCTCACACAACCACTCACACAGTGCAAGTAAGGTCACCAAATAAAGCTTATGAAGCATATAAATGGCAGTTAATAAATCCACATTCTGATTTCTGGAAACAGACTTAATACTTCTACACCCCTGAAGGCACAAAATCAAATATAATCAAGAAGGCATTCTTTCATTCTTTTAGTCTTTTATAAGGACTTTAGGGACAGGCATGCCATTTTGAACAAGTACTGGAACTGAATGCTCATACACCGCTGTAATACTCTTTTTCCCACAGAAAGAAATTTAGGAAAGTAATTTCAGTAAGAATTAAATATATACATTGAGAACTCTTTGCTATGATAATTAATTATATAGTCTTTTTCTTTATTTTCTTTTTTGGCATTACTAGAGTTTAAGTTTAGGACCTTTAGTTTGTTCAGCTAGCTTGCTTGGCTGGTGCCCTATAACCTGAGCCATGCTTCCTTCTCTGCTTTTTGAGGGTTATTTTGAAGACAAAGTCTCATGAACTTCTCTTCCTAGGCTGGCTTTTAACCATCATCTTCTAGATTTCAGCCTTATGAGTGGCTAGAATTGTATGAGTGAGCTACCAGTATTGACTTATATTACTCTCTGTGACTTCATATTTTGTTATGTATCAGACACCATTTATGTTGTCAGAACAGATAAGGAGAAAAGCAATATAAGTAGTAAAGTAATACAGAAGAAGGGTTAGCTTGGAAATTCCACCTCCATCTCTGGAATGGAGATTGCTCTTATCAAATCTCCATACATTTTAAAGCAAGAGTGAGGGTAATAATCACATACTTTCTTTCTTCCCAGGGTCACCATTCATATTAAGACACATGACATTCTCTTCATAAACTGTAAAGCAATGGTAAGGTGTGGTCAGGAGTAACTTGCCTAAATACACATTGCTAAGGGTATGCAATCACTCACAAAATCTACAGCATTAAAACTCATGATGCAGCAGGATCAAAGACCCAGAGGGAGGCTAAAAACTTAATGAGATATGAGACTGGTAAAATATCTTAGTTGAATTTTTAAAATTTCTTTTTACTTCACAATTCAGTAAAGTTAATATGTTCAAAATTCATAAGAAACTTTCCTTTCGGGGGTGGGGGAGCGGTGAGGGCGGCTGACCCCTTGTATGGAAAGGCAGGAATGAGTGGCAGGTCGAAGGTGGCAGACAGGCTGTCAGAAATGTCATTGGGATTATAAATGAAAGTATTAGGAGACTTCCTTGGAGAGGCTGAATTGTAAGAAACTGAAAATGGGAAACATTTGCCCTAGAGATAAATTCTTCACACAATATTTAGTTTGTGTCCTTAGAGACTATCCCTTTCAATTTTAGAACAATCTCACTCACTGAGATTGTGAATTTTAAATAACTTTTCTCTAGCCAATTGTGGATTTGGCTCTCAGAAAACATAAAGGAACAAAAAGAAAATGTGTTTAGAAAGAACAAAATACTTTCTGCCTTGAAGTACCTCACCTGGCCCCTGTGTGCTAGGTATAAAATAGGCTTACTGTATGGTGCAGTTACTTTATTGTAACAAATAACCTAAAACCTACTTACATTTTTATATGTATAACTTGCTGGAATGGCATCAATTCATATTCCTGGAATATGAATAGGATACTTCTGTGATGTTATCAACACAATAAGAACAAACACTGATTGCCTATGTGTATTTAAAGAACAAAATGAATAGATTATTTTAGACAGAATTAGCATATGTTCAAGCACTGATATACAACTTTATATACCTATATATGCACACATACATATTACAGAGGGAGAAAAACTTCTCCTACATAGTTTAACAGGCAAAGATTCTTCAAAAAATGCAGTTCTCCTTTCTTACAAGTTACAAAGTCACAGCAGGCCAGATTATATTCCACAGCCAAGAATGGAGCCAAGGTGGTAAATCTGGAACAGAAGGACAGCTAAATACCTCCCTGAAACCTCAATAGGGAAAACTTACAAAAAGAAAACAACAAAAAACATTCATTCTTGTATTTCTGATCTTTATCCTGTTACTGATTTGTAGTACTTTCTAAATCAGGTAATAAAGAGAGTCTGAATTCCTCTTGTTCACAATGCATGGTAGGACACTGAGTAGGAGGAACAATAAAACACTGAAGCAACTGAAGAGAGGACAGCAGAAGGCCAGTTTGAGATGTACAAAGCTCCCATTTAAAAAGTTCATCCTTGTACTTTGGCAAATCTCAGTAATAATAATTGTTGTTTTGTTACAATCAGAATTACAAAAAGAATTACAATTGTTTTCCTCCTCTCATAAGGAGAAAAAAAGTCCATCAATAGTTCTTATGAGTTCTTTAGTTCTTTCAGACCTGGAAGGTGGAGGTTGAAAAATCATTTCACAAGTATTTACACCAACATGTTCGCTAGTTTTATTTTATAAGGCAAGTCTGTTAGAATTAAAAATGACACATCTAAGCATCCCATAGACTGTTGATAGGTGAATCAATAACTCACCCCAAACATAAATATATTTGCTATTAGTTTTATTAGATTTCTATTTCCAGTAATTGTAATGCCTATCTGATTTTCTTGAATGATGAATATATTTGCTTTTAAAAGGGCAAATGGAGAGGGTGATGGGAGGTGAATATGATTGAAGTACTTTGTATTCATATATGAACTAAAACAATGAAACCCCTTAAAATTATAAAATAAAAAAGGAAGAAAAGAAAGGAGTGTCACAAAAATCTAATAGAGGGGGTGAATTTTACCAAAATATATACATGTATGGCAACCTCACAATTTTGAAACTCTTTTGAATAATTAATATATGCTAATAAAAATGAAAATTTAGCTGGTTGTGCTCATGTTGATATATCAAGTACTTGGAAGGTAGAAATCAGTATAGTCACAATTCAAGACCATCCTGGGAAAATATTAGTAAAATCCCATCCAAAACAAACAAACTGACCATCGTGACAAATACTTATGACTTTAGCTGTGTAAGAGAAGTAGGTAAGGAAGAATCATTGCTCTTAGGAAACGGCTCAAGTGGTCAACACATTCCTACTTTCATAGCAAGTGCAAGACTCTGAGTTCAAACTCCAGTACTATCTAGAAATGGAGACAGAGAGACAGAGAGACAGGGACAGAGACAGAGACTGAGCAACAGGAGAATGACATTTAAAGCAGATGTATTAACCTTTAATTAAAAGATTTCACTGTCAAGTTTTTCTGTAGTAATAGTGCCCTACATTGAATCTAGTGGATTTAAAATGCAGGTTAAAGGATGCCTGTGTATCTATCTATCTAGAAGTATTCAGGAATGTGCAGCTGGACCAACAAATCTGCTTGTGTATTTTCTTCCCTTTTGTGCTTACCAAAAAGAATATGTTAATTTCCAAATTCATCTTTTTTTTTTAAATTCTGGAAAGTATTTTATTTTCCAGTCTAGGTTGAATAGACAGAATTCTAGTTGAAATTGACAGAGCGGGGGGGGGGTGGATTTTAATGAAAAGAATAGGTATTTCCAGGTTTCAGGTTAGGTAGATATAAATCAATATAGTTTTCTCCAACTAGAAAATGTTACAGTAATCATTTACTTTGGGACTTAAAAATATTACTATTGACATTAAGTCTTCTCCTTGGGTACCTATGAAATAGTTCCAGCTTCATGGAATGAATATTATATTCTAGGTAGGAAAGAATGTATTGCATGGTTGCATAGTAACTTTCTAGGTTTCACTAACATCTCTAGTATTTACTCCATCAATTGTTTAGCCAGTCAATTTTTAGAGAATTCCTGCTGTATGCTCCCCTGTAAGGAGCCAAGAATAGAACAATGTGTAAGAACATTGAAGTATTTATTTATTTGAGCAGGGAAAGATAGAGGTCCGACAAAGAATGAACTGAGTCTGAACATCTAAATTGAATGATAATTACAGGGTCCTAGGAACTTGAGAGAGAGGAGATAGGAAAATTTGAGGGATAATATGAAATGATGATCAGGAGCATCCTAGTAAAGATAACTTGCACATGTACATGGCCTGGGTTCAGAAAGAAAAAGCCTTTTGAGAGAATTGAATGAAGGCTTTTGTGTTTAGAGAAAGGAAAATAAGGGAGAGAGGGGTAAAAGGTAAATTTTGACTAAAATATGCCAGGCCCAAAGAAACATAGGTCCCATGGTTTCCCTTATTTGCAATAACTCGTATATGTCTGAGTCAAGCAGAAAAGGTCAGATAAGTTGATGTTAGTGGAATGAACCCCAAGATAAGTATTCAATTTTTTTTCCTTTCATGAAATTGTTTCTATCATATTTATAAGATGATTTCTATGTTGCTTTGTATGTCCCTCCCCCACAGTATAACCCATACATTCACTGTTTTTGATGTAGGTATCATTTGTGGAGGGGAAGGGGAAAAAAAAAACAAATCGTTTAACTAGGGATACAGGTGGACCCATTGCAACAATGAGATGTACAAATCGTTATGTCGAAAACGAACTTTACAACTTTGGTGGGAGGTGTGGGGATGGGAAGAGGAAACAACGAGGAGGCAACAATGTTTGATAAGAAATGTACAATTTGCAATATCTAGTATATGTGTGAGTCAAGCGGAAAAGATCAGATAATGTGATGTTAAGAGAATGAACCCTTAGACATGTATCTTAATGTTTTTTCTTTCATGCATGTGTTTCTAACGCATTTATAAGATTACTTCCTTGTTGCTTTGTATGTTCCTCCCCCACAGTATAACCCCTGCTTTCACTATATTTGATGTCAGTATAACTTGTGGAGGAGATGGGGAAAAACAAGTCGTTTAAGGATACAGGTGGACCTGTTCCAACAATGAGAAGTACAAGTTGTCATGTCCAAAACGAGCTTTACAACGTCTGTGCGGGCGTGGGGGTGTGGGGGGGAGGGGAAGGATTGGGATTGGGATTGGGATTGGGATTGGGAAGGGGGAGGCTGGGATAAATATGAAGGGTAAACAAAGGAGGAGGCTGCAATGCTTAATAAGAAATGTACGCATTATCCTGCCCATGTAATTGGAACCCCTCTGTACAGTATGTTCACAAATAAAATAAAATTAAATTAAAAAAAAACAAGAAAAAAAAAGAAATGTACTCGTTATCTTGCCCATGTAATTATAACTCCTCTGTACGGTATTCTCACAATAATAAAAAAGGTCAATTTTGAGATATAGAAGTAGGTAAATCATATTTGATATTTGGACTTGACGGAAAGCAAAAGGAAGTTGTTGAAAATCTTTAAGTAATGAAACATTGTGAGAAAAGGTATAACTCAATCGAGGGTTAATAAAGCAAATTCATGCGTTTTAATCAATGTCATCACATTTCCCTTGATGACAATAATAGGAGGTGTCTCAACAAGTAAGTGTTTTGGTGATCTCTGGTCAAATAGCATTGTCTTTTCAGAAACAGTAAAGTGCATAGAGCTTATTTTCACCATTATCCTGTAATAATATAATTTAAAAAATCAGTTCTGCTAAACATTTAACGATTTAGCTTATTACCTAGCTAATTAAGTAATTTAGTCTTTACATAGGCCCCAACTTTATAATTACTTTTATTTTAATGACTTTAGTCAAAAAAGTCTTTGCTTGTTTCATTACCTTTTCAAAATTTATACCTTTCCTCCCCTGCAGTTCAGATTCCACTTTTATGAAGTATTTAGACCTATAAAATGTGACATAATTCAACATAGCTATTATTATTTACCTCTAACAAAGATTATAAATTGAATGAAATAGGAGATTACTAGGATAAATCTCACCTACAAAAAACAAAGCCAAATGGTCAACTTTGATGTCAACTAATGCCTTTAAAAGTACTGCCTTGAACTGCAGCATCATCACATACTTCATGGAGGTTTACACCAAGGAAAAGGGTTGGAAAATATGGAAGGAGGAGAGGCTGGGAGAGCCTTAGGCCTGAGCCTTCTTGTACACACAGGGGAGACTTATATCTTTGTAATGTCATATCACTGCACTCTTAGAGCCCAGGAAAAAGAAACAGACATAGGAGTTCTGTATTCTGACCACTGACTTTCAGAATATTCAAGGTAAAGTTTTATCAACTATAATGACTTGAATATTTGAAACTTCTTAAATTGGAAGACGTCTATGTACAGAAATAAGTGAAACTCCCAGATATTTTGGCAAACATCACAAAATTGTTGATTTCATCTTGAAGAGAAAATACATTCAATGTGTTTTAAGGAAACCAGCATTGGGAAATATTTCTATATTCTAAGAATTATTAATTTTATTATCATTATTTTAGTAGCTATCTAATACAACTTAAATACAAAATAGCCATAATCTCCCAACATCTATTCTAAGTGCTCGATTGTTTTTTGAACTATGTTTTTAAATAGAACTTCTCTTATTTTGCAACTCAGATCATTTTTGAAGTCTTTTTGGCAATAGAAGGCTTCATATTTTGTTAAATAAAAAAAATCCAAAAAACTGATTTTCTTTAGTTTTACTATATGTTTGTGAATATCTTTTACAGAATTACCACTATCAATTTTGTACTTGTTTTGAAACCTTCAAATTAAAAAAAAGATTTTTTCTCTCAATAGAGGCAGATATCATTTTTGTAATAGAACTATACAGAAATAAATCTATCTAAACTCATAGTTCTCGTGAAAGTGTATCTGTTTTCCTATTTCTTTAATTTTCTCTTTTGAATTTACAAATTCAATATACTTTTACATTTTTGTGCTGGTACTGGGGCTTGGGCACTGTCCATGAGCTTTTCTGCTCAAAGTTGACCGTTACCACATGAGCCATAGCTCCACTTCCAGCTTTTTTCCTGGTTAATTAGAGATAAGAGTGTTAAGGACTTTCCTGCCCATGCTGTGTTTCAACTATTATACTCTGCTGCCAATATTAAATAGCTATAAGAATAAGATCTAATAACAAAAGTATCAGAAATAATAACAATTACTAAAGATTTCTGACAAGAAGTGTTACCCTAATTTTATTTGCAAGTCCTGAAACTTAATGAGCAACTGAAATTTAGCCAGTATTATCCTCTGAATAGATGGCTGCCAATTACAATCTATGAGCTAAGAGGACTTGAAATGGTGCCCGCAAACTTAAGGAATAAACGATCCATGTCAGCCACAGATAATTTTTTGTTCCAAACATTTATGTAATTCATTTAATGAATTTAAAACTTATATAACCTGGAATGGGAGGGGAAAAATCTCATAAAATAAAAATCCTGCATTTTATTTGATTTCAACAGGATTCTCATTGTATCAGAGTGTATTTAGCACTACACAGGGAGAAAGGGAGAGAATGTCAATGAGAGTCACTTGTTACCTATGATGCAAGTTATAGGAAAGCAGAGTTGTCTTACTATAGTTGCACCAACCCAGGGAGGGTTTGGAAAATACTTCGTGCAATGATCGTTCACATTATACATACTTTCATCCTAATATTTTATAACTTCAAAGAACTCACTTGGGGGGAATACATTGCTAGTTTACTAACATTTTCTGTTCCAAGCAGTTAACTTCAGAAGACATGGATCAAGTATGGTAAAAAATGTTCAGACCTGATGTTTATAAGTTTAAAACTTAGCCTAAAATTTTCCCTTAGGAAATGAGCCCATTTTCTTCAACATACATAGGACAGAGAATTGTAGGTGAAGAGAAAAATAAAAGGTGCATCGAAAAAGAAGCAAGCTAATTTGTATCATGAGAAGTAGAATTTTAAGCAAGCCTAAAAAATAGTTCTATTTAAGAACTCAACTTCAAATGTAATCCATTCCATTCTAGAAGAAGGCATAGTGATGTTTCAGATGTAAAAGGTAGATTACTGGTGACATATTTGGGCCAGGTGCAAAATGAGAATATTTACACTCTCAGGGACTCTTGCCAATTGTTAAAAAGTCATTCTTCCTTCCAGTGTAACAAGCAGCTCCTCTTCATTTAATTTGCCTGGCACAGCTTATGTAAGCAGCTTATGGTTTTCTTGGCTGGAAGGTAATGAAGATTAATTCATTTTCCCCTCTATTTAATTTGCTCACTTATGAACAAAAAGGAAGTTGGATGTAACTTTGTCATGAAACAAAACAAAGGAGGAGGCAACAATGCTTGATAAGAAATGTACTCATTACCTTGCACATGTGATTATAACCCCTCTGTACGGTATTTTCACAATAAAAAAACTTATTAAAAAACAAAAACAACAACCATGTGTGTGACAGCGTAGCTCCAAAAAGTACTGCAATGGCAGCTCGAAACTAGACATGATCGTTCAGCAGGGATAAGAAGATTGAGTAAGAACGAGATTCCCCCAATTCTCTATCTAAAGTAACAGTTCAAAGGAGAAATGCTGTCTTATTCTTTTTAAAACAGAAAAATGCAGATCAGCTTGGAGAAAATAAAGAGAAAGACTCTCCAATTTTCTGATTGTTTTATGCAACTGGTAATACGAATGGCAGTGTCATTTCCGGTCCAATATTACTTTATAGGTAACATAACATATATTTGGTTACTACATCAATGTTGAAGGTGAATTTGTGTTTATCATATGAAAACTTCAGATAGAGCCTTAGACTCTGTCCCCTGTCTTCACAACAGTCACTGTCCATACAGTGTGCCTTCTTCAAGACAATGTCATGTTCTCCCACAGGTATGTTTTTTGTCTTTTTTTTTGGGGGGGGCGTCCGGTCATGGGGCCTGAACTCTGGGCCTGGGCGCTGTCCCTCAGCTCTTCAGCTCAAGGCTAGTGCTCTACCACTTGAGCCACAGCGCCA
>NW_012267220.1:21007632-21038558 GCF_000151885.1 Dipodomys ordii | reverse complement strand
AACATAGTCGTGCTGGTAGCTTTAGTGTGGTCTTGTTTGTGATCATTTGGGTAAATGCCCAAAAGTGGGATTGCTGGGTCATAGGGGAGTTCTATGTGGAGTCTTTTGAGGAACCTCCATACTGCTTTCCAGAGTGGCTAAACAAGTATACATTCCTACCAGCAATGTAGTAGTGTTCCCTTTTGGCCACATCCCCTCCAGCATCTGTTGTTACCAGATTTCTTGATTATAGCCATTCTAGCTATAATCTAGGTGAGGTGGAATCTCAGCATTGTCCTGATTTGTATTTCTTTTATGGTTAGAGAGCTCCAGAATTTCTTCATATGTCTATTTGCCATGCTTATTTCCTCTTCAGAGAAATCTCTCTTTTAGTCTATAGCCCATTTGTTAATCGGGCAGTTGTTTCTTTGAGGATTTGTCTCTGGGTGATTTAATTTTTTGAGTTCTAAGTATATTTTGATATGAGACCCTTGTCCGTTGTATGGCTAGTGAAGATCTCCCAGTCTGTGGGTTTTCGATTAATCTTGCTAGCTATGTCCTTTGCCATGCAGAAGCTCTGCAGTTTCATGCAATCCCATTTGTCCAAACTTTCTTTGATTTGTTGTCTTTCTGGGTCTTTATTAAGAAAATTTTGGCCTGTGCCAAGGAGCCCTAGAATTTCTCCTATTCCTTCCTGTAATATTTTCATGGAGTCTGCTTTTATTTCGTGGTCTCTGATCCATTTGGAGTTGATTCTGGTGCAGGGTGATATATATGGATCTAGTTTTAGTTTTCTACAAGTGTTTAACCGATTTTGCCAGCACCATTTACTGAAAAGGCTGTCTTTCTTTCATTCCATTTCTTTAGCTCCCTGGTCAAAAATTAGGTGGCTATAGGTCTGTGGGTTCATTTCTGGGTCTTCAGTCCTATTCCATTGGTCCTCAGGTCTGTTTTTGTGCCAGTACCAAGATGTTTTGATTACTATGGCCTTGTAGTAGAAATTGAAATTTGGTATTGATATTCCTCCAGCGCTGTTCTTTCTCCTAAAGATTGTTTATGCTATTCAGGGTCTTTTATTGTTCCATATGAATTTTTGGATAGCTTCTATTTCCTTGAAGAATGAGGTTGGAATGTTGATAGGTATCACATTGAATTTGTAGATAGCCTTGGGAAGTATTGCCGTTTTCATGATGTTAATCCTCCTAATCCAGGAGCATAGGAGGTTTTTCCATTTGCTTAGTTCTGCTTTAATTTCCTTTTTCCGGTTCTCAAAGTTTTTATCATAGAGATCCTTCACCTCTTTTGTTAAGTTAACCCCTAAGCATTTTATATTTTGTGGGGCTATTACAAAAGAGGTTGCTTTCCTAGTTTCAGCCATGCTCTTCTCATTATTCGCATACAGGGAAGCCATTGATTTCTGAGGGTTAATTTTATACCCTGCTACTTTGCCAAAGTTTCTGATCAGCTCAAGTAACTTGGGAGTGGAGTCCATGGAGTTCTTTAAATACAAGATAATGTCATCTGCAAAGAGGGAGAGTTTTACTTCATCTTTCTTGATTTGGATCCCCTTTATGTCTGTATCTTGTCTTATTGCTGTAGTTAGGCATTCTAGTACTAGGTTGAAGAAGAGTGGGGAGAATGGACACCCTTGTCTCATTCCTGAATTTAGAGGAAATGGCTTTAACTTTTCACCGTTAAGTATAACGCTGGCTGCAGGTTTGTCATATATAACCTTTATTATATTGAGGAATGTTCCATGGATTCCTAGTTTTTCAGAGCCTTTATCATAAAGGGATCTTGTCAAATGCTTTTTCTACATCTATTGAGATAACTATGTTGTTCTTATCCTTGATCTTGTTGATGTGATTAATTATATTAATTGTTTTGTGTATATTGAACCAGCTTTGCATCTCTGAAATGAATCCTATTTGATTGTAGTGTATGATTCTTTTGATGAATTGTTGAAGTTGATTGTGTATCAAAGAAATGGGTCTATAGTTCTCTTTCTTTGATGAGTCCCTGCCTGGTTTTGGGATGAGGGTTATGTTGGCTTCATAGAAGGAGGAGGCTGCAATGCTTGGTAAGAAATGTACGCATTATCCTGCCCATGCAATTGTAACTCCTCTGTACAGTATGTTCACAAATAAAATAAAATAAAATTTAAAAAAAAATAAAAAGAGTGTGGTAGTGAATTTTTGCTTTCAATTTCATTAAAGAAAAGAGATGGAGGCATATTGGTGTGAGTTCTGCTTTGAAGGCCTTGTAGAATTCAGCTGTAAACCCATCCGGTCCTGGACTTTTCTTGGGTGGGAGTTCTTTTATTGCTGCTTCTATTTCCTTGCTTGATATGGGTCTGTTAAGTTGTTTGAAATCATCTTGGTTTAGTTTGGACATGTCAATATTTACTAGAAATTTGTCCATATCTTTCAGATTCTCAAACCTATTAGCATAAAGGTTTGAGAAGTATCCCCTTATTATATTCTGATTCTTGGCTGTTTCTGTAGTGATGTTTCCATTCTCATCTGTTAGTTTGATTATTTTGTGTGCTCTCTTTTTTTCTCCTAAGATTTTCTAAGGATCTGTCAATTTTATTAATTTTTTCGCAGAAGCAACTCTTTGTTTTGTTAATTCTTTCTATAGTTTTTTTGAACTCTAATTCATTTACTTCAGATTTAATTTTAATTATTTGTTTCCATCTACTGGATTGGGGTTTAGGCTGTTGTTCTTTTTCAAGGAGCTTTAGGTGCCTCATTAAATTGTTGGTTTCAGATCTCTCCAATTTGTTGATGTAGGAACTCAGAGCTATAAACTTGCCTCTGAGTACTGCCTTTGCTGTGTCCCAGAGGAGTTGGTAATATGTGGGATCATTTTTGTTTAATATCATGAACATTTGAATTTCCTTTCTAATCTGTTCCATGACCACTGGTGGTTCAACAGTGTGTTGTTCAGCCTCCATGTGTTACAGGATTTCCTTTGGTGGCTTTTGGTGTTGAATTCTAATTTTATTCCCTTTTGGTCTGAGAGAATGCAAGGTATAATTTAGATGTTTCTGAATTTGGACAGATTGTCTTTGTGACCTAGAATGAGGTCTATTTTGGAGACTGTACCATGTGCTGCTGAGAAGAAGGTGTAAGCTGATGCTACTGGGTGAAATATTTGGTAGATGTCCATTAAGTCTAGTTGTTCTATGCAGATTTTAAGATCCGAGGTTTCTCTGTTGATCTATCTAGTGGGGATAGAGGTATATTAAATTCCCCCACAATTAATGTCTTTGGATCTATGTGTGATTTGAGGGAAAGTAGTGTTTCTTGGATAAATTTCGGCGCTCCGTTATTTGGCAAGTAGATGTTTATAATTGTAATATCCACCTGAAGGAGAGATTCCTTAGTTTGTATGTAATGACCTTCTTTATCAGTTCTAATTGATTTTAATTTGAGGTCTATTTTATCTGATATTAGGATTGCAACTCCCACCTGTTTATGGGGGCTGTTTGCTTGATATATTTTATTCCAACCTTTCACTTTCAGAATATGTTTATTTTTGTGGGCAAGGTGTGTCTCTTGAAGACAGCAGATAGAAGGATCTTGCTTTTTGAGCCAACTGGACAATCTATGTCCCTTAATTGGAGAGTTAAGTGTTTGTCTGTCCCTATGTTTTTATCCATATGTTGGGGATAAACTGTGCCTTAGCTATTCTTGTGATTATGTATTTCTCTGTTTGTGGATTGCTTCATTGCCTATATTCTGTTCTTGCTGGTTTTCTATATGTAGAATGTCTTTGAGGATTTTTTTGAACAGCTGGTTTGGTAGCAATATATTGCTTCAGATTTTTCTTGCTGTGGAAGGTTTTTATTTGTCCTTCTACTATGAATGAGAGCTTGGCTGGGTAGATTATTCTTGGTTGGTAGTTATTTGAATTTAGGGCATAGCATATCTCTTTCCAGGCCATCCTTGCTCTTATGGTGTCTGCTGAGAAGTCTGAGGTAATTCTGATTGGATTACCTTCTCTTCTCTTAAGAATTTTAGAATTCTTTCTTTATTGGCTATTGAGCGGTATGGATTGTAATGTGGTGGTGGGCTGACCTGTTCTGGTTTGGGGTTCTAAAAACTTCTTGTATCTGGATGGGCCTGTCCTTTTGTATATTTGGGAAGTTCTCTGCTAGAATTCTGCTGAATATACTTCCTAATCCATTGGCTTCCCTCTCCAGGCCCTCTCATATACCTATTATTCTCAAATTAGGCTTTCTGAATGTATCTTGGATTTCCTGCAGTGACCTGTCATGCTTCTTAGTTTTGTTATGAATAATTGTGTGGTCTTTCTCTATGGAGTCTAAACTCTCCTCAGCCTCCAATATTCTTTCTTCGGCCTATTCCATTCTACTTTGAAGGCTTTTTACTTCGGTGTCTATCACCTTTGCTTCTTGCTTGTCTTTCTTAATGGTGGCCAGCTCCTTATTAAGGTTTTCTTTTAAGTCTTGAATTGATTGCATTACCTCCTGGAGTTGGTTATCAGACTTTTCTTTCCAATCCTTAATCTGGGTTCCTATCTTTTCATTAACTTCTTTTTCCCTCTGCTGGAGCTCCTTTATCTTTTTATTTGTGGAGGCCATGAAGTCATCTATTAGCTTCTAGTTGGCCTCATCATGTTCTCTGATAACCCTACACAGGGTGTCCAATTTTTTTATTTAGCAGGTTTACCAGCCATGCTTTTAATCTATCTTGAGCATTATCCTCTAGGTCATTCTGGGACTGCTCTGTAGCTTGTTTATGTGGAGATGGTGTTGGGGTTTGTTGATTGGCCATGTTCCTTGTGTTTCTGAGGTTAGTTCTACCCATTTGGAGACAAGAACCACACTGGTACAACAGTAGGACAGTCTTTTTTTGGACCGGAGCCAACCCGGAGTATAGATCTTAGGGTTTCAAAGTTATGTGTAGGTGTTTTCCTATTAAGCTCTCTTTTTTCTTTACTCGGGGAGGGGTATTGCAACTTTGGGGTCAAGATTTATGCATAGTTGTGACTTTTGAGATAACCTGGGTTTGGCTGATAAGTAGTCTGCTCCTTAGAGTTAACAAGATAAGTCCCTTGTACTCAAAATAGTCAAATAGATCCAATTTTGTGCTCAAAAATAGAACCATCTGTAAGTTGGATCAGATATAAATCATTAGGGATAATGCGCTGGAGCAGATGGAGAAGTGAAGGGTTAGGATTGGAGAAACGTGAATTCAAGTTCAGAAGATAATTTGGGTATAACGGTAGTAGAGGGGTAAAAACAGCTTAGGGGAGGGGTATATGTAGTAGTAGGAAAATAAAGACCTTGTTACCGAGTATAAGAGGTGGAAAAGAATGTGAAGAAAAGTTATGTAGGGAGTAGCTCAGAGATCGAGATGAAGGTAAGAAAAAAAAGTTATATATAAGTGTATTTGGGAGACTTGCTAAGATTAGAGAAAGATTATTCATATATTATTGGAGAATCACTTAATCTAAATTGACTCCTGTAACTATTGTTCGCACATCTAGAAGGAGGCCTTTCTTTGTGTATAGAACTAGGCAGGGTAGGTCTGATAGAGTAGTAGTATAATGTGGAGAGAAAGGAGAAGGGGAGAGTGAGAGGAAAAGAAAGAAGAAAAGAAAAAAAACTTACAAATTAGGAAATTGGAAAGTGGGAGAAAAAAACAAATAATAATGAAAAATAGAAGCCTTAAGTGGAATGGCAAATCCTAAATCACAATGCACATAAGTAACACGTAGAAATAAAAACAAACAACAAACGATCAGGCATAAAAACTAACAAAACAAAAACAAGAATAAAAAACTAAAGAATGGTTTTTTTTGGGTTCTTTGGGGGGGGGCTTTAGTTTCCTTGTAGTCCTCAGAAAAGATTCCTGATAGAACCTTGTATGCCTTGTTGTAGTCCACTTTCCTTGGGGCTTGGTTGGGAGCAGAGGGCCTTTTGATGGGAGAGGGTACCTGCTATCTATAGTCCCCCTCTCAGGCTTGGTGGGAGGGAGTTTTGGGGGTTTCAGGTTTGTAGACTGCTACCATAGGCCTGGAGCTGTGTTCCAAGGCTTTCCCAGGTAGCCACAGGAGCCTTAGGAACAGCGCTTATGTCCGTGTTCTGTTCTGGTATGATCCCTCCCTTTTGGAAGGGGGCTTGGGACAGAGGGCTTTGGAGTCCAGCAGGGAATTGCCACCCAGGGAGTGGACCCAGTTGGGTTATTCATGAGGTCTGTAGCTGATGGTGTGCTGGACCACAGAGCCTGTGCTGTGGTGGGTAGGATGGAGTTGGCCGATTCTCAGTCAGAGGGTCTGGGTGTTGGCAGGCGTAGGTGGAGGCTGGTGGCTCTGCTGATGCTGAAGGGTCTCCTCTGTGGTAGCCTGGGAAGTCCTGGGGGGCGGTGCATGCTGGTCTGCAGTAGAGGTGGTGGGAGGTGGCAGGCCAGCAGCCTGGGGCGTGGCTGCCTGTGGCTGCTAGGTGTGTCTGCTGACATGCCTATAGCAGCTTGGTGGTGAGGCAGCTGTGAGACCTGGGGAGGCAGCAAGGAGGGAGCAGGTCCCAGCAGAGTGTCCAGTGGCTCAGGCAGCAGGGCGGTTGGCCCTTAGAGTGATGGATTGGCTGTGGCTGTGGTTTCCTGGGAGCCTTGTGCAGCATTGGTGTATTTCCTTCAGTAATTTTCTCATGTACCTTTATGTTAATTTAGTCACATTCTGTCTGAATTTAATTTGTTACACTCACCTTAAAAATGATAAAGTGATTTTATGTTTATGTTATCAAGACAGCATACTACAAAATTTCGGACAAAGGCTATTTATTCACTCAACAAAATGACTATTTATTAAGCTACCTCTACATATCAAGAATTTCCTAGGTATTAAGATACATAGGGGACAAAATAGGATTTTATCTGCCTTCATAAAACTTCTATTTAGAGAGACAGAAAATAAACAAAATAAATGTTATAATTTCAGCTTATGTTAAATGTTGTGAAGAAAAATGCAAAGGTTGGGGGAAAGTGAAGGGTACTGTGCAGGGGATGGGTGAGTGGTTAAGGTATGTTTTGATTGGGGGCCTATTTGAGGAAGTGATATTATAGTGGGGATCTGTGTGACAGAAGGGAAGGGCTGGATGAGAAACCTTAATAATGGAAACAGGTGTCATTCTCTTTTGGTATAAGTAATGTTGAATGCTGAGACAGCTAGGGTGCTTCGAGAAAATGTCATAATGTCAAGAGCTAAGGTTGGACAGCTAGCCAAGTTGGTAATGAGTAAGATGATGCTATGCATGAATAGAAATATACATGTTTTCCTGCCGAGGATGGATAGAAAATGCTGTTTGTAAAAGAAGAACCCAGCTGCAATATCACCATATTGCAGAATGCAGAGATGCAAATCAAGCATGTTGGTAGGGGGTTAAGGAGATAGAGCTGAGACAGAGATGAGTTCAAGGTGACCAAAATGCCACAGCTTGATACTTTCCTATGTACACAGTGCCTCTGAGTTCTCCAGCATCTCCTTCTTCTAGCTCTCTTCTCTCTCTCACAAAACTAGTCATAGTTTTCACATGGATTACTTAATAAAAAAGGAAAACTAATCCCATTAGGAACTATTGACAAAATAAAAACCCACAGAAAATGGATAAAATGATAAGTTTACAGTTTTTATTTTTTTAATTGAGAGTTGGGTTTGGTGGTGGATCATCTCAGTATTCAAGGGACTGAGGAAGGTAGCTGTAAGCTTGAAGCCTGCTGGTCTATACAGTGCGTTTGAAGTTGGCCTGGGCTACATGGTGAGGCTTTGCTTCAAAAAACTTCTTAAATATAATAGTTTAAAAAGTCCTCTAATACTATATTTTTGAAATATAATAATGAAGGCAAATATATTAAACAACAGTTAAATTTACATATAGCATGAGAAAGCAGACACAAAATAAAGTGAATATCTTGGGGTTCATTTTGCTTACCATCATCTTAATTGGTCATATGTTCATAGCTTTTGAGCTTTTCTGCTCATCTGATAAAATTATCCTAGACATATACTAATTATTGCAAATAAGGGAAACCATGGGACCTATGTTTCTTTGTGTCTGGCTTACTTCACTTAATATGATTTTTCCAAGTCTTTCCATTTCCTTACAAATAGGGCAGTATCAGTCTTTCTGATGGAGGCATAGAATTCATATATATACATATATATGTATATATATATATATATCACATTTTCTTGATCCATTGATCTACTGAGGGGTATCTGGGTTGGTTCTCTATCTTAGTGAATAATGCTGTGTTAAACATAGTTGTGGTGGTACCTTTAATATGGCCTTGTTTGTTGTCATTTGGGTAAATGCCCCGAAGTGGGATTGCTAGGTCATAGGGAAGCTCCATATGTAGTCTTTTGAGGAACTCCATGCTGCTTTCCAGAATGGATGAACAAGTTTACACTCCCACCAACAGTGCAGTAGGATTCCAAGATATGGACAGAAGAAGTTTTTCTTTGTTGTTGTTTTTAATGTACTATGTGATTTGTTTTTGTTTCTTTTGCATATTCTTCACCCTGTGGTATAACCCCTGTTGTCAATGTATTTGATTTTTGGTACCCTGCATCTTATATAACAGTTATCTCATTTGGGGGAGGGGAAGGGGAATAACAAAATGCTGAAAAAGGACACAGGATGACCCATTGCAACAATGATACTCACAAGAAACTATGTTGGAAATGAACTTTACAACTTTGGGGGTAGGGAAGGAGAGGGGAAGTCAGGGAGGGAAGGAATAATAGGAGAAAAACAAAGGAGGGGGTAACAATGCTCCACAAGAAATGTGCTCATTACCTTGTTCTTGTAATGGTAACACCTCTGTACAGCATCTTTACAATGAAATAAAATTAAACAAGAAAATATACAAAACATAGAAACTAATTTTAAAACTTATATGAATAAACAAAGCACAGTGTCTAACACCTGTCATCTTAGGGGACAGAGACTGGGATGATGGTAGTTCAAGGCCAGGCTAGGCAAAACGTTCTCGAGAACCCATTTCACCCCATTTCACTGGTACAAGTACCTATCATCTCCACTAAGAAGTCATGATCTAAGCTGGCCTGGGAAAAGCATATGATCCTATTTTAAATGTAATGAAAGCAAAAGAGACCAGAGGCTTGGCTTGATTGGTAAAGCATCTGTTTATTAAGTCCAGGACTAAACCCTAGTACCACCAAAAATAAAACTGATAGGGACAAAATAAATAAGAACCAAATTTTACTTGGAAGCCTTAAATGGAGCTTTTGCAACGTATAAATAATTTTAGTAAGTCAATAAAAGTGAAAAAGAATGATATATTATGTGTGCCAATAGACAAATAAATAGCCCTGATGAGGTTTATTTCTTTTAAATCAGTTATAGATGAAAATGTATCCACATCCATATAATTGTAATTAAGATATTGTTTTAAAATGATTTGGGCATGCAAATATCAGAGCGATAGTATCTCCCTTCACCCAATATGATGGATAATAAAAATAGAACAGGTACCTTTACTTCCTTCAGACTTTTTTTTTATCCTGGGACTATAAAGTTGAGTAAAGAAAAAACAAATAGAAAACCAGCTGCTTCCATCCTTTGGATATTGCAGGCTTAGAGAAGAAACAAATGAACACACATAAAAATTCCAAACTCTAAAGTGCTCTGAAGGAAATGAATGTAGTCCTGTTGTCTAGAATAACAGGGCGGTGTTGGAACAACTGGGTAGAAAGTTCAATCACAACTCTGCAAGAATAACAAGCTATGTGGTTTCCCATGAGTAAAAAATTACTGAGCTGGGGGAAGCTGTATCAAAGTAGCATCTCACATAGTTGAGTCTGGATAATATGTGATTATTTCTGGCAAATGACACTAGGGCTCTACAGTGGCTCTGTTAAGAGACAAGTCTGAAAGATTTAGACTATTCTGCACACAGAAGAGAGTTAGCCAAGGAGCCGTCCTTAGGGATGGTTCAGGAGAAATCAAAGGAGAGATGACAATGAAAAAAGGCAATTTGTGCAGCAAAGACTAAGGAATAATAAGTCTGGCATCTTAGGTCCTCAGGTGGTAGAGATTGAGGTGATCACAGATGGAGGCCAGCCTGAGCAAAAAGTAAGTCCTAGGCACAAATGTGGGAACCTATCTGAAAAATAAATGGGGAGAGGGTTCAACCAATTGCATGTTTAGCACGCAAGAATCCCGAGTTCAACTCCCTATGTCACACTCCTGCAAATAGAAAAGAAAGAAAAAGTAATAATGAAGTTTTAAAGACATAGTAGAAGTAATGGAAAGAAACAGATTTCAAAGGCACTGTGAAGCTATAAAGAAAAACAAAGACAGTAGTTCCATGTAAGGAGGATGTAGGGGACATGAGTAGAGAAGATGACCCTGAACTAGGTGTCTAGCAGATGTCCATATCACCTACAGAAACAAATAAGGCAACAAGTAGGTCTTGAAAAGGAGTCTATGAGTTCACTTATGTATGTTGATATATTCAACTTGTCTTCCTAAGAATCACAAAAACAAACATCCAACAGAGAAGTACATACTTCATTTGTGGCTGTAGAATTCAAAAGAAAAGTTGGTAATAGCCAAGGAAATGAAAGTGGAGAGCTTTCTTGAAGGAAATAGAAACAAAAATATTCTCCTCTAAAGGACTGTCTAGCTCAGGGTGGAGGTGGGCCATGGTAGGCTTTGTCTAAAATTATGCTTTTTAGTGGATGTAAGCAAATATACATTTAGAAATGGAGAATAGAAACTAGTGGAGGAACTCCAGGGCGATCATCACATGTGGAGATTCTGGCATCTTTGTGGCCTGGTGGAGAAAGGTTCTCCACTGAAGTTGAGAAGCACAACTACAATGGATGTAGGTAGGATGAATGGTATCACTGTGTAAACGTACTATTACTGCAGCATTGTTGGTAAGTGCATTATCACTGGACTCCTGAGATAGGAAAAAGTTATTTTTCTTGGTCTTTGGTCAGGGTGTGACACACATTTTGGGAAAAGATGCTTTTATAAGGGAAGTGAATAGGAAATGTAGGCCCATGCATGAACACACACACACACACACACACACACACACACTGGTTTATATTCAACTGCTATCTAGGGATGGGCTTTTAACTTTTTGCTTTGCTAATCATTGTATCTGCTAATCATTGTAGTTTTAGGAAAGACTAGTGTTTGGGATTTTAAGAGAAAGGAGGAAAGTTATTAATTGTCCTCTTCCTCTTCTTTATCCCCTTCACTCTCTGTTGCTTCTCCCCTATAGAAATGCTGAAGAAATATTTAATATTGGTTTGAAGGTGAAGAAAATTACTTTGAAATGTACTCTATAAAGATAACAACCCTGATGATGACTAATTAGAATTAATAATTATTTTTGAATCAGAGAATTCATTGTTGACTCTGAAAAGAGAAGACTTAAAAGTCATCTCTAGCTGAAATTAAATGTTTGCCATTCTTCTTATATTGGTTCAAAGATGTGATAAAATGTTGTTGAAGCAGCTTTAAAGAAAGGCATTGGTATTGGGTCATTATATTTTTATTCTCTATGGGAATACATGAAATGTTTGAAAGCATCTGAGAACACTCTGAATTTTAATTTTCTTGTTAGTACTAGGGTGTGAACTTAGGGCCACTCACTTGCCAAACTTATGCTCTACAACTTGAGCCATGCCACATGCCCACCACTTCCATTTCAATAATAACTGCAGTTTGTAAACATGTTTATGACCTCTGACTTAGTGTGGCCTAATGTAAAACTTCCTTGAGCAGACACTGGCATTTTTGAATCTCTTGCTTGGATTCCCTGCTTGTCTGTATTTTTCCCTGTGTTTCCCCCTGTTTCAGCAAATAAAATTGTGTTCCACTAAACAAAAATGTTGTGAATTAATGGGCCTAACCTGTAGTAAGTTAATACAAATATTTTTAAAGTTTAAATGCATGAAGGTCTTTAAGAATTTAAAGGGTACTTTCCTTAGGGAAAAGTCTAGGGAATCTTGTTTTCACCCAAGAAAGATTGATAGCAACCACGATCTTGGAGAGTACACAGGCATAGCTGATTTCTAATTAGCTCTCTAAACAGATAACCATATTGTTGGGATTTATTCCAAAACACAAAGTGATTTTTTTTAAAAAATTGAAATTGATTTCCTGTATTTTTCTCTTACTACTAAAATAAAAAATCCACAGTGATATTGCTACTATAAATGCATTAAACTTATTTGTTTGTGTCTGAATAGCATGAGTTCTTATGTTCTCAAAGCAGGGTAGAAGGTCTAGTTCTGAATGTTGGAATGCTTTGGCAATTTGACCTTATAGTTAAAAATAAAGTACCTTTGTAAAGAGTTTCCTCAAATTTATTTTTGTAATCTCTCCTATAATTCTAATTGGTATAATTCTAATTGCTATTCCTTCAAGAGTAATGATATATTAATTAGAAATATTTGCTGAAATTGTACTGACTTTATCTGATACCAACACCCTCCCCTTAACATATTCCACTTTCATAGAGGAGAAATTGGCACATGGGAAAAATATTTCAGAGCACTTTTACTTTTTCCAGAAGAAAGTGTTTCCTTCGGTAAGACTGTTCAATCAATGTAGCCACAAAGTTTTCTTTTTTCTATTTTCAGAGTGTATATAATATTGCTGTAATTGTGGTGCTTGTGTGTGCCATAATGAACACAATGTATGTGCTACTGAGTCTGCATAAATCCAATATTTTCTTTGACAGAAATTGATAAGCTGTGTTGAAATCTTAGTTGACAAGCAACAGCAAAAATATTAATTTATACTTCGGAAGTTTGCTAAGTGTTTTAAAGTCATTAGCTTCAAATACATTTTATTTCACTGATTGGAAAAACAACACCCTTTAAATTCATTAACTTCATACGCATCTTATTTTACTGATTAAAAAACAGATTCAGTTTTGTTTTCTCAAACCCAAGTAAAAGCTAGCAGTGAAGCCTGGGTTGAATCATTCTGACTGTGCTATGTAAACTTTGCATTATTCTTTATCCCAACTAGACTGTACTAGATTCTAAGCAAGGAACTCTATAATTTAACTGTCCACTTAAATGTAAAAATTCTGTTGGGATTCAACAATTCTTTTGCAATATACTACTACCTTGACATGTAAAATTAAGAAACTAGACTGTATTATTTATATATTATAGCCTTAAACAGTAGCAATCAAGAAGGATAATTTATGTATGATGAACAATGATATATCCAAACAGTAGAATCTAAATATTGATTAGGGAATATTTCTAAAACAATATAACCTATTGTGTCATATGTACATGAAAAGTGAAAATTACCAAACACAGAACCCAGGACTCCCTAATACTGATTTTGGGAACATTCATCCGATGCACAGCTAGGTATTTATTGAGCACCTACTGAGACATAATTTAGTATTAAAACTTTGAGAACATCCAATATCAAAGGAGTTTAAAAAACCAATTAAGGAAACAATAGCAGCATAGGAACAAAAAGAGTGAACCTTGACAAAGAGTCCATAAGGACTGATTACTATATAAAGGTTCCACATCAATAACTGGGAGAAATGGGGGATGATTTGGACAACCTTATTCTAATGCCTAGGTATTCTTTCCCTCATTTCAACATCCATGAAAATGAACTGCTAACTGATCTTGCTTATCTGCTTGAGTATTCCTTTCTCTGTTATGTTAGATAAATATCTGTAAAGCTCCAATCTTATTTTAATATTTAAATTGTACTTAAATTGCAGCTGGCTTCTCCCCTGAGCTCATTATGGCAGGGGAAAAGTTTAATCATCTTAGTGACCCTAGTGGTCAGTCACTACAACATTGGCACAATGTGGGTACTCAGTAGATAATAATAATTGGTAACCCATTCAATAGAGTCATAAGAAAGGAATATGGTTTGAGAAGATTTTACATCTATTCTGCATACTATTTTTTTTCTGAAGGCTTCTCTCTCTGCATCTACCATAGATCATACAGTTTTGCATGTCCAGATTACTACAAATATACCAGAGATACATTTTCTGTATTAACTTTGGAAAATGGAATGAACAGAAATGACACAATATCATTTGCACCTTTCCTAAATTCTACAGAGAATGTGTCTGGGGGGGAGTATTAAATAAGTCTAACAGATTGAACAAGTCTATTTGAACAAGTCTATTTTTCTTCTTCTACTTTCCTTCTTCAGTAAGGAAAGTGTGTGAGCATCATCTTCCACAAGATTGTACATTCAAAGTAAGACTTGAACATTGAGGTAAGATTCAAAAGCTCTGACTTCAAGAAGTTAAATTATCTACTGAGAGATAATTACAGTCAAGTTTAGTAATGATCACATTAGAAATGTTACACAGAAAGTTATAACAGAACACAGCTTGTCACCAAATAATGTTTCATAAGTCCATGAAGATCCCTTACTTTGAAAAGGTATATATGCATGTCATCTTTATTGTGTCAAATAAAAAAAGGTAGAAGAGCTGAAGAACTGGAGTCAATTGTATGAGTAAAATATATGAGTGAAGGACAACATGACCTTGTTGGAGCTGATGTGACTTGACAGAGAATTTGAGGGGAAAGGCAGAGGGATAGGATTGAAGAGGAGGCACACAGATCTGAAATGTATGCTGTCAGACATGATCATGAATAGCTTTGCAAGCCAGCTTTTTTACTTAACACGTTATAAGGACACTTGAAAGAACATAACATCGAGAGATTTATGGTTGAGAAAATCTGTGATGACAGAAGAGCATAGCACTGACTAGAAGTGATAAAACCCTGGAAGTGAGAAAGGGGATGACTGGATATTGAAATATTTCCCAAAAATGAAGAAAACTGGATAAAGGTGATCACAGTGGGAAGAGAGACATGTATTTGAAGACTATTTAGAAACGTAGAGGAGCTTATTGGCTTTTAAGGAATGTCAAAATATCATGAATAAGGGCAAAAGCGAATATTAACACCACATTTTGCTTTTTATTCTTTTTCATTCAGTGTCTGAGCAAATACAAGCCACAAAGATCAAGAATTTAGGAAAAATGATTGTCTGAGTTCAACGGATGATAATGAATTCAATGGTTGAGGAGTGGAATTTAAGATACTGTGTTTCATCTAAGAGGATAAAACTTTTAGAAAGAATATAAAACTATGTTCTGGAAATCCAGACAAAGCTATCAGCTAAATAAGTCATGGGCACTGAGAGACAAAATGAGACAGCACTGAGATAGAGAAAGAATGAGAAGAGGACCAAGGTTGAGATGCCAGAGGATTCTAGTTGAGCCATGCTGGAGGTTAGCTATTTTGCTGATTAATTGAAGATGGAGTTTACAGACTTTTCTGCCCAGGCTGGCTTTGAACCCAGATCTTCTAGGTCTCATCCTTGGAATGAGAATAGAGGAGAGTATAATTTTCTGACAGGAAGCATCTTTAATTCTAAAATATATAGCAAGACCTGTTAAATATCAAAAAGATGTTCTTGATTGCTTTTGAAGGGGTTTTGTAGATGGTTTGGGTTTACACTCTGAACATTTTGTAAAGATAGAAGTAAATGTATTGTTTTGGTTTGGAGGGCGGGTGGCCAGCACTAGGGAGAGGCAATCACTAAGACTGCTTATTGCCCTCTATGGGTGTTTCTGAAAGTTACTTGGAGAGGAAGAATAAAAATATGGGTGGAGTTCGTAGTACATGAAAATCTAAGAAACTGTACATTGTATGATAAAGGACACTTAAAAACTATCATAGAAACACACATGGCGTTAAAAGGGAAATCGAATCTAACTCTGTGGATATCAAAACTGGTTTCCTATAATGGTGGCATCTGAATAAATCTTAGTTTTCATTTCTGATAGAGAAAGTAGCATGCTCACCAGCTTGAAGTCAAAAGAGAAAAAGGGAGGAGAAAGCAGGAACGAGAATGGAAAAAAGGAAAATTGGTGTATCTGGGAAGTGCATGTAGGTAAAAGAATTTCTTACATTCTAGGATATTTGGATCAAATGATTTCAATGATAATGGGGATATCACTAAACAGATTTCAAGCTTTCAGTAGTATAAATAAGAAGATTGAAAAGTGGCATGACATGAGGATGTAAGGTGAATTAGGGACTTCTTACACAACAAATGAAAAACTTTCATATTTTATGCCAAGGATAGTGAAAAATAGACTAGATCAAAAATTTTCCTGGAAGATGGAAATAGACTATCATGTGAGAGGACAGGAAGTATCAAACAGGACTGTGGGGTTTGGGATTTGGGGAAGGAGGTCAGCTGCTGGCATCTTTCTATGAGAGAAAACCCTTGAAATAGGAGAGATTTGGGGGCGATAGAAAATTATGACTTCAGTTATATCTACTGAGCTATCTGTGTAATAGGGACCATTCCATAAATATTTTCTGAGTCTGAAACTCCGAAAAAACATACAGGCTGAAGAGTTAGAAACGGGAAAATTAATGTGATATCAATGTTTAACTAAGTTCATTGGATTCTAAGACCCAGCTAGAAAGTAAATGTGGGAATACTACAAGGTACAAGGAAAAATCTTTGTGTATCTTTACCCACTATTCAAAGCATGCAGGGAAGGAAGAAGCACCATGAAAAACTCAGGACATAAGGAAAAGCATAAAACAGAAAAGTGTGGATTTACAGAAGCAAAGAAAACAAAACTAAGGGGATAAACAATGTTACATAATGTCACAACAATGTTGAAAGAAGAGACATGGATCAGGACACATTCTATTCATGAAATGTCTTGTTGAATAAAAACTCTTTTGTATAACTACCTGAAGATAATCAAATAATTTATCAATACAAATGAAAACTACAAAGAAAAGTACTGGATTTGAAAAATATTGTCAAGTTGATGAAGGGGTTATAGTTATATAAGTAAGGTAGTAAGTACATTTCTTGTCTAACTTGCTACCACCTCCTTCATTTTTCTCCCTCATCCCCCTCTAACCCCCCCAAATTGTACAGATTATTTCCAACATATTGTCTTGTTTGCATCACTGTTACATAGGTTCCCTCTTTGTCTTTTGTCTCACCATTTTGTTGTTTCTCTTCCCTTCCCTAGTTCAGATAAATGTATATACAATATCCAGGGTACCAAAATTGAATACAGTGAAAACCTGATAAACTGTAGGGGGAAAAACACTAAGGAAAAACAAATCGTATAGTACATTAACAACTTTTTTCCTTTTTTTGGTAGGATTTGCACAAGCTAATGAACTGTTTCCCTGGAGGGGAAACAATCCTTAAAAAATAAAGAATGATGGCATGGGAAATAAGAAGTATTTTTGTCAATGAAAGGTCCTATATATGACAGTGGCTCTAGAAGATTTTAAATACTTGGTGAGATCATAGCCACCTTAGTATGTATACGATCTCTATGATGTTCACACACCATGAAATCACCTAACAAGCCATTTCTTAGAATGTGTGCTTCTTGTCAAAAGGCCCAGGACAAAATGGCACGGTATTGCTAAAGAGAAAGGAAAGGTCTAGGTATATTCAAGATGTTCAAATAGTCTTACATATGTTCTTTAAAACAATAAAAGTATTTGGGAAAGAGGTAATAGAGGGTTTTAACAACAGAGGAGGGAATATTATAGATTGCATAAGTTCTTTGAATGGGATGGGGAAAGGAAGACTTTAGAACATAGCAACAGAAAATAGATTGTTTCTTCTATTCTGACTAGATAGATTATAAGAGATTGAAATTTAATAGTAAAAGGCAAGAGGTAGGAGGGGAAACTGTCCAGCAAGAATATAGAGGGGTTGGTAGAAGAAAAGCAAGGACAAAATTTGAAATAGTCACTTTGGCAGACAGTGCTAAGTAGTCAAGTATAACAGGATTGATGGGTAGTGGGCAAAGTTGAATTGCTGGCTGTGATGGCTCCAAGTCTTAAGATTTGTACAATTTTTCACCAGTGCCCAAGAAACCATGTGGCATTGCATGGAAGTGAATTTGGATTGATGTATGGATTGGGTGTTTTTCTAGTCCAGGCTTTACGCTGGAGCAGAAAACAGGGGAACATTGTGACATCAGAAAGGGTGTGGTTAAAGTGATAGGTCAAAAGTTGGGAAAGATGAAGACAAAAGGGAAAATATAAGCTGAAAAAATAAGTGCCAAGATGTAACAAGTTCATCAAAGTAGAGTAGATGCAGTGGAGTACAGGAAGAGAAGAGCTAAAGAGAGTTCAAGGCTGGGATATTGAAATTTGGAGAATCCTTTCTAGCTATGACAAGGATTAGAATGTACCTAGTGAGTTGAGATTCTGGAATAAAGGACTTGAAGTGTCTATGGAAACATGCAACCATAACCTTACTAACATGAAGAAGCATGGCTTTAAAACATCTCTATAAAACATACCTTGTGTCTTGGAGAAAATACATGATTACTACAGTATTTTGTATATCGTTGTTTTGATGTATTAGAAGTAAACTTTATAAGATCTGTGTAAAGCTTGTTTTAAAACAATTGAAATTACTGGGCATCAGTGGCTCACACCTTTAATCTTAGCTCACAAGGATAAGATCACAGGATTGTGGTTCAAATGCAGCCTGGGCAGAAAAAATTTGTGACACTCATATCTCCAATTAACCACCAAACAGCTTTCAAATGGTAGTGTTAGTCTCGTGTAAAAAAGCTGAGCTAAGAGACAGTGACTAACCAGTAAGTTCAAGCCCCAGTGTTGTCACAAAGAAGAAAACACAACAAAAATAATTAGAGCTGACTTTTCAGGAAGTTAAACAGGTCCTCTTCCAAAATAAAACCATCTTCTAATACAAAAATTTATATGACTCGATAATCTGCAACAGTAGCATATATTCTTGTAAAAGCTTTTCTACCTGGTCAGCTTCTGTGAGGAATCAGAGGTTTTCTAGCCTTTGATATATTGATTCGTGCCAACTCTCTTCCCATGTGAGACATTGTTTTGATGGAAATGTACAGCCCTTGGGATATTCTGTGTATATTGTGGTCAGTGATATAAGACATTCCTAGAAGGTATGCGGCATCTGTCTTCACTGATCTCTGTCTTGTTATTATATTTATTCAAAATTTATATTTCCAAGGGCCATATGGCCAAGATGAAGCGGAAGGAAAAGGGATAGCAGTTTGTGGCTTCTGTCACTTAACTGTCAAAACAGAAGCACAAGCAATTCCTTGTTTCATGGCATCACCTCATTGATTTTATTGCTCCATTACCAATTTGAAATTGAACACTTACTGAATACTGTTCATTATTGATGATGAGCCCATAGATGGTGATTACAATGCTGTCTTCAGGCACAACTGAAAAGTGCTAAACACGACCAGTGAAGTTGTATTCTCAATGCTGATATGAAAAAATAATGATATGATAACTGTTTACTTAGCTTTTAAACTAAAATTCTCATGGAAAACTGCTCAAAATAAGAAAAGGAGAAAAAGCTATTTGTATATTCTCTGGAGATTTATTGTTAAGCTCTTTTAAATAAGATAAACACAAGTAAGTAGACTGTACTAGAGTTTTAAATTCTTACATAGGTCATTTGTGATTGTCTTAAATGAATCTACAGTGAAAAATATGAAAATACACTTAGAAATACACTTAGAAAAATTTCAATGGCCTTAACATACTAACTTAAGGAAAATAAAAGGAGAAAACTTGGATATTTTTGCTAAATGGCTCCAATTCTTTAAACTTCAGTCATTTGACATCACTTGTTACCATGTCAACATTTTTAAGAGGTCCATCTCATTTAAAGTACACACATAGTGCATGTGCATTCATCAGAGTTCTCCAGGTAATCAGAACCACCAGAGAGACAGGAATGTCTGAAGCTACCACTTCTTTCCATGGTTGATTCATGAGCTATTCGTGGCATCATTAACAAACAATATCTAACATCAAGTTGTATGTGTTACAAAGTATAAAGAAAATTAATCAGGATGGTAAGAAGTGGTATAAAGTAATTTTATCACTACATTCAGATAATAAAAGTATATATCTAGAAACCTCAAGATACACATTAAGGCTATTTATGGTAACATTAAAATTCATATGAAAAAGAAAAAATGCCTTGAATAGCCAAAACAATCTTAAGCTAAAGCACACAAATAAGCAAAAACAACAAAACAAATACAAATGTTGCTGGTGGTATTTATAAGACTTCAAGTTATAAACCTTGCTACTGGCAAAACAAACAGACTCAAAGATCAATGGAACAGTCTAGAGATTCAGAAATAAATTCATACACTAACATTCAGCTGAATCTTTGACAGAACTTAAAATAGGTATTAGAGAAGAGATAGCCTCTTCAATAAATGGTGCTGGAAGAACTGGATGTCCATATGTAGAAGACTCACCTGTACAATATCACTTCAAAGCTAATCAAATGCCTGAAACTTTGAAACTACTACAGGAAAGAGTGTGGAAAATATAAGAATTTATTGGCACAAAATTCTTGAGTAGAATTCTAGAGGCTCAGCAAATAGAAACTGACAATAGGATTGGCGTAAGCTAAAGGCATCTGCACAGAAAAGGCTATTATCACTAAGCACAAAAGCCTAGCGAATGAGAGAAGATCCTTGCTAGTGACACATTTGACAATGTTTTAACAAAAAACAAGGAGCTTAAAAAATAATCTCCTAAAGACTCAATAACTCAGTGAATATATGGGAAAAGAGGTGGATACTTCTCAGGAATTCAAATAATCAATATTTGAAAAATTGTTCCACATCCCTGACTATAAAAAATGAAAAACAAAATAACATCGAGATTCCATGTTGCTGCGGTCAAAATGACCACCATTAAGAAGATAAGCAATAACAAATGCTGAAGATGTGGGGCACAGGGACCCTAAGGCACTGTTGGTTAGAATGTAAATTAGTATACCCATTGTGGAAATCAGTATGGATATTTTACAAAAACAAAAAACTATCCTTGGATCCAGCAATACTACTCCTGGGCATTTTTCTGAAATATTGCAAGAGCAGATAAAAATTATGAATAGATTATGTATAATACATAGTATATTACATAATATATAATAATGTAATATGTAAACAACATATATCTTGTATATTATGTATATTCATACAAATTCTAGAGGAAAAAATAATTAAAACACAATCTACTGGTAAGACTGTATTTCTAATTATGAAAAATCTAGAACTAGAAAAGGCTGATACTTTTTATACATTAAATTAAGTCTTTGCATAGCAAGAACATAAAGCTGGAAAACAAATGACAAAGTGGGACAAAATATGTGAAATTTTCCTTTCCCCTCCACAAAGTATACCAACATCAAATACAGTGAAAACAGGGGTTATATCATGGGGGAGGGACAAACAAAGCAAATAGGGATACAGGAGGACCCATTGCAACAATGAGATGTACAAGATGTTATGTTGAAATACGAACTTTACAACTTTGGCTTGGGGGGGAAGAAGGAGGAAGGGGGATGGGGGATAGGGAGGCTGGGAAGGGATGGGAAGGGGAAACAAAGGAGGAGACTACAATGCTTTATAAGAAATGTACTCATTACCTTACCCATGTAATTGTAACCCCTTTTTATAGTATTTTCACAATAAAAAATGTGAAATTTATAAGACAAAATGTCAGTTACTAAAATATAGTATTTAAAAAGTTAATTCAATAAAGCTAAAAGCTTATTAAAAATGGCAAAACACACAAAAGATTGTTAAAAAATTCTCAACATCATATATTATAATAGAAATATAAGTTACAACTATAATTCTCACCAGTTGACAATTTTTTTTGGTTTAATTAATTTTATTTCCTTGAGAAGGTAAGGATGTAGATACTTTTGTAAATAAGTTTTTTATTATGAAAATACTATACAGAGGGGTTACAGTTACATGAGCAAGGTAAGGAGTACATTTCTTATCAAGCATTGTTGCCTCTTCCTTTGTTTTTCCCCTACCATCCCTCCCCTCCCACTTCAACAACTACACTCCCCTCCTCTCCTGCCTAAATTGTAAACTTAGTTTTTCAACATAGCCTCTTGTACATCTCATTGTTACAATGTGTTAATCTGTATCCCTTTTTAAATGTTTTGTTTTTCCCCTTCCTCTCCCCAAATTATACTGACATCAAATACAGTGAAAACAGCGGTTATACCGTGAGGGAGGAACATACAAAGCAACAAAAAAAATCACATGGTACCTTATAAATACATTTTAAAGTGATTGTATACATTGATTGTGGAATATGGAAGAAATAGGAATTTACCTTGGTGTAGAGCAACCAAGGGAAGGGGAATTTGCTTGGTAAATCACACACACACACACACACACACACACACACACACAAACACACACACACAAATCACCCATCATGCATACGTGTATCTCTTATCCTGTAACTTCATTTCTAGAACAGTACCCTGAAAATATAGCTTCATAAATATTAAAACTCTATTATTTATTGAATTATTATTTTAATGGCATTTATGGCTGGGACTGTTCAAGTAGGCTTTAACCATATTATCAACTGCAGACAGTTTCCTCAGACCTTATGTAGATATTCATGGTATTAATGTTGAAATGAGCTATGGCCTGGACATCCCTTGACATATTCCTTAAGTAATAAAATTCTTAAATTGTTTTCCAGTAAAAGCCTTCCTGCAATGATTCTTAGGTTTTGAAAACAGCTTTCTATAAATGCACTTTCTATAAATGCACTACTGCTCAATGGGGTTTTCCAGATGTTCCCTAGTGTGGTATATAATGTCTAAAATTAGGATACTGCCCCAGCTACAACAAAAGAATCAAAAAGAAGATAGTAATAGGTGAAATGTACAGACAGACATGAGATGGGCCGCTTGGGGAGAGGCAATGGCTCAAACCAAGACAGCACAAATCAAGGTGTAAGGTTGGCAGTTGATAGGTACCTAATACAGAAGCTAGTGGGTCTTGGGTTTTGAGTGACCAAGTGGGTTTACTGAATGGTTCACAACCGAGATCCTTTTCTTTGTGGTCCTTCTCAGTGTGGCCACTGAGCAGAGACTTCCTGATTATGAGTAAACATTGTGGAATTTGATTTGGCCTTTCCAGTTTATCCTTGATAAGGGAAATAGGCTTCATAAGGATATAGGGCCATCATATTTATCATTGGCCCAAGGTTCAGAAAATTATGTTAATTGGTGATGAAGGTATGAGCCACCTGGGATTTTGGAATGCAGTCTGGTTATCCAGACATTTCAGTTCTTCCTATCACCACCATCAATGACATACAACCCCTAGACCTCCAACCTATAACATAACTCTCACTAAAAGAAATGTATTTTTAAGTCTTTCCATTTCTCTACCAATGGTACACTGTCATTCTTTCTGATGGCAGCAGAGTTCTATTGTGAACATATACAACATTTTCTTGATTTATTTGTTCTCTGAGACACATCTGGGTTAATTACATATCTTAGTTATGGTAAACAATGCTGCAATGAAGATGGTTGTGATTGTAGCTTTACTGTGGCCTTGTTTTTAGTCTATTGAAATTGCTGGGTCATAGGGAAAATCTATGCTTTATCTTTTTTTTTAGTATATACTTTTATTGTAAAGATATTGTACAGAGGGGTTACAGTTACATGAGTAAAGTAGTGTGTGCATTTCCTATTGAGCATTGTTACCTCCTCCTTTGTTTTTCTCTTACCATCCCTTCCCTTCCCACCTCCTCAACTCTTCCCCCCTTCCCCCCACCCTGAAGTGGTAAAGTTCATTTTCAACATATTGTCTTGTACATTTCATTGTTACAATGGGTCAACCTGTATCCTAATTTCAGCATTTTGTTATTTCCCTTCCCCTCCTCAAATTAGAAAAATGTATAAACAAGATGCAGTGCATCGTCTTTTGAGGAACCTTCATACTTCTTTCCGAAGTGCGTGAACAAGCTTACATTCCCAACAGCCATGTAATACTGTTGCCATTTGGCCATATCCCTGTCAGCATCTGTAATTGTTAGTCTTTTTGATAATAGCCATTCTAATTGAGGTGAGGTGGAATCTCAATGTGGTTTTGATTTGCATTTCTTTTATGACCAGATTGTTTAACATTTCTTCATGTGTTTACCAAAGAAATATAGGTTACATGGTTTTCCTCATTTGTTTTAGCTGGAATATGCCTATAAATCTACAGGTAAATATACTGGATAGTAAAAGACAAAAAAATATACCTGGACATGATAAAAGTATACAGAACCTAGTCTTTTTACACTGTGAGACCAAAAGAGTATATTCTTAGGAGAGGATCACAAAGGTTTAGTGGCTATGTGCATATATTCCTATAAAATGATGTTCATCAAAATGAACTCCAAAAAATGGAAACAAAATTTTTTTTGTTATTTTGCCTTTTTTTCTCCTTTGTCACTGTTTCAGTTTTCTTTAACTTCTATGTTACATACATGTAAGTTTATCTGTTTGGGGGAGGGTAAGGGGGAGCAAAGAAATGGTGGGACAAAGGGTGAAGAAATGCAGCAGTGATATTCCCTAGGCAGTATGCTGAAAATGAACTATACAATTTGTAGGAGGAGTCAGGAAGGAAAAATTGGGAGAAAATGAGGGAAGAGGTTCAAAACAAAGGAGGAGGCATCAATGCTAGATAGGAAATGTACTCATTACCTTAATCATGCAACTGTAATTCCTCTGTACACTATTTTTACAATAAAACCATAAAAAATAAGAGAAAGCAAGATTTGAAAAAAAACAAAAGAAATGTAGGAAGTGGTGTCGTGGCTCAAAGTGGTAGAGCACTACCCTTGAATGACAAAACTCCATGGATAGCACCAAGGCCCTGAGTTCAAGCCTCATGACCAACCCTAAAAAGAAAAAGGGAAGTTATTCTGCCGGATGCTGGTGACTCACACACATAACCCTAGCTACTTACACAGGAGGCTGAGATCTGAAGATTGGAGTTTGATGTCAGCCTGGACAGAAAGAGTCAGTGAGACCCTTATCTCCAATAAACTACTCAGAAAAGACTGGAAGTGTTGCTGTGGCTTAAAGTGGGAGAGCATTAGCCTTGAGTGCAAAGAGGCTCAGGAATAGGGCCAATGCCTTGAGTTCAAGTCCTGAGACTGGCTGGAAAAAAATAGTTACTCATTACCTGACTGATGTAACTATAACCCCTCTGTATATTACTTTAACAATACTATTTTTTAAGGAAAAAAATAGGTGTTTTTGTTTGGTCATCTAACCAACAAGCAATTTATCTCCACTCCATTCTATAAATCTGTTCACTACCAACAAATCCTGGAGGCAGATTTGAGCTTCTATATCCTGATCCACATGCCCACTGGGCACATGATAAAGTATTATCTTTTTGCAGAAACACAGTGGGATTCTATCAGCCATGCTTGCTACATTACAGAAGTTAATTAGTCAAGAGGCCACATAACTGTAGAGAATGAACTTTACTATACTGAACTAGCCAGTTAGAAATAGGCCATTGCAACAATGGATGTAGAAATCGTTATGTGGAAAAACAAACTTTACAACTTTGGTGTGTGGTACGGAGGATTAAGTGGGGAGGCGGGGGAGGACAGGAAGAGATGGGAAGGGGAAACAAAGGAGGAGGCTACAATGCTTGATAAGAAATGTACTCATTATCTCGCCCATGTAATTGTAACCACTCTGCACAGTATTTTCACAATAAAAAAAGGAAAGAAATAGGCCAAGCTGTTATATTTTGTCACCTTTTCTGCATACTCCCTTACTCTCCCAAAGACAAACTAACAAACGAGGAAAAGAAAACATAAACAAAACCAACAGGAACTAAGAAAAATCTCATGTCCTTTTTTTGGAGTTTATTTTATAAAACTTTTTTAAAATTTATTTTTATTGTCAAGGTGATGTACAGAAGGGTCACAGCCATATACATAAGGTAGTGAGTACATTTCTTGTTGAACTTGTTACCCCCTCCCTCACTTTTCTCCCATTTTCCCTCTAAATACTATTTTATATAGTCATATGCACAGAGCTACTGAGCCTTTATGATCCACTCCTATTCATATCATCCTTTGGCGTGGGTTAACCAAAACAACAGTGGTACTCACGAGACACTATGTGAAAAAATAGTGTGGGTGGGTATGAGAGGCAAAACCTGGGAGAGAGTGATGGAAGGGAAGACATGGTTCAAAAAGAATTGTACTCATTACCTGACTCATGTAACTGTAACCCCTCTGCTCATCACCTCTACAATAACAGTAAAATAAAATAAAATGAAAGAAATAGGCCAGACTCTCATCCCAAGGACCATCTGCACTTACAAGTGAACAGTTTATATGGGAAATTTAAAGGTGTGTATTTTTAGTTACAGACAATTGGGCACCAGAGTATTTGTTGGTGTTGCCACAGACCGTTGTGTTTTGAAGTACATTCTCATGTTATTATGAGGGCCAGCAGAAATTTGGAATCCTTTGACTCTAAAGAGATACTAAGTAGAGACTTCATGGCTGATGATGCCACTTGTTCATTTTTTTCTGGAATCACTGTCTATTGCAACGATTATCTTAATATAGCAGTTAATATCTTCAGAAAAATTATAATTTGAGACTTCAATACTATGTTACTAGAGAAAGGAAAGGGAGAGAAAGAGAAATTGGGAGGAAAACAAATGTTTCTTTAAGAAAGCTGTCTATTATTAGGTAGAGGAGGAAAAGTTTATCAAAATAGCATTTATTGCAGACATTTGTTCTAAAGAATCTTCAGCTCATAATAAAATCCTTAGGCTGCAACTGCAAATTCTGAGTGTCTTTCGGGACATGGTCACATTCCTTGGTGACTCATGCCAACAATTCATTGTTAGAATAGAATATAATAGCTAAAAATAGATATTTCTCCCCTCCCTTTGGTATCTATTCTTATTTAGTATTTTGGGGTGCCAGCAAACTATGGTCTACATCATATTGTTGTAAGGTTTGAGAGCTTAAAAATAGTATTTCCATTTCTGAGTAGTGGAAAAACTCCAAAGAATAATATTTATTCACACATACAAGTCCATAGATTATTTTTTTTCTGCATTCTTTTCTTGTTATATTCTTACTTGTTCATTTACCTTGTCTATGGCTGTTGTCACACAGCAGAACTGACTAGTAGTGACAGAAACAGTGTGATTATAAAGATTAAAATATTTACTATGCAGTCCTTACAAAGAAATGCTGGCCTATTCTTGGTCCAGAATCACAACTGTTTCATGAAGATACTCTCACACGAACACTAGAAGGAATTTATACAGAAGTTAGCTATTATGAAGATGTCAATAGCCTGTTTTTCTTTGAATACATGTATGTGGAAGTGCATACTTTTATGTCATAGACATTAGTTCGTCTCCTGGCATTTGTAGGGGTTGTTGCTAGGACCCCTTGCAAAAACTAAAGTCCATCAGTGTTCAAGTCACTTTTGTGAAATGGCATAGTATTTGCATGAATCTGACACATATCCTGTCTTATATCTTAAAGCATGTCTAGGTTACATAGAATACCTAGTAGAATATTTCTATATAACTTCACTTAATTAGAGTCAATGAAGTATTTAAGATATAACAAGTTCAAATTTTGCTGTCTGTTTTTTTTTGTTTTTTCCCCCAAATATTTATATCTGCAGTTGGTGAATAATGGGTCTGGAATCCTTAAATATCGAGGTCCAAATTTTATTATATTCCACACTTCTTATATATTTCCAAACAGACATAGATTTGTTTTTCCATTTCTTTATGTGCTATGGTAATTACAACACTCCAGTTACTGAATTTTTTAGCCTTCCTTGTAGCTACAGCTTACAATGTGACTAGTTTACATGAATGAAATATACGCAGAGCTCTTGTTGAAGAATATTCGCCTATGAACACATTTTCCTTCCTAATAAATGGATTTAAAGTTCGCCAATCTATTAGGCAGCTTTCCATTACTACATACAAAATACCTGAGACAGTTAATAAATAGAAAAAGGTTGTTATGAATCACTCCAAGACTGAGAGTAGCCTATTTCTTTGTTCCTCTAGCTACAGCAGCACATCATGAATAGAATGTGTGGTTAATGAAAACCACTCACCTCAGTAAAAAAAAAGCAGGACTGGAAAGGAAAGAGAGTAGAGTCTCATAATCCACTTTGACCACTTATCCTCAGTAATCAGGGGAGTTCCTAATTGGTTCCACTCTATAGGATCCATCATTGCCAGCAGTGCTACACTGGGGACCAAGCTAACATGCATCAAGTCTAAGTATGGACCTTTGGAAGTCATGCATCCAAACCATAACATCCAACTACCCCTTTTCTTCTTAAGTATTGTCTCTATGAACATCTAGCCTTTTTCCTTTCAGCTTTAACTAGAAATGATGCCTGATGCTTCAGCAGCCACATCATGACCAAGAGGCATTGCCAAGAGAAGAGCAAAGGCACTAGCCATGACATCCTCAAACTACTGAGCTAGTAATATGCTTAGAAAAATGAAACAGGAATTGGCTCCCACAAATGTAGCTCAGAATTATCTGAGACCACAGACACTTCACGAAACACTTAAGAATACTCATCCACTTGCTGAAAATTCAAAAGGTTAATTCTCCTAGCATCACAGATTAATTCATTTACTCAGAGACCAAAAGACAAAATTGAGACAAAGATGGGTGTTGGAGGTGTCATGTGCAATCTTTTCTCTCAGCTTCTTTCTCCTGTGCCTTCTGGGATTTTAGGTGTTCTTTCTGAGTTTTACTTTGTGAATGCATTGTGCCATTGCTCAGTAATTTGCCAAGGGCAAACCAATGCTAATTCCTCCTCCACTTCATAATAATTTATAGCAAACTCTATTAACCCTAACCAATGGCCCATTGGCAAACTGCAAATATAGTGTCAGAATGATTCAAGCAACAAACCTTTATACTGCCCCAAATCTGTGCCAATTGACCCCTCTGGGAATCTTTGTTCCATTTTGTAAGAAATGGTTTAAAGGTCTTTTTTCTCCCTTGGGAAAAAAGGTCCAAAGTAAAGTGCTTTCTTTTCCCAAAGGGATGAAAAAAATTAAGGAAAAATAGTTTTGGAAATAGTAAAATAAACTTGTGACTAAGGAATAGTTCTTGTAACAGAATATTTTGGCTGCTATTTTAACTGAATTCCAATTTTTCAGAGGCCTTTCTAAACTTCATTGAAACAAGTAAAATATGTGATGAACTATACCATAATGTGAAAAGGCTACTAAATTTATGAAGGAGTAGCTCACATGCAG
Organism: Dipodomys ordii; assembly: GCF_000151885.1. NCBI lineage: Eukaryota > Metazoa > Chordata > Mammalia > Rodentia > Heteromyidae > Dipodomys > Dipodomys ordii. Next base: position 21,009,339 of record NW_012267220.1, on the reverse strand, counting down.
GAAGTTTAGAGATAAAGATGAGAGGCTCATGATATTTGAACATAAAACCCAAGGTCTTACAAATCAGTTACAGTATTCCTGATAATAATATTCTAATAACAATATTACCTTATGTACTTAGTGTCAACTAAATGATTTCCTATTTTTTTAACACAACCTGAAGTGTTCACATAAAATTTTAACACAAAAATATTAGAGCTCAAAATATTACAGCTAATTCCATTTTAGTGAGTACATATTAATTTTTAACTGGAATAAAATATGCTATGCTTCTGCAACATTCAAAACTAATTGTTGTATTTGTATAACTAGTAAAGAAAAAAGACGTAGACACATATTTAAGGCTACAAAACACATACTCGTGATACTGTTCAGAATAAAAATCAGGATTGACTTAGCTAATAAAAAATGTATCATCTATTTAATATACAACAATAAGCTAAACAACATGTCAAATGAAACAAACACCTTTACTGCATTGAAGGAAAAAATCCCAACCTGCCTCTTTGGAACTTTAGTAGATGTGTTCTAGATTTTTGGCAGATTTACAATGTATATTAATTTTGTAATATTGCCTAGAGGAGTAAAAAATCTCCCCGAGGAAAATTTTCACAAAATTTCACCAGTTGCTATAAAAGAGTAAGCTCCAGCCACAAATAGCATTACATTTCCTCTGTCTTAGGGAGAAACAAATAAACTAGCAGTGAACTACCATATTTGCCCTCATCAAAGATCTCATGTGCTGCAGACTTGCACAGACTTTTAGAAGGCAGTAGGGACCTATATCAACACAGTTCTCCAATAGACCCCGAAAGTTATAGAAATACTTTCCCAATTTTGGAAGGAAAAAAAATAGAGATAGATTTAAGATTTCATGATTTCAGAAAGGAAAAGTGACTATTGTTTTTCACGTGTAAGACACACTGGCATGCCCATTACATTATTTACGATCATTTGGTTGATGATGAGAGAAATTCAGCTTGTGCTGGTTAAGCAAAATAGGCAAATATATTGCCTGTCTAACAAGAAACCAGATAACAGAAGAGACACAGTTGTAAGATATGGGAAGCCCTAGATCCAATGACTGAAGCAAAACAATCATTTTCTCGATGTCTGCTACACTTGAATTCTGTCCAAATGGGATCATTGTCAAAGACTATCTTCTCTGAAAAACCTGAGAAGAATATCGTCTTGAAATCAACGAGCTATTCTCAACAGCTTACAAAGGACAAAATAACGACCTTCTTTTTATAGAACATGATTTTCCTTGAACTATTTCCCTTAGCCAAAGCAATTTTTAATAGCCTGGATATTCCTTGGGCCCTATTTATGCAACCCACTAGGGTTAAGTATAATACTTGTCTATCCAACCAAAGCAAGGGACCAAAGGAAGGATGGAAACCTACTTGCCTAACAAAGTTCAGTGTATATTTGCATCAAAATACAATTGTTCCTTTGGCTTCATGTTTCCAGGACCTCCTGTCCATACCTAAATTTGTTGATGCTCAGCTTCCTTATACAAAGTAACATCAATCTAGATTATAACACCTAATACAATGTAAATGCCATTTAGTTGCTGTACTCAAAACTTGTATTCAGTACAGATAAAATCTTTTTCACCAGGGGGGGACAAGATGGCGGAGGAGAAGCTGGAAGCTGAACAAGCTCTCGCATAGAAAGCAGTTTTAGAGTTCCAGTGAACAGTCC
>NW_012267220.1:20989309-21000077 GCF_000151885.1 Dipodomys ordii | reverse complement strand
ATCCTGCCCATGCAATTGTAACCCCTCTGTACAGTTTGTTCACAAATAAAATAAAATAAAATTAAAAAAAAAATCTTTTTCACCCACATATGGATACACAAAACATGTATGTGGAATTCAGAGGTGTGAATTGCATGAATTTGGAGTGACAAGCTATTTCTACATATATACTTTATTTTATTTTATGTTATTTTTGTGGTACTGGGGGTTTGGATTCAGAGCCTCAAGCTTGCTAGACAATCATGACACCACTGAACTGTGCCAGTAGCCCTGGTTTTTACTAGTTAGTTTTAGGAAAAGTCCTTGCTTCCCTGTCTGGATGCATACCTACACTCCAATGGGATTCCTGCCTTTTTTGGTATTATAGCACATGCCACTCTTTCCCACTTCTGTCTGTGGAAATGGAGTTTTTTGCATATTTCTGTCTAAGCTGGCCTGGTATCAAGATCTTCCTAATCTAAGCTTCCTATGAAGACTGGAATGCCGGGTGAGAACCACTGAACACTGCTATGCATTGAGAAGAGAGTCTTATGAACTTTTCGGCCTGGGCTAGCCTCAAATCATGATCCTCGCATCCTCAGCCTTCCAAGTACATAGAATTAAAAGTATTAGCCACAGACACCAAAAAATGAATATACAACTATATTACAATTCTCTGAAGTGTATAAAATTTGTTCTTTTCATCACATTTGTGCACTTGCTTATAGCAGTATTTTCTGAAAAAATTAATCATTTAAAAACTCTTGTGGCCTCTATTTTTTTCAAGCAAACCCAGATAATCTTAAGGTTGAAGATATTGCTATGTTTTTTTTTTATTGTGAGAATACCATACAGAGGAGTTACAATTACATGGGCAAGATAAAGAGTACATTTCTTATCAAGCATTGTTGCCTCCTCTTTGTTTCCCCTTCCCATCCCTTCCCATATTATCACCCCCTTAACCCACCGGATCCTCCCCCCACCCCCACCAAAGTTGTAAAGTTCATTTTTCGACATAACAACGTGTACATCTCATTGTTGCAATGGGTCCACCTGTATCCCTAAACGATTTGTTTTTTCCCTTCCCCTTCACAAATTATACCAACATCAAATACAGTGAAAGCAAGGGTTATACCGTGGGGGAGGGACATACAAAGCAACAAAGAAATCATCTAATAAATATGTTAGAAACAATTGCATCAAAGGAAAAATAAACATTTGAATACTTATCTTGGGGTTCATTTCCCTAACATCAACTTATCTGACCTTTTCTGCTTGACTCAGACATATATTAGTGATGTGTTTTTTCCGTTATAAGTGAAACGTGTAAAGAAAAGCAGACTTACTATATTCCTATTTGAACCCCATATGTAGGGCTCTGTTTTTCTGAAAGATGTAACCATGTGCCCCCCAAGAGGTCACACTCACCTTGCAGCAGCTCTATTTCTGGCCTTAGCGTGTGAAATGTGCATCATGACCACACAGTGTAGCTCTCAAATGTGCTAATACAGCCCCCAAAAGGTACTTGACCCTTCTAACAAATGCAGAGTAAAGGTGTGTTCATTAGAAAATGAAGATGCTTTCCTCGGTTCCAATTTTCCTGCTCTTTTAAACCTGCACCAAGTTAATTACAGAGAGAATGTAGTTACCATCTAATTTTCCTAGAGGTTAGAGAACTCCGTGTTACCCTGTGTGACAAGTTGAGTTGTTTCTTCACCTGATAATACTTCCCCACACCCTTCCCAGGCCTTCCATCCTGTGAACCACAGGAGGGCAGGGATGCCCTCAGGATGTTGAAAAATCCTGTGGTATGTTCTAGTCATCACTGACCCAAGATCCAGGTTTGCAGGCCCTCTACACACCACATGTTCTTTAAAAGGTATACCCTGTTAGTTAGCTGCCAAACTATCCCCAGGCTTTTCTCATCTTTTCATTTGTGCTGATGGTTAATGCTCACCTATAGTGTCTGATGTGTATTTTAATCACTTGTGTTGGCAGGATAGAATATTAGCATGGGTAATACAAAAGGAATCTTGAAAACGTGTGCATGGAGGCTTTCTATTGTGTACTGAGCAAACCAGGGCTGGCCTCAAGCTATTCAGTTGGCTGATAAGGATGTGGCCCAGGCATTCCTATATAACTTCACCCTCCCCAGTTCCATCCCAGAGTAGAAAAAGCTCAATGTGCCTGTTTCCATCCTACATTGCCAACTCCAAATTATAAAATTCTTTTTTTGGGGGGGGGGTCCGGTCATGGGGCCTGAACTCTGGGCCTAGGTGTTGTCCCTCAGCTCTTCAGCTCAAGGTAGCGCTCTACCACTGGAGCCACAGCGCCACTTCCAGCTTTTTTCTTTTTGCTTATGTGGTGCTGAGGAATCGAACCCAGGGCCTCATGCATTGCAAGGCAAGCGCTCTACCACTGAGCCACCTTCCCAGCCCCTATAAAATTCTTTAATGCTAAGTCCCTTCCACAAAGGCAAACTCTCTAAGTTTTCTATTCTTTATGTTTTTCTTTTGTACTGCCATGGGGATTGAACCCTGGACTTCATACAAGCTAGGCAATCACTTTTAGCACTGGAATGTGTCTCTAGCATGTGAACTATATAGTACTTTGCCTTTTCTGAGTTGAAGTCAGTTTTTTTTTCAATTTCTCGTCTCTTGACTTTTGAATGTGTGTAAACCTCTATATTTTATCCTCTATATTTTATCCCCTACGACTTCTTTTCGTTGTATATATAGTAAATTTTCTTTTTAAGTTTTAAAATAGAAGATTTTACTTTTCGGGAGTATATAGGAAAGAATAACTACTTCTGGTTTGTCTATAGAGGCCTAGTATATTGATGGAGGGAAATTCTTTTTTGATTGTTGTTGACTTTCACAAGTATTTTAAACTCAAATTGTCAGGAGCCTCTCTGAACCTAGCACACAGTTCCTGGATCTCAAAATTTCCTCATCTAATTTTAAAAGCTATACCCTTATTTGAAATATTTCCAGTTTCTTTCTTTATATTTCCTCAAATACGCATACCATTTTCAATGTTCCTGTATTTGGGATTCTGTCTCTTTTTACTCTTTAAGGTCAGGAACATGTATTATGTACCTCAGTGTTTTTAGTTTTAATTAAGTTTTTTATTGTGAAAATACTGCACAGAGGGGTGAGAGTTACATGAGCAAGGTAATGAGTACATTTCTTATCTAGCATTGTTGCCTCTGCCATTGTTTTTCCCCTACCATCCCTTTTCTCCCACCTCCCCAGCTACACCCCTTCCCCCCCAGCCTCCCACAGCCACCTAAATTGTAAAATTTGTTTTTTGACATAGTGCCTTGTACATCTCATTGTTGTAATGGGTCAATCTGTATCCCTATTTAAACAATTTGTTTTTTCCCTTCCCCTCCCCAAATTATACCAACAGGGGTTATACTGTGGGGGAGGGACATAAAAAGCAACCAAAAAAATCACATGGTACCTTATAAATAAGTTCAAAAAAAAGCAAGGAATTAAAAATCACTTGTGTCCTGATCTTGGGTTTCATTTCACCTAACAACGTCTTATCAGACCTTTTCTTCTTGTCCCAGAAATATACTAGTTATTGCAAGTAAGGGAAACCATGGGACCTATGTTTCTTTGGGCGTGGCTTACTTCACTTAATATAATTTTTCCGAGTATTTCTATTTCCTAACAAATGGGGCAATGTCATTCTTTCTGATGGAGGCATAGAATTCCATTGTGTATATACCACATTTTCTTGACCCATTCATCTACTGAGGGGCATCTGGGTTGGTTCCATAGCTTAGCTATGGTAAATAATGTTGCAATAAACACAGTTGTGCTGGTAGCTTTAGTATGGTCTTGTTTGTGGTCATTTGGGTAAATGCCCAAAAGTGGGATTGCTGGGTCATAGGGGAGCTCTATGTGGAGTCTTTTGAGGAACCTCCATACTGCTTTCTGAAGTGGTTGAACAAGTTTACATTCCCACCAACAATGCAGTAGGGATACCTTCTGTCCACATTCCCTCCAGCATCTGTTGTTATTAGAGTTCTTGATTATAGCCATTCTAACTGAGTTGAGCTGGTATCTCAATGCTGTTCTGCTTTTTTTTTATGGCTAGGGAGGTTGAGAATTTCTTCATGTGTCTACTGGAAATTCTTATTTCTTTTTCAGAGAAGTTTCTCTTTAAGTCTTTAGCCTACTTATTTATTGGGCAGCTTTTTCTTTGAGAATTTGATATTGAGGATTAATTTTTTGAGTTCCTGTTATATTTTAGAAATGAGAACCTTGTCTGTTGTATGGCTAGTGAAGATCTCCCAATCTGTGGGCTTTCTATTTATCTTGCTAGCTATGTCCTTTGCCATACAGAAGCCCTGCAGTTTCATGGAATCCTATTTGTCCAACCTTTCTTTGATTTGTTGTTTCTGGGTCTCTATTAAGAAAATTTCAGCCTGTGCCAAGGAGACCTAGTGTTTCTCCTATTCTGTGCTGAAATATTTAAAGGGTGTCTGCTTTGACTCCAAGGTCTTTGATCCTTTTGGAGTTGATTCTGGTGTAGGGTAAAACATAAAGATCTAACTTTAGTTTTCTACAATTTTTTAATGAATTTTGCCAGCACCATTTACTGAAGAGAGTGTCTTTTTTCCATTCTATTTTTTAGCTCCCTTATCCAAGATTAGGTGACTATAGGTCTGTGGGTTCATTTCTGGGTTTTCAATTCTATTCTATTGGTCCTGAGGTCTGTTCTTGTGCCAGTACCAAGCTGTTTTGATTACTATTGCTTTGTAGTAGAGTTTGAAATTTGGTATTGACATTCCTCCAGAATTGTTCTTTCTGTTAAGGATTTTTTTTTGCTATTTGGGGTCTTTTATTGTTCCATATGAATTTTTGGATTGCCTCTTCTATTTCCTTGAAGAATGAGGTTGGAATTTTGATAGATATCACATTGAATTTGTAGATAGCCTTGGGAACTATTGCCATTTTCATAATGTTGACCCTTGCAATCCAGGAGCATGGGAGGTTTTTCTACTTTCTAAGTTCTGTTTCGATTTCCTTTCTCAAGTTTTTAAAGTTTTCATCATAGAGGTCCTTCACTTCATTGGTTAAGTTAATTCCTAGGTATTTTATTTTTTGTGGGGCTATTGCAAATGGAGTTGCTTTCCTGATTTCAGCCATGCTTTTCTCATTGTTGGCAAACCGAAAAACCATTGATTTTTGAGGGTTAATTTTATACCCTTCTACTTTGCCAAAGTTTTGAATCAGCTCCAGTAATTTGGGAGTGGAATCTGTGGGATTCTTTAAATACAAGTTCATGTCATCTGCAAAGTGGGAGAGTTTACGTCATCTTTCCCTATTTGGATCCCCTTTATGTTTGCATCTTGTCTTATTGCTGTAGCTAGGTATTCTAATACTAAATTGAAGAGAAGTGGAGAGAGTCCATATCCTTGTCTCGTTCCTGAACTTAGAGGAAATAGCTTTAATTTTTCGTAATTAATTCTGATGCTGGCTATAAGACTGTCATATACAGCCTTTATTGTATTGAGGAATGTTCCATGGAATCCTAATTTTTCCAGAGTCTTCATTATAAAGAGGTGCTGAATCTTGTCAAGTGCTTTTTCTGCATATATTGTGATAACCATGTGGTTCTTATCCTTGCTCTTTTTGATGTGATGAATTATATTAATTGATTTACATATATTGAACCAGATTTGCATCCCTAAATTAAATCCTTTTTGATGGTATTGTATGATTTTTTTGATGAATTGTTGAAATTGATTGTCCAAAATTCTGCTAAGAAGTTTTGCATCAATGTTCATCAAACAAATGGGTCTGTCATTCTCTTTCTTTGATGAGTCCCTGCCTGGATTGGGAATTAGGTTTATGATGGCTTCATAGAAAGAGTTTGGTAGTGAACTTTTCTCTTTCAATTACATTGAAGAATTAGAGGAGTATTGGTGTGAGTTCTGCTCTGAAGACCTTGTAGAATTCCACTGTAAATCCATCTGGTCCTGGGCTTTTCTTAGATGGGTGGTCTCTTATTGCTGTTTCTATTTCAATGCTTGTTATGGGCCTCTTAAGTTGGTTTAATTCATCTTTATTTAGTTTTGGCATATAGATATTTGCTATGAAATCGTCCATTTCTTCCAAGTTCTCAAATTTATTAGTATAAAGTTTTGAGAAGTATTCCCTTATAATGTTCTGAATCGTGGTTGTTTCTGTGGTGATGTTTCCATTCTCATCTGTGCATTTGTTTATTTGGGTGTATTCTCTTCTTTTTCTGGTAAGATTTGCGGGTCTGTCAATTTTGTTAATTTTTTCGTAGAACTAACTCTTTGTTTTGTTGATTCTGTCTGTTTTCTTTGGACTCTAATTCATTTAATTCTGATTTAATTTTAATTATTTCTGTCCGTCTATTGCATTGGGGTTTATCTTGCTGCTCTTTACAAAGTGGTTCAAATGTCTCATTAACTTGTTGTTTTCAGATCTTTCCAATTTGTTGATGTATAAACTTGTTGAGCTATAAACTTGCCTCTGAGTACTACCTTTGCTGTGTCCCAGAGGAGCTGGTAATTTGTACGTTCATTTTTGTAGAATAACATGAACAAATGAATTTCCTTTCTAATCTGTTACATGACTGGTGATTCAGCCTCCATGTGTTATCGGACTTTCTTTGGTGGCTTTCAGTGTTGAGTTCTAAATTTATTCCATTGTGGTCTGAGAGAATGCAGGGCATGACTTCATTTTTTCTGAATTTTGACAAGTTTGCTTTGTGAGCTAAAATGTGGTCTATTTTGGAATATATTCCATGTGCTGCTGAGAAAAACGTGTATTCTGATGCTGCTGGGTGAAATATTTGGTAGCTGTCTCTTAAATCTAGTTGTTCTATGCAGTTGTTTAGATCTGCGGTTTCTCTGTTGAGTTTTTGCGGAGTTCATTTATCTGATGAGGATAGTGGTGTGTTAAAGTCCCCAACAATTAATGTCTTTGGATCTATGTGAGATTTGCCGGAAAGTAGTGTTTCTTGGATGAATTTGGGTGTTCCATTGTTTGGTGAATAGATATTTAGAATTGTAATAGCCTCCTGAAGGAGAGATCCCTTAATTAGCATGTAATGACCTTCTTTATCTCTTCTCACTAATTTTAATTTGAAGTCTATTATATTTGTTATTAGAATTGCAACTCCTTCCTGTTTATGGGGGCTGTTTGCTTGATAGATTTTATTCCAGCCTTTCACTTTCAAAATATGTTTGTTTTTATGGGCAAAGTGTGACTCTTGAGGGAAGCAGATAGAAGGATCATGCTTTTTTATCCAACTAGACAGTCTATGTTGCTATGGAGTGACATAACTCTATGGACAGTTAAGTCCATTAATGTTGAGAGTTAGGATTGACAGGTGATTCGTATTGCCTGCAATGTTATCCACCTTGGGCCTGCAATGACTGAGTTCTTTCTATGGTTCTTGGATTCTCAGTTTGGGTGTGGTTTCTTGGCCTTTACTGTGGTCTTGTTGGTTTTCTATGTGTAGGACATCTTTAAGAAGCCTTTGTAGGGCTGGTTTGGTGGAGATATATTGTTTCAGTTTTTCTTTGGTATGGAAGGTTTTTATTTGACCTTTAGTTAGGAATGAGTTTTTTTCTAGGTATGGTATTCTTGGTTGATAGTTGTTTGTCTTTAAGGGGTGGCATACATCATTTCAGGCTCTTCTTGCTTTAATTGTCTCTGTTGATAAATCTGAGTTTATTCTAATTGGTTTTCCTTTATAGGTTATTGATCTTTTCTCCTTGTCAGCTTTAAGGATTCTTTCCTTGGTCTTATTTGATCCTATATGGATTATAATGTGACAGTGGGATATCCTGTTCTGGTCTGGTCTGTTTGGGGTTTTAACAGCTTCTTGTATCTGATTAGGCCTATCTTTTTGCATGTTTGGGAAGTTCTCTGCTAAGATCCTGTTAAACAAACTTCCTAGACCATTAAATTCTGTCTCTAAGTGCTCCTCTACACCCATTATCCTCAGATTCGGCCTTCTACTGATGTCTTCTAAATGTTGAATAGATCTATCGTATTTCTTGGATTTGTCTTGGATAGTTGTATGTTCTTCATCTATAATGTCTAGGCTGTCTTAAATCCCCAAGATTAGATCTTCTGCATGGTCTAACCTACTGTCAAGACGTTCTACTTTGTTTTTTTATTCCCTTTCCTTCTAACTGGTCAGCTTTGATAGCTTCAAATTCTTTGTTGGAGCTTTGTTTTAGACTTTTATGGACTTCTTTACTTCCTTAATTTAGTGTTCAGTGTTTATTCTCAAATCACTTAGTTGATTGGTTATGGTTTACTTTTCCTTCTGATGGGCTCCATTCAGCATTCCTTTTGTAGTATCCCTGAATTCCTTCAGCTATCTTTTTATGGATTCCATGAATGCCTTTATTGATCTTTGTCTATTCTCATCCAGCTCACTCAATGCCTGTATTTCTCTTTGACTGTTCTCAGCCTTTTCATGCAATTCCTGTCTTTTTCTTTGACTGTTCTCAGCCTGCTCATGCAATTCCTATCTTTCTCTTTGACTGTTCTCAGCCTGCTCATGCAATTTCTGTATTAAAATTTGAGTAGCTTGCTCAGGCTCATGAGATTCCTGCAGTAATTTTTGGTTAGCCTCATCATGCTCGTGAAGTTCCTGTATTAATGTTTGGTTTGCGCTCCCTATCACACTCGCACAGAGTCCTTTGCAGGTTTTCAGTTTTTTCATTCACCATGTTTACCTGTAGTGTTTGTAGAGCTTTTAGGGAACTCTTTTCTGGATTATTCATTAACTGTTCTGTCTCTTGATTATCATGAGTGGGAGTTGAGATACCTGTACTTGCCATTTTTCTGGTGTTTCTCTGGCTTGTTCTGTCCATTTGGTATGAAAGTAACACCAATTTTTTGCTAGAACACTATTTTAAGGCAAACATCAACCAGAGTCCTGCTGTTGCACAATCAAAATGGCTGCAGATACAATCTAATTCAACAGATACAATCTATTCAATATCAAACAACCTGTAGAATAGTGGGCTAAAAACATCAAAGAGGGATTCAGCAAACCAGGTGTCTGTTTTAGTGATTAGGAAAGCACTCTATAACCACTGTATATTTAACAAGCAACTTGATGAACTTTTGCTGGTAAAAGGTAACCACAACTTACTTTTCAAGGTTTTCATAACTATCTTTAACAATTTCGAATTCTTTTAAGTTTATTTATATTCCTTCATGTACATGAATATTTATAAAAATTCTCTACTTGTGGTTTAAACTCTTACCTATTATATTTTTATATACTTATATATGTTTTAAAAATTTTATGCAGCAAAATATTTCAAACTCACTTTTTTTTGTCAGTTATGGGGATGGAATTCTGGGCCTGGGTCGTGTTCTTCAACTCTTTAGCTCAAGGCTAGAGCTCTACCACTTGAGCTGCAGAGCCACTTTGGGCTTTTTCTGCTTATATGGTGCTGAGATATCAAACTCAGGGCCTCATGCATCCAAGGCAAGCACTCTACCACTGAGCCACCTTCCCAACCCTGACTTTTTTTTCTAATTCCCGTATTAGAAACTTCCCACGTGTCTGAGAGCACATCTTTTAGTCTTAGAACGACAGTCTTGGCCACAGAACTTTGAAGAAGTAAAGTACAATCCCAAGATACCCAAGTGAACTTTTAAGTATGTCATCTTGTATGAAATAATAAAAGCTATATAAACAAAGTATTTAAAATGTATGTAACATATCTCAAGGAAGAGGAACGAAGAATCTATCAATTTGCTTCCTTCTTGTTTCTATGTTTTTTTTCAAGTCATTAAACCTGTGCAGATTAATTTCAGTACATGTTAGTTCTCCTGTCTGTGATTGTTGATGAAAATATAAGCACTGTCTTTTTATGAGGCTGCTATAAGACTTTGTGACTGTGCTTTGTAATGGGAAGTGATTGGAAACTACCAAAAATTTATGATAGAAAAGCCTGGATATTTTCAACCAGCTGTTTTCTCATTCAATACAAGTTCCTTGCATTTTCTAAGCTGCTAATGAATATTGTGATTTAAATGCCATGCAATAAATTTTGTATCTGCAAAAACACAGTTCATTGTACTGTATTAAAAGATTATTTTCTCATTAAAGACTGGCTCATTTTTTTTTGTTTTTCTTTTGTAACATTTGGTTGTGTCTCAACCTGACTTATTAATTTTAGTACCATCCACTAATAATGGGAGAAATTAATTTTTTCTACACCCATTGTGAGAAATTTTGGACTAGACATCAAAAACTTTAGATATCAAAAAACAAAAAACAAAAATTAGCAAATGCATACTGTCCAAAATACAGCATTTTGAAAGGAAACTACTAGCATTGTCTGTATAAATCACTATTAGAAAGTAAATTTTATAAGTTTGGGAGGTATTTTAATTCTTTTTGGCCCTTATGGTGCTGTATACCACACTGGAGCAGTAATTTCCTCAATGTTACCCAAGTGGGCAGGAGGAGTTAATGCCTGTTCAACATCCTTAATTCGCTACCAGGTTGTAATTTACACACTGGGGTAATCTGAGTGAATATAGCTTTTTCTAAATCTATAAAACTTTGAATGATTCACAAAGGATAAATTATCAAGCTGTACAGATTAACAATCAACAATTTAATGCAAAACTCCTAAAACATCTTTTTTTTTTTTTTTTTAGGTCTGGGCTTGAACTCTGGGCCTGGGCGCTGTCCCTCAGCTCTTCAGCTCAAGGCTAGCGCTCTACCACTTGAGCCACAGTGCCACTTCCGGCTTTTT
>NW_012267220.1:20949416-20989259 GCF_000151885.1 Dipodomys ordii | reverse complement strand
GCTCTACCACTTGAGCCACAGTGCCACTTCCGGCTTTTTTCTTATGTGGTGCTGAGGAATCGAACCCAGGGCCTCAGGCATGCAAGGCAAGCGCTCTACCACTGAGCCACCTTCCCAGCCCCCTAAAACGTCTTTTAAGCATGAATAGTAGTATAGCTTTTTTAGAACACATGAAAACATTGTTTCATGGGGGGTTTTAGTAAGATTTCTGCGTACTCCTTAAAAAATCTTCATTTTGTGTGTTTTAAGAAGGGAAAAAGATAAAGGATGCATCATGTTAAGGATATTTAGCCTTCAATATTGAATTGACATTTCTTAATTCACAAATGAGTAAGACATTGGAAAGTTACAGGTTTTCAAGAAATTAGATTGATGAAAGGTGTAAATCCTTTTCTGAACCTAGGGTTTAGGAAAGAAACATGGAAATAAAAAATTGGAAAAATGATACAATATGCTTTTGAAGTTCTATCCTCTCTCTCCGCTATGCTAGAACCACAACAATTTTCCTTCTCACTTTTCATACATTGTATGAAAGTAGAAGTTACCATCCAGTTTCTATTCAGAAATAATCGTTGTAAGAATAGTTTTTCATTCTTTTTTCTGCCTCATCTCTACTGAGTCACACTCCTGCCTCCTGGCATTCAATTTGTTCATTAGTGCAGGAACATCAAACACAGACCTGACTCCTTCTGAGGTTTATCAAAATAGGGAGGGAAACTTACAGAGTATAAAAACATCCTACTGGCATGCTTCTCATTTACCTGCTGGGAGTTTGGGCCATTCCTTATAACAGCTAATTCATTGTCATTGAAAACAAAACAAAACAGAACAAAAACCCATATACACCTTTGAAGGTAAGTGTTTCTGTGGGATTGGTGGTCAATATTTACTGAATGTATAAATTATGTCCATTTGTTTTAAAAGCTATAGCCTAACACTTTTCATATCCTCAATAAACAAGTAAAGACACAATAAATTTGTTAGCTTTTGTAGGGTTTTCTGGTCAGTGAGCTGATTAGGACCCTCGCTGTCTTGTAGGATAAGAGGACCAAATCCAAGCACATCAGTTTCTTACAGGGTAAATACTCCTCAAGCTGTATTTTTTTTTTGCCCCCAGCAGAGAACACTGCCAAGTGGAAGGCAACCTTTCTGGGAGCCTGGCAGCAGGGGATTCCAGATCATTCTGTAAATGAGTTACCTGCTGGTCAAAAACATTCACATTTCCACATTAACAGGACTACTTTCTTACAAGAGAGACCCATTGTTAGAGCCCACACTTTGCTGCTCAGAAAATATGGCTCTGGTGAGCTGGTCCCAAGGATAATAGAGAGATCAAGAGTTCAAATATATTTCTGTTCTGACTTTGGATTTCTGAGTTTTCTCTTCTCTAATAATACTAATTCCCAATTCCAGCATCGTGACACTAAGATGAAGTCCGACTTTCTTTCAAACTTGAAACCCTAAGTCCAAATTCACATGAAATTCACACTCAGACAAAAGGTATAAAAGTATACAGTGGAACGTTAAAGACAAGAGATGAGAGTTAGATAAAATTTCATAAATAAAGGCCATAGATATATTTTGATTTTTATAAACATTGAAGAGCTTGGTTTCAGTTGAAGAGACAATTGATATAACTGAAACAGACAGGACTGGGGACAGGGTGTAGGGATATGGCTAAGAGGCGATGAAATTCAAATATGGACCACACAGTAGAAGCCATTTTGAGGAGCCATGGACAAGGTCTTGCTTGCAATGGTTTCCAGAACAATACCAGAAATACAGCTTTTTCCTATACATCTTAATACCAGCATGTGAGGAAACTAGCAGGACAAGAATCATAGATAAAGGATTTTTTATTGGTCATAGAGTACAGAAAGAAAGAATTCATTGCACCATTCCTATGTCTCTCAATATTTTCTTGTGTATGCTACGTATCAGTATATTTTCCCACAGGCTGGATAGGATTCTTGCTAAAGCCATTAATGGAATCCACTTTTGAACTCATGCTAGGGGCTTGTTAGGGTTTGAACTCATAGTTTTGCTCTTGCTAGACAAGTACTATACTAGTTGATCCATGTCCTCAGCCTTAGTTTTTCAAGTCTGGTCTCACACTTTTGCCTCAGTTCTGGATCCTATGTATGGTTTCTCATTCCTAAGTAACTGTACATGGACATGTACTACCACACCCAGTTTATGGATCCAACATTGTCTTCTGAACTTGTTGCCCTAGCTCTCTTTGAGCCATGATCCGTTCAATCTTAGTTTTCTGAATAACTAGGATTACAGATGTGTGTTACCAAGACTGATAATACCTTAAGCATATGTGGTGAGTCATTAAACAAGCAAAGCTTTGTAATGTGTAATTAGAAAGCAACTTTCTATTTGTTTCCTGTTGTTCATTAAAACTTGATCAAATAAGGTCCTAAACAAAACTGTATGCAATCTGTTTCTTGTCTTATAATTAAGTTGAATGTCTTATATCATTTCTTTCAGATAAAAGAAAAATAGGGGAAATCTTGTTTGAGTACTTTTTTTAAAGCTGGATATCTAGATCATTTTAATTCTCCCACAATTTGGAAATGATTAAAACAATAGTCTTGATTTAAATTAGAATGTTTAGTTCAATGTATTTCCATTTGCCCATATGCAAAGAGAAGACATCTTTCTACTTTCTACCTTGTGAGCAGAATGTGCTCCTAATAGAAAAGTATGTGGGACTTTCTCGAGAAGCCCTTCTTTCTTATTCCTCCGTGTTTTCAAGTCTCTGACCCATCAAAGATCAAAGCAAGCCAGGCATTGGTGGTTCTTATCTGAAATCCCAGCTACTATGGAGGTTGAGATCTGAGGATCATGTTTCAAAGTCAGCTCCAGCAAGAAAGTGCACAAAGCTATCTCCAATTAACCACAAAAAGGCAGAATTGGAGTTCTGGCTCAGATGGTAGAGCGTTAGCCTTAGGCTCAGAGACAGAACCCAGACACTGAATTCATGCCCCAGGACTGGCATACACACACATACACAAAAATCAAAGCAGGAGGGAAGAGTTTAAAAACATCAGGGAAGTTTTTGTCTGTTATGCTTAATTTTTACATCTGTATTTTATTAATAAAACATTAGTCAGTGTAGTGATTTGTCAATGGGAGAATATGAAAAACTTGGAAAACTTGGATATTTACCTCTAATCCTATCCAATCATGTATGTTATTGTTACTTAGCATTTTTTATTGTATTATTTCTAAATTGTCATTTTTAAAATTTATTTTTATTGTCCAGGTAATGTACAGAGGGGTTACAGTTACATATGTAAAGCAGGAAGCACATTTCTTGTCAAATTTATTACCCCTCCCTCATTTTTCTCCCACTTTCCCTCTCTCCAAACTTTGCCTGCCCCAAGTTGTACAGTTTAGTTCCACCACATTGTTTTGTGAGTATCACTGTCACATTGGTTCAACCTTTATCCTTTGTCTCATCATTTTGTTGTTCCCCTTCTCTTCCTAATTCAGATAAATGTATATACAATACATAGGGTACCAAAATCAAATACAGTGACAACAGGGGATAAACTCTAGGAAGAAACATACACACACAAACAAGAGATCACATAGTACATCAAAAACAACAACAACAAAAATCTTCTTGTGACCATATCTTGGAGTTCACTTTGCTTGACATCATCTTAAATGGTCTTATGTACATAGATATTGAGCTTTTCTGCTCATTTTATAGACTAGGAGTTTACTCTTACATTTCAAAAATGGTTTTATTATTACTATTTGCATTCTATTGCACTACAGCAATCCTTTATTTTTCGTTTATTATTTGCCATATATAATCATATCATTTTCTTTTTTCAGAGGGGTTATAGTTACATGAGCAAGGTAATGAGTACATTTCTCATCAAGCATTGTTGCCTCTTTTTATACTTTTTTATTATATATATTTTTATCATAAAGGTACTGTACAGAAGGGTTACAGTTACATGAGCAAGGTAACAAGTCCATTTCTTATTGAGCATTGTTACCCCCTCCTTTGTTTTTCTCCCCTACCATCCCTTTCCTCCCCACCTCCCCAACTGCTCAATATCCCCCCCCTGCAAAGTTGTAAATTTGACTTTCAACATAGTGTCTTGTACATCTCATTGTTACAATGGGTTATTCTATATCCTTATTTCAGCATTTTGTTATTTCCCTTCCCCTCTCCAAATTAGAAAAATGTATATACAAAATGCAAGACACCAAAATCAAATACAGTGACAAAAGGGGTTGTACCATGGGAGAAGAACATAAAATGAAACAAAAAATCACATAGTACATTATAAGTACATTAAAAAGAACAACAAGAAAGATAAAATCCCTTGTGTCCCTATCTTGGGGTTCATTTCACTTAGCATCATGTTATATGGTCATATGTACATAGCTTTTGACCTCTTCTGCTTGTCCTAGACATATACTAGTTGTTGCAGATAAGGGGAATCATGGGAACCATGGGACCCATTTTTCTTTGAGTCTGGCTTAATTCACTTAATATAATTTTTCCCCAAGTCTTTCCATTTCCTAACAAATGGGGCGGTGTCATCTTATTTTCTTATTTGTTTTTTATGGCATCAAAGTTTAAATTCATGGCTTCACTCTCTTTCTTGCTACAGCTCTACCACATGAGCCAACCCCCCAGCCTTGTTTTTGCTGGTTAAGTAGACATGGAATCTCAGAAACTTTTCTGCTGTGGATGGTTTTAAACCATGTTGCTCTAGATCACAGTCTTCTGAATAGCTACTGTCACAGGCATGAGTCACTGGCATGCAGGTCAGGTGGCTTTCCTAATTTCTAACCTGAGAGAATACTTTTGAGACCATCTTCCTCATACTTCAGGGATACTTTTATTTGCTACAATTTTTCACATTGTCATTATTTTCTCTCCATGAAGTTGAAGGTAGGACATATATCGTAATTTGTGCTTTGTAATCATCTTTAAAATTCTCATGCTGAAAAAAACACCACATCCAAATGTCATTTATACATCTCCACTCAAAGAATTCAGTTCTTCTAGGGGCAGTCCTTGGCAAAACTACTGTTTCTAAGATGCAAGCAAAAGTCTATGTTGCCTGCTCTGAACGGCTGTATTGTCACCAGAAACAGGACAGCTATTGCTGCCCAGGTCCTCCATGTATTCTTCTTGCCTTGGATGTGCTACGCGGCTCCTGCAGCTATAACAGCCATCTTGTGACTTTGAAATTAGAAACATGAAAGAAAAACAGAATTTTTTAGACATGTCAATTCTGACACAGTTGACCTATGTCATTCCAGCCACCATGATCTCATTTTGTATTAAAAATGTATCCAGATGACAGCACTAGTATGTGTACTGGTTTATTTATACTGTATTCATTAAACCCCATCTCACAATTTGCCTCTTTTGTGAATACTACCTAAATTCTCTCAGAGAAAATAACTTTCATCTGGGTATTATGAACTATTTATCTGTGCTTATGTTAATATTTATCATATTTTATTATAACCTGCCCTATGTGTATGAATCTAATCATATTACCACAATGTAAGTGTTAATAAACCCTTAAGCTATGTCTAATGGGTCTAACCACAATATAGAAATGAAAAAGACATTAATTATTATTTCTTTTAGCTCTTTTTTATAATGTTATGCTTTGTGACTTTGACAAACACACATAGAACTATTAGATTTACTTTATGGCATAAAGAGTTCTTTCAAAATTTCCCTAAGGATCAAGTAGTAGAGTTGTTTAGTATGATCTTTTGGCACTTTCTATCTTGACTGCTACATAGAAAGTTACTAATAATAACATTTTACTGTAGTTTCATCTTTTCTCTCAAATGTTATTCTTTTCTTCAATTCTGATAGGGGGAATGTATTTTCCTTCAAGTTAAGAATTACTATGTTAGTCTGTTAGTCTAGAAGAAGAATGTTCATGATTCATATGGAGAAGAAAACTTGAGCTAATGTATGACTGTCTAGGATCAAAATGATTTTACTGTTTGACCATGTGGTTAACCCCATTGGAGAGTATCGTTTTTACCATATTTTCTATGGATTCCATGGCCTTTCTTACTAGGATTTACATCAGTGATGATTTTTACTTACTTCTTTGGCACTTTGTTTATGGTTTTAAAACCTCTTCATGTTTATAAATGAGGAAGCTAAATTAGAGTATCAGAGAAATAACTCATTCTGAAAACCCAAAGGCATGTGGCTATATATAAAGGATTGATAACCATAGGCAGAGGAAAAGGTAGATGAAGCAGCAATGTAGTTAGCCAATGTAGTTAGAAAATGATAACTTGATACTACTAAGGTGCTACCATGATTTTCAACTGAATGTGGATAAAATATTATAGGCCTTGCTAGGAAATGTTTGAAAGATTGTTGGATTCTCCTTGACTTGTCATTCTGATGTAGTGTATATTCAAGGTACAAAATTCTTTACACATGATGCATTTGGTTGCCTAGTCACACCTATTACTTTTTACCTTCTGCCACAATTTTCTATATAAATACTATAGATGAGTCCATTGTTCTACTCTAATTGATTGCTTTAATTAAAAAAAACTAAGAATGCTTTACCACTTTATGTTTTCCATTTAGGTAGAAAGTTCTGTATGGAAATGTTGAAAACTTGAGTCTCTACAGGATATTTTCAGGGGAAATAAGTGCAGGCATAGGCCAAGCATAAACCATTGGCATATAAGTTCATAGGCCACCGAATTCAGAAAATACCTATCTATAGTGAGTAGCTGCTACTTGTCTCTTATCTTTCTTATTTCAAACATGTATTCCACATCCAGATATTTAGGACAGCTTTCTTCAAAATATGTTCTATATCTAGACATCAAACATCTAGATATGTTAACATTATAGACTGTTAACACCAGAGAAACAGAAATGACAGATGCTATAAAGCAGACCTGTTTACAACAAATCAAATGTGAATAAAACGTAATTTCTAGATTTAACTTCCAATTTACAAGGATACAGGAACACAGCAACTTGTTAAACCTACACTGCAGGGAAGCAATCAAAAAAGGCCAGATGATAGAGAACTACAAGACCAACAACACAATTGACTCAACAAATAATTGCAAGAGGGAAAAATGAAGAATGGGGAAAGAGTTTATAGCCCTGCAAAGAGTTAATACATACATCAACAAACAGCAATGTATAGATTTCTGTAGATCCTGATTTTTCAAAAGGAAAGCATTCATGAGGTATTGATTTGACTTAATATTTGAAATCAGGACTTTACTGGGATTTCCCATGGTTATGTTTAAAAACATACAACTCTTTAGCAAACATAATAAAATATATGAGGATAGAAAATTTAAAACATTCACATTTTAAAAGAAAATTCTAGACAAGTATGACATGAGTCTGAGTCATGTATGATTATGTTCTGCCAATTTGCAATTTCTGGTCTCATTGAAGATAAATGTAATGGGGAAGTGGTAAAACTATTATTATTGAAAATTTGTTTATCTTACTCTCCAAGAAAAAAATCATGGTCTATCTATCTATCTATCTATCTGTATCTATTTATCTATCTATTTATCTATCTGTTTATCTATCTAGCCATCTATTTATTCTAATCACAGGACTGTTCCTTCACCTGGCCTTTCAGTCTTACAGCAGCCAATACAATATTTGTGAGTATTAACAGATTCAGGATAGCCAAAGGCTAAGGGTCATTTTTCCTCTGTCCCCAGGGCTGCCAATCTCACAGCATGACATATTCAGAGCACTTAATGCCATAACACAAAACAGAACAAAATGATGCCATTTAGAGGCCAGAAATATCCTCTTTACCTTTCCCTGGAGAAAATATAGATCATTAATTTGTCAGAATGGCTGAATTCTAACTCCATAAATCCCTCCTGAAGGAATGAAAGTTGAATATTCCAAAATGTCACCCCTACTTACGCTCTAGAGTCCCAGGGCACAAGAAGTACTGGGATGTCATGCTCAGTGAGGCTTGTTCACACCTGAATGGCTGGGCAGGGCATCAATCCTCCATTTCTCAGCATGGTGATGGGAGGTAATAGGTGGAAGGAGAAGGCATATTGAACTTAATTGGGTAGAATTTTCAGGGTCTACACCATTTCCCTGTATCTGTATAAGAATTCTGAGAGTGGGATGACACACGAAATTTGAAAACTACCCCTAATTGACCACTGCCTTGCATTCCACCACATCTTGAGTGCTCTAACAAATCAGGTCTCCTAACTTCAGTGAGGGTACCAGACAAGATGTTGCTCTTCAGAATATAACCCATCTATACCAGAGGAAATATGTATATTAGTTAAGCATATTAAATTCATAAGTAAACCTTAAATTACAATAGTTACATTCAATTGTTCTTTGTCAAAGAAGTCTCTTTTATTAGGCTACAAATATTAAGGCAATTTAATTTATAAAACAATTGTGTATATGGTTAACACATAACTATTAGAAAAATAAAATACCTGCCCTGAAACTAAAGGGAACTATGAAACCTCATAGTTTCAAAAAGAATGTGAAATAACTGATAGAAATATGTATGTTTATAATATGTAATATTATATGTAATAATATATAATATGTAATAATATATAATATGTTTATTAACTAGACAATAAAACAGAAAAGGAAGCAAGATAGCAGATATTGGTATGAACAAAGAAATAGGCCTTACATGCAAAAACAGAGTTGCTATAATTTTGTATGTGGAAATCACTTAGAAATGGCGTGCAGCAGATGGGAAGATTCACTAATGACCAATTAATACAATCCATGAGGATTAATTTGGGTCTCTGTTTGAGGCTCCCATGTCTGTCCCTTTTGCCTTTAATAATTTCATTTGAAATATCCAGAGGGAGTTGTACAGCTTCGGGTGTGCATTTCCCTGTTAGACTGATATTTTGGGGTAAGTAGAAAATATATTAACAGGAGTTTTGGCTTTCCTTTTGGCAGCAGAGAATCAAACTTTGGAGTGTTTGATTTTCTTAAAATTCCCCCTCTCCTTTTCTGTTGGTACACAATCTTTTTCTTCATGTTTCTTCCTCCTCTTTCTCACAGAGCTTTTACTCTAACAGGATGACCATGCAACATTCCAATCTAAAGTAAGGCAAGAAATCTTCCAGACCATTCTGAAGACTCCAGCTTGGCTTAGTCTCATGATAAATATGATATACTGTATCTATATTCTTACCTTATGCTTGTCCAGTGCATGGATGTTTTGAAAATATGTTTCTATGTGTCTCTTTCAATTCTTACACAATCTTGGTATTTTCTTTAATTAAGGAAGACCATAAAATTAAGATGTGATAACATATAAATAGAATGTTAACTTTTTTATTACAGAAATAGTATATTTAGCATTGAAGAGAAAGGAAAACACCTGTAATATCGTACCTGTGTGTTACATGCAGCTGCATTTGGAATTGATGGACTTCACTGAGAACACATTTGCCAAGTTCTGAGGCTACGAATATGGCTCAGGGATAGAGCATGCCTACTGGCAGGCCTCAAGTTCAATCCCCAGTAGAATAAAGTTTCAGCATTGTTTACCTATCAGAGTTATTAAATGTGAAGACATTACGGTAAGGTTATCCTTTTTTACTTCATGTCTAAACAGGAAAAAGGGGAAAAATCTACAAATAAATGTTCCCTGAGGAGCATTAATATACAAAACATAATGTGAAAAATTCAATTCACATGTGAAAAATGCAATTTATTTTTCTAGAACTCAGTACTCAGTAATATATATATATATATATATATATATATATATATATATATATATATATATGAGACATAGGGACAAGGGATAGCTTGGGGCATTCATTTCCTTTTACTAACCATCTTATCTATTATCTAACCATTGCTCACAGACTTTATCCTAGTCCCACAGACTTTATCCTAGTTTTCTTCTGAAAACATGAGCAGGGGCTTGCTGCCCAAGATACCTATTTCCCAACTGTCAGTGCACACAGTGAATGGCTGCCATCCCTCATTCCTGTCAGAGATCCTGTTGTCCTCTACCCAACAAGAAATTTATCTGCTACTTCTGTACCATGCTGAGTTACATAATTGATTCACAGCACTCTTAAGGCTTTTTCTAATTCCCCAGCACCTTTAAGGTAGGGGACAATCTTTCTGCTACCCAGCCATATTCAGCATGTGAATATCTTTCAGGAATCATGTGTCCTCTTTTTATCTTAGGGCTGTGGTCTTCATAGATATCCACCCAGGAAACAAAGTAGAGCTTTCTTTCTTACCAGAAGAATAATTCGTACTTTTATGGGGTTTGGTCTGGCATGGACTTCTCTTCCTCTTCTTCCTCTCTTCTTTGAATCAAATTTATTGTGAAATAATTTAGGCTCCTTAATAAAATGTGCCTCTGTATTTGGAACGAGTTTTGATACATATCCATATCTAAATAATCATCACAATCAAAATATAGAACATTTCCATTACCCTCTCTACTGTCATCTGCCATCAGCAACTTCTCTGATCCTAGAACTAGGTAATGACCAATCTGATTTTCATGACTGTTATCTATCTAGATTTTCACAAATAGAATAGTGATATATAGTCTTGTTTTTGACTCTTATTATCATAATGGTTTTGAAACTGCCACATATTGACTAAGGTAATAGTATTTAATTACTTTCATTTGCTTGTAGTGTCTTGTCACCTTGATATGCTAAATTTTGCTGGCCCTTTACCTAGTGGCTGGTATTACTGCTGACAATTTGGGAATATTACAGCAAAGCATTCATACAGATATTGGTTGGATATATGTTTGAAAATCTACTGGTTAAGTATCTAGGAGTGGATTGTCTTGATTGGATGATAAGAGTTTGATTAACTTCATAAGGAAATGTTAATTTGTTTTTCAAAGTAATTGAATCACTTTATTTTCTCTTCAGCAATGGTTGAAAAAAAAAACACAATTTCTGTTTCTTTACCAGGATTTCTCATTTTCACTATTTCAATGGGCCTGAAGTGGTTCTCATCTAGCATTAATGTTCATTTTCCAATAAAAATGAACATTCATGTATATGCTTATTAGTCATTTTTATCTTTCTCCTTTATAAAAATATCCATTCAAATATCTGGCAAATTTTATAAATGGATGCCTGGCTTGAATTGTAAGAATTTCATGTATACTATTTACAAATATTTTCACACATACACATCCATTTCAAATACTTTCTTCTCATGCATAGCTTGCTTTTACATTTTGTTAACTATGTCTTTCCAAAGGGAAAATTTTTAATGAGAGTAAATTTATTTTTCTTTCATAGTTTGTGTCCTAAGAAATGACTATCTACCATAATGTTAGAAATATTTTCTTCTGTTTGTCTAGAATTTTAACTTTAGTTTTTATAATAAACCTACATCTTATTTTGAATTTTAGGGTATGGTGTGAAGGTCAGATCAAGATACACAAGTTTTCCATATGTTCATCTATTTTAGCACCAATTTATTTTATTTTTATTTATTTATTTTTTTGGGTCTGGTCGTGGGGCCTGAACTCTGGGCCTGGGCGCTGTCCCTCAGCTCTTCAGCTCAAGGCTAGCGCTCTACCACTTGAGCCACAGCGCCACTTCCGGCTTTTTTCTTTTTGCTTATGTGGTGCTGAGGAATCGAACCCAGGGCCTCAAGCATGAAAGGCAAGTGCTCTACCACTGAGCCACCTTCCCAACCCTTTAGCACCATTTTAAAAGAAAATGGGGGGCTGGGAAGTTGGCTCAGTGGTAGAGCGCTTGCCTTGCATGCCTGAGGCCCTGGGTTCGATTCTTCAGCACCACGTAAGCAAAAAGAAAAAAAGCCGGAAGTGGCGCTGTGGCTCAAGTGGTAGAGCGCTAGCCTTGAGCTGAAGAGCTGAGGGACAGCGCCCAGGCCCAGAGTTCAGGCCCCACAACCGGACCCAAAAAAAAAAAAAAAAAAAAATAAAAGAAAATGGTTGTTGTATTATCTAGAATACTTTCTGTGGTCTATATCTGGATGTTATTCTATCAGTCTTGAACATTAGAACTTATTGGCACAGACAGGAACTTCCTGAGTATAATTCCAGAGTTCAGTAAATAGGAGGAAGAAATGAGAGATAGGAATACATCAAGCTAAAAAGTTTCTGTGCAGTAAAGAAGATAGTTACTAAGCTAAAAAGCTTACAGAATGAGAGAAAATCGTCAGCTATATATCTGACAAATGGTCTAATGACTAGAATATACAGGACATTCAAAAACTAAACCCAACTAAGGATTGTGAAAATCTTCTAAATAGCAACTTGTCTTAGTAGTAAAAGTGACCAAATAAACACATGAAAAATGCTCAACATTCCTGACCATAAAAGAAATGTTAATAAGAGCACTGAGTTTTCACCTCACTCAAGTCAGAACTGCCATTAAGAATATGAGCAACAGATAATACTGGAAAAATTCAGGGGAAAACAAAATGTAAATCCGTATGATCACTCTGGAGGGCAGTTTGGGATTCTACAATAGTACTACCCTATGACACAGCAATATCACTCTTGGGCATTTATCCAAACTTTACAAGTCAGGACCCAATAAAGACATTTGCATACAATGTTCATTGCTACACTATTTATTATAGATGTTATGGAAACAGCCCAGCTATCTATAATGGATGGGTAGACCAATAAAATTTGGTATATATACAAAATGGATTTTATTCATTCATTAGAACATCATTTTCAGGGAAATCAACAGACCTAGAAAAAATTACATTACATAAAGTCAAGATCAGACAAACAGTACATAATTTCTGTCACATGTGGAAGTTAGACCTAAAATATAAACAAAAAACATGCATGGGGCCATACTCATATATATATATATATAATATTTATATACGTATATATATATATATATATACATACATACATACACACATATATGACTATACACAGGCATACACATATGTGTGTATGTGTATTCTCAAAGATGCTTCCTTTTTAACCAGATGTTAATTATATTTTTATAGATTAAGTTTTTAAACTCAAGGGTGATCTGCAACTGGTTAAGTAAAATTTCATTCTTTGCACTATTCCATTTTCCCATGTAACTTAGATCAATAAGGTAGTAATTACAAATCCTATTTGGAGATGGATTATTTGACTTAACTATTAAGCAACAAAAAGAAAATCATTATCATTTATATGAAAAATACATCTTTATTTGGATGCAGTCAATAATGACTCTGGATAAGAAAGGAAGAATGAGGCAAACTTGTAAAGTATATCTAGTCTGTATGATGATATATTTGCAAGTCTTGTTAAATTAAATAAAAAGTTAATATTTGTTACTCTAGCAGTTGTTTGAGAGCAGCTGGTCTTAAAAAGGATGTACAAAAATCTCTTCAAAATATGCATAAAAAAGGAAAAAATAGCAAATCCCTTTTTGAAATGTCACTTGCTCTATAAAGATACTATATATGTAATTGGCAGAAATTCCACACAAGGGCAACATTTAACAATGAACAAAAATCCATTTTCCAGGACATGATAACCACAGGTATTCTAGTACTACATGTAATTTAAAAATATTAAAATATTTGAATTCATTCATGAAGCCAATAGAGTTCTAAATGAAATAAATGATTAATCCTCATTTGACTTTAAGAAACACTATTGGCCAATAGACACTTGAAGAAATGCTCAACCTCCCTAGCCATAAAAGAAATGCAAATCAAAACAACATTGAGATACCACCTCACCCCAGTTAGAATGGCTATAATCAAGAACTAATAACAACAGATGCTGGAGGGGATGTGGACAGAAGGGAACCTTACTGCATTGTTGGTGGGAGTGTAAACTTGTTCAACCACTTTGGAAAGCAATATGGAGGTTCCTCTAAAGACTCCACATAGAGTTCCCCTATGACCCAGCAATCCCACTTTTGGGCATTTACCCAAATAATAACAAACAAGGCCAAAGCAACCAGCATGACTATGTTTACTGCAGCATTATTTACCATACTGAAGATATGGAACCAACCCAGATGCCCCTTAGTAAATGAATGGATCAAGAAAATGTGGTATATATACACAATGGAATTCTGTGCCTCCATCGGAAAGAATGACATTGCCCCATTTGTTAGGAAATGGAAAGACTTGGAAAAAAATTATATTAAGTGAAGTAATCCAGGCCCAAAGAAACATAGGTCCCATGGTTTCCCTTATTTGCAATATCTAGTATATGTCTGAGTCAAGCAGGAAAAATCAGATAAGGTGATGTTAGGGAAATGAACCCTAAGATATATATTCAAATGTTTTTTTTTGCTTTCAGGTGATTGTTTCTAACACATTTATTAAGATTATTTCTTTGTTGCTTTGTATGTCCCTCCCCCATGGTATAACCCCTGCTTTCACTGTATTTGAGGTTGTTATAATTCGTGGAGGGGAAGGGAAAAAACAAATCGTTTAAATAGGGATACAGGTAGATCCATTGCAACATTGAGATGTACAAGTTGTTATGTGGAAAAATTAACTTTATAACTTTGGTGGGGGGGGAGAAGGATTGGGTGGAGGGGTGGGTGGAGGATGGGATGGGAAGGGGAAACAAAGGAGGAGACTACAATGCTTGATAAGAAATGTACTCATTAACTTGCCCATGTAATTGTAACCCCTCTGTACACAATAAAAAAAAGAAAATTCCAATGATTAAGAAAAAGAAACACTATCCATGAAATTCATACAAATTGCTTTAATAAAATTTACATTACTTTATTACCCTTGGTGTCTTTAATGTTGTTGCTGCTGTTGCTATTTGAGAAGAGGTACTACTGCTTTCCAACTTGTGAGTCCTAGAAATCTTGCCTCAGTTTCCCACATAGCCAGGAGTAAACTAAATTGCCACTGGATCAAGCTTTAAGTTAATTTTCAGAAAGAAAAATTTGAGATAATCTAATACATAGTCATAATACAGAGTCCAGAGTACTTAAAATGGACAAATGTTAAACAAAATAAAACTTTTAGGATTACTTACTTCAAATTCTATACTAATTTGCATGAGCTTTTCATTTCATTTTATAGAATTCTTCTACGTGAATTTTCACATGACTTTGACATTATTTGTTACAAATGACAAACATCTCCTAGTTTCCATAATCACAGCTTTGAACCATTGTGAGCTCACACATGGGGGCCAAGAAAACACTTGTGTGTACCTGTTAGCTTCGTTTTTTCCATATCATTTTCATAGCTGGGAACTGATTATACTGATTTGGGTATAATTATTTTCACATGCATATATAAAATGAGCTCTATGAACTTTGCCTGCTCTTGAGTGCCAGAAAACCCTTCAGATACTGAAGTCTTCCTTCATTTATAGTTAAGGTTGTTTTCTAGATTTAGTTCTTCTTTGTTGGTAAAAGGAACAGGAATGGCCAAAGGAATTCCTGTATTGCTTACATACACAATGATTTTTTTCTAGTGCAAGCTCATTCATGAATTTGAAGGTCATTTGAAAAAAAAAGAAGGCTTTCCTATAATACATTTATACCTAGTTTCTCCAGTGTGAAGGGTATTTGTGTGTGTGTGTGTGTGTGTATATGTGTGTGTGTGTGTGCTGTTACTGGACACTATCTCTGAGCTTTTTTACTCAAGTTTTACCACTTGAGATACAATTCCACTTCTAGCTTTTTTGACAGTTAATTGGTGATAAAAGTCTCATGGGCTTTTTTCCTGGGCTAAGCTTGGAACCACGACTGTCGGATCTCAGCCTCTTGAGTAGCTGAGATTATAGGCATAAGCCACTGGCATCAAAAGAGTGTGGGTGTTTTATTTTATATAGCAAAACTGAATCTCCTAAATGCTTTTCCATATTGCTTATATTCATTCTGGTCTTTCTCAGTATGAATGGCTTTGATCAGAAGGAAAACACTGAAAGGCTTTATTAAAACAAAACAAAACAAAAACCACCTTGTTTTTTCCAGAGTGAATCCTTCCATGCTTCTGAATGCACTAGGGAGAACTGGGGCTTCTCCATATTATATTTGTACAGCATTAGTGCTGAAATTCCTGTGGACTTTGCTCACTATGAGCTTTGAGGGGCCCACTTAGGGATGGATAATCAAGTCTTTTCCACACATGTGGCATTATTTCTATGTCAAGAAGCAAGCCCCATTGCCAGCAGATCACAAAAACTCAAAGCTTAGTCTCATACTCAGTAAGTTTCTTCCCTTTGGTTTGCTGTTTTCTGCCAGGTAGCACTAAGAGCTCTGAATATAATTCCAGTGGA
Source organism: Dipodomys ordii (assembly GCF_000151885.1). NCBI lineage: Eukaryota > Metazoa > Chordata > Mammalia > Rodentia > Heteromyidae > Dipodomys > Dipodomys ordii. The sequence goes on along the minus strand of NW_012267220.1, from coordinate 20,972,982 downwards.
TCCCTCAATTTCCTTAGTCCTGTGACTCCTGTAGACTTGTTTACAATCAACGGTCTAAACACAGGGGTTAGCTGGTAGAATATGGAATTTTGTCAATTCCTCTCCTGTGTAGATTTCAGTGCTCTGTTTTCTTCTCCTTTCCATCTGTGCTCTCAGGGGACACCTCTCAGTTTGGATGTTGGGATTCCTCTAGATACATGAAAAGGGGTCTTTCCACAGATCACACAAAGCTCATTTGAGCCAGCAGCATCTATTGGTATACACAGCAAGGAGGCTTCTAAAGTGAATACAGTCCTGAAGCTGAGAAACGATCCTTAACTAGACCAGAACTCAGCCAGAACAAGGTTGTTGCTGTGATTCATGTGTGATTTTCTCCACTGAGCAGCAATGGGGATAGAGCCCTCAAGGGAATTCTGCTAAGAAGGCTACTGGATAAAACCAAAGAGAGATCCATTCCTACAGATGTGCCAATTGTGATTCAGAAAGACATATTTTAAAAGACCAAGGCAAGACAGGTGCTAGTAGCTCCTGCTTGTAATCCTACCTATGCTAAAGGCTGAGATCTGAGGATCATGTTTCGATGTCCATCCAGGCAAGAAGAGCCTTATCTCCATGTAAGCACTAAAAAGCCAGATGTGGAGCTGTGGCTCAAATGGTACAGTGCTAGACTTGAGCCAAAAAAGCTTAGAGACAGTGCCTAGACCCAGAGTTCAAGTCTCAGTACTGGCTTCTGCCTGTGTATACATATTTGTGTACATGCATGTACATGCATGCATGCACACACACAGGCCAAAGCAAAATGAGTTCTCTAAAAGTGTACAATGCACAATTGAATTCAAAGATGCTGAAGAGGCTGAAATGCCAAAGAGGTCAGGAATGATACATTTTGATCCGAAAACAAAATCTAATTTTTAAAACGATTGATGACCTAAAAAAAAGATCAACATAGGTGAAATAAGGAAGTCCATACAGGACATGGATGCAAAACTCAAATTGGACCAAGAGTTCAACAGTTTTCTGAAAAACTAGAGATAAGGCTCTCCTCTCAAATTCTTGAAAATGATCAAATATATCTCACCCAAAAAAACTCAGTGAAAAACTTAATAGACTAGTCCACAAGGCAAAAAGGATATTAGGTACTGAAAACATTGGTAATGAATCAGTTTTCAATAATAATAAAAAATCAGAAAACAAGTTGATTATAATAAAGAGAATGCAGGCAAACATTCATCATATATAAAACAGAACTGAAGAATATAAGGGAAAAGGGGAAGGGTGGAAGGAAGTACAGATGTTGAAGTGATGACACAGTTCAAGGTGCAGTGTACACATAAAACCGCTTTGTTACATGCAAAACAATTCCATACATAACCTAAAATTAAGGGAAAGGAAAGGGTGGGTTGAGAGGGATGGGTGAGAATGTTGAAAGGGATGGCATTGATCAAGATGTACTGCTTTGGTGAAGGGCCACTACTTAAAGATAATAAAAATAATTATTTAATAAAACCCTCTGGAACACAATTAGGAGGCCAAATCTACAACTCTGTGGTGAAGAAGACAGGACTCAGATATAGACGAAATAAAACTTATTCAATAAAATTACAGCAGTAAGTTCTTTAAATTTAGGGAAAGAAATGGACAAAGTTCAAGAGGAATTTGAATCCAAAGAGACAGAGACCAGAAAGGAACTTTCCCATGTTATAAAGAGTGAAAAGTAGAGAAGAAATACTGAAGAAGAGCTTTAAGTTACAATAAAAAATACAACTGTATCAAAACAACAGATTTCTAAGTTGAAACCTGAGATGACATGTGTAAAATACAATATGTGTATATGCTGTATTTTAAGACCTAAGATGACATACCAACCAAGACTAGTATATTCAGTAAAGTTATCTTTTAAAATCAAAGATAAAGATACCACTTTTAAAAAAACACATACATACATGAAAATAGAAGGGGGATTGTTGGTAGAGGATGAATGGTCAGGAGGAAAAGGGAAACAGTGGTAATGTTGGGATAGGTGAATATGACTCAAGTATATTTTATACATGTACAAAAAATCTCATAATGAAATCCATTTAAAATGCATGAAAAGAAAGTGAAAGTGTCTCTTTGGCTTCATGGTCCTCCATGTATTTCCAATAGTGGTGTCTTTTCAGACTTTGAATTTTTCATTTATGGATGCTCAACTTAGGAGTTGTCACAGGGAAATTTTTCTGATAGTTCAATCAACTCAAAACCTGATTATGTATATAGGATTTGTTTTGGTAAAACTTATTACTACTCCAAGATTTTGGAAGAGCATTCCTATCTCTTATAAGTGCAAATTACCATAACCTTCAGAGATATTTTTTTTTTTGGGTCCGGTCGTGGGGCCTGAACTCTGGGCCTGGGCGCTGTCCCTCAGCTCTTCAGCTCAAGGCTAGCACTCTACCACTTGAGCCACAGTGCCACTTCTGGCTTTTTTCTTTTTGCTTATGTGGTGCTGAGGAATCGAACCCAGGGCCTCTGGCATGCAAGGCAAGCACTTTACCACTGAGCCATCTTCCTAGCTCTTCAGAGATATTTTTAAATAATAACTTCCTTCTCACTTTTTTTAATTGTGAAAATACTGTACAGAGGGGTTACAATTACGGGCAAGATAACGAGTACATTTTTTATCAAGCATTGTTGCCTCCTCCTTTGTTTCCCCTTCCCATCCCTTCCCATCCTCCCCCGGACCCCCACCCAATCCTCCCCCTCCACCTGAACCAAAGTTGTAAAGTTTGTTTTTCGACATAATGATTTGTACATCTCATTGTTGCAATGGGTCCAACTATATCCCTATTTAAACGATTTTTTCCCCTTCCCCTCCACAAATTATACCAACATCAAATACAGTGAGAGCAGGGATTATACTGTGGGGGAGGGACATACAAAGCAACAAAGAAATAATCTTATAAATGTGTTAGAAACAATCACATGAAAGAAAAAAAACATTTGAATACTTATCTTAGGGTTCATTTCCCTAACATCACCTTATCTTATCTTTTCTGCTCGACTCAGACATATACTAGATATTGCAAATAAGGGAAACCTTGGGACCTATGTTTCTTTGGACTGGCTTACTTTACTTAATATAAATTTTTCCAGGTCTTTCCATTTCCTAACAAATGGGGTGATGTCATTCTTTCTGATGGAGGCATGGAATTCCATTGTGTATATATACCACATTTTCTTGATTCTTTCATCTACTGAGGAAGGCCAGAGTTTGGATAGCTTCCTGCATAGAATCTCTCTAGAGTGTCTTTTGAGAGGAGTTCAACAAATTCCTCTTTTCTAGAGTAAAGTTCATGGCCACAGCTTCTATGGTTATTGGCTTCATAGCCTATCTTCTGAGACATCTAAGTGTTCTTATGCAACCAGTAAAGGCAACAAAGTTACCACATTGAGCCACTTAAAGCCTCAAGAAAAGACCTGGGAGTAAATTACCCATTAGTTATTTATCTTTAACAATGCTAGGTAAATAAACCATCACTTCTTGATTCTACAAGCATGATAAATGAAATGTTCTGGAGAAGAATTGGTACTCATTGATACTGATGATATTATCTTACTGGTGAAATTATATTTGGCAAAAAATTGCTACAAATTATTTTTAAATTGATCCATTGATATTTATATAAATTTTTCTACCAGTAATACTGCCAAAATTCTACATGCAATATTCATTAAAATTAATAAAGTATTCCTTAGAAATTATCTCTTTTGGAAATTCTTATTGAATAGTAGTGCATTAAAAATCTGAGGCGTCTTTGAAAAGAAATATATTTCTTTATTTTGTTTAGCTTGGTATTTCTCAAGAGAATTTGACTACAGACAAGCATTTAAGCCTCATTAACATCTTATTAAAGTTCTGTGGAACATGTTGCTTGGGAAACATTGAAACGCCAAGACCACGCTTGGCTCCAGAAGTCTGACTCCTTCATTGGATGGAACTTGCAACCACGTGGCATTTGCAGAGCTGAGGATGAACCTACATATTGGGTTCCCTTTGTCATTGCTGAAAATGAGATGAGAGACAGAAAGTTTGTTTTCCATGTTACTTTTCTTTGGGATCTTGTTTTTCTCTCCAATCACTGCCCCCTTCAAAGCTATGGGCCAATTGTCAAAATGCCAAAAAAAGTAACATCTAATGATTTACATTAACTGGAACTTAATGTCTGGTACCAAAGTTAAGGAGTTTTCTGAGGACATTAGAAACAACCTAAAGCTATCATTCCTGATCTTTTAATGAATATAGGAAATGGAGACTGAAAGCCTATTCTTTTTTAAACTAAATGGATAGAAATGCTTGTATTGTCAAAGTAAGGTCACAACACTGAGATATACATAAGACAAAATAAAAATTGCTTACAATGATTTGAAAAATAAATGCCAGAAGTGTGACCACTTAATACTCAAGGTGCTAGTCAAAGACTTCAGGAGATATGAGTTTGATTTCTGTTTACAAGATTCTCTATTATGTAACAGGGCTATTTTGGAAAAAAAACACATACTAGGAGATAAATGTATGAATTTATTTTTGAAAGTGCTATGAATTAAAAAAACAGATTTAACATTTACTAAGTTCATTGGCAGGAGATCATGACTCATGCAGAGACAGCATAGAGTTAAGGAGAGATCAGAAAGGGCCCTGAGTTGCAGAAAGGAGAGACAAGAGATGGAGGGAACATGAATGGTTGAAATATACCCATCTACCATCTTACACTCCAGAGTGAGAGAGTTCTGTTACCACAATACATCACATTCATTTCAAACAGCCTGACTCTTCCACTTAGCAACTTATTGGTTTATGAGTCAATTCCCTAAATTATGCTCATGCCCTTCCCTATGAGTAATACTATTGGGTTTGGGAAGTAATTAGGTCCACTTAAAACATTTTTTATATCCTGTCATTTGTAGATTATTTCTCTATGGATGTAATTCCTTTTGGAGTCCTGGGACCACCTTAGTGTTGGAAAGAATGGTAAGTGTCTCAAATCAGACATATTTGCCTACAATGTAGATGTACATGATTTAATTAGAACTTTGGATCAACTCAGAGTGAAAATACTGCTTTTACAAGTGAACAAATCAAGATTTAGAAGGGTTAAGAAATGTTTGCCCTAAAAATACAGCTTGTTTGTAGGATTGGGGTCTGAACACTGATAATTGCAAACCCATGCTTTTGATTTACTTTGTGATGTTTTGCAAGGAGATACAATTTGTTTGGCAATGGTGGCAATAGTGAAGGTACTGGTGATGGCAGAGGTGTTTGTGTGTGCAGGAAATAAAAATGAGCCCAGAACGAACACATGACTCACCTTATTTTCATTCTTATTTTTAGTAGTAATCAAAATGAAAACATTGATGGAGACTTAAGGATTTTAAATGACAGTGATAGAGAGAGAGAGAGATAGAGAGAGAGATTGATAGAGAGATAGAGAGATAGAGGGATAGATAGAGATATGTTGGATATTTTTCTGGTAAGAAGCAGTGCAGAAATTTGGCAAAGACCAGATCTGCTGATACCTTAGGGAATCAACAGTGCTCTTCATGAATACCTAACAAAATATTTAAAAGTGATTCTAAAAGTTATTTTGTCCTTAAAGAAAGTATGACACGGATGTGCTTGAATTCAAGTTTCCCTGTACAGAGATTTGAAGACTTGTACAAAGAGAAGCAAATAAAGCAACTATTTCTAGGCTTGCCAACAGGTATATTTATAAGAGAAGTTTATCTTGATATTCCTTTCAGATTGGGAGAAACTTACTCGGTGCTGTAAACAGCAAATATAAGCAATCTCATAGAAGATGCATGCATATGGATTGAATGTTGAGATGCAGCTAAACTGTACCCATAACATTTCTCTTCCATTTGGCTGCTGTACAAGTTATCTTCTACAATTTTTATATTTCCCCATATCTCATATATGCATCTACAGTCCCTACTTCCAAGGAGACCATGTTGGACTTTTTCTGAAAATACTCTCAGAAGTGGCTTTTAAGAAGGAAAATGAAAATGATCATTTTGATGTTACAGCAGGAAGTCAGCAGCTTATGTTATTCAAGTGGACCCCTAGAAGAAATAGGACCAACCAGGGAGACATGGATACAGGCTCTGGTCTAGGGGAGAACAGTTCTGAAAAGTATAGTTGCTAAGGAAGAGAGTTTGTACCTTAATGGAGTCGCTTATTGTAGACTATAAAGCTAGACGAACTCTTCTATATAGTCTAAGAATAAATCTCTTCTGTTTGCTACGTGACACTTCTTTCCTTTCAGATGACTCTCCAGTGACCTAAAGAGTTGGTCAGTAATACTGGCTTCTTTTCACTAGTTGAGAAGCAGCAAGAAGTATTTACAGATCAACTTCCAGCACTGAATAAATATCTATATGTTATGTAAACAGAAAAAAGGAAATGGTAAATACCGTACCCTGGTAACTATGATAAGTTGATGAAATACACAGGAAAGTCTCAGAAATGAATTAAAAAGTTGACAGTAAGCTCTGGGCTTCCATCGTTTAACAGGAGTTCAGTAGTAGTATCTCAACTCTTCAGGACTGCTCAATAAGTTTTCTCATTGTATTAAAAATACAATGTGTGATCTAAAAAGCATAGTGCCAAGGTCTTCTGGTAAAATGATATTTACAAAACCACAACATAAGCCCAGTGCTCGTGGCTCATGTCTGTGATCCTAGCTACTCAGGAGGCTCAGATTTGAAGACCATAGTTCAAAGCCAGCCCAGGCAGGCAAGTCCATAAGACTCCTTAATGTGCTAAACTATCAAAAACTTCGTAAGTGAAGCTATGGTACAAGTGGTAAAGCACTACCCTTATGCATAAAAGCCCAGAGACAGGCCAGGCCCCAGGACTGGCAAAAAATAAAATAAAATAAAATGCAAAATAAAGATGTGTTACAGACAGAGCTATATTTGTGGGATTTTAACCTGTTATTAAATATACCCAGTTGCAATTCTTTCATTAAAGCTAAAGCATAACTCAATTAAAAATAAATCTACTGTCCTTTGGGTAATTACAGGACGAAGATTAGCTTTTATTTTTACTCCTTCAAATCAAAATGAAAGTTTTGATAAATAATCTAAACAAATTTCAAGAGCAATTAGTCTAAGGTTCAGACTGCTAACAGTTCATTAGAATCAGGGATAGATGATAAACTATTAACAATATTTGGACAGTGATACAAACATTTGGTATTTATCCACTCTACATTTATTGTATTGAAAATATGCAAAATATTATCTTGCTAGATATTGGATATTGCAATAAATATTAGAAAGGTTCTCTCATGATAGAGCAGAGCAGTTATCTGGCATTTACAATAAAGCATTAGTATTACATTCTGCTATTTACTGTAACAGAGGGTATATTTGTGTATACAAATATCATCTATATTCGACCTGATTTAGAAAGGCTTTCTAAATGTTCTCAACTGACCCCTTAATGATTCTGAGTATGAAAATAACCTGTTGTTCGTAGGACATCCAAATTATTTAGTTTCACATTAATTAATACCTTCTCTTTATCTTTTTCAGCATGTAGGAGCTTAGCAGCAATTTCACAACCCATATCTTTCCTGTAATTTGTTTTGCTTACAATTGGCATCCATCATTTTCCCCAAGAATTTACTATGATCAATTAACCATAATTAAGACAATCAAATCACACAATGAAGAGAACTGGCAGTAATTATATAAGGTATGCAATATAGCAAGAAGTAATGACTTAAAATACCCTCTTTGGAGAGGAAATAAAGTACTTTTCTGACCTTAAGAATAGTATATAAATAATATATTCTTGCCACAGGTATAAGCTGGGTTTGATATCTATGGTTGTTGAGGACCTATTTGCTGCCATTCTTATCCATATAATCTTTTAATTACATATAGGCTTTGAGACCTATGCTATCTGAATTAAGATTTGACCCATTAACATTTTTCCTGACAAACTTTGCTCCAAAAGACTGCATGCTAAAATCAAGATTAAAAAAAAAGTTTTCCAAGTGCTAAATTTCTTAGCTTTTGCATTAACTTTTTTTAGATGTTAATTATCAAGCCACATTTCTTATTCCTTGGGACTGTCGTTCTAAGTAAATATGATGAATGCTAAAACTATATGTACCACAAAACAAATACTTAGGTTTATATGCAAATAGGAAAGGAAAGGAAACAATATACATTTGCAAATGATACTACAATATTTTCTTACTGCCAAGCAAATAAATTTGAGTATGACAAGTAGAAAGCATATTGAATAAATGCGAGATCCAATGTTTTTCTTTGTCTCATTTGAATTCCTCCTCAATAGGTATGTTCTTAGTACATCATTCACTTTAATGATTGATTAGCGAGCAGCCATGTTAGGAAGCTTATGGGACACTCTGGGAGAGTTCTCATTCTTGTGTAGTCCTCTAAAAGTAAAAACCTTCCAGGAAGCACAGCTTTGGTTTATATTCCTGAAGAGACTCCAGAAGATAACATTAGATAGATTCAAGAACAATTTAGAAAGATCTGTTGGGATTCCTATGTTTTGTTAGGAAAGCTGCAGGCTCACCTCAGGGGTTTTGAGCTCTACCCTCACGATGTTTTGATGCAGTTTTAACAAGAACTTGCAATTGTACACAGTTCCCAAAAGATCACCAGAGCCTAGGGACTACATTAGGAGAACTCTTTCTGCACAATGGAAATATGTCGGCTTTCTTGCATTCTGCTTTTTACCCTGTTTTCAATATATATCTCATCTCCATCCAGGCCATACCTTGCCAATTACCATATCTATTCCCACCAGATTCACTTCTCAAGTCAAGGAAGAACCTTGTCTTCAGATCTCTATAAGGTTTGGCAAGGGCAGAGAGTTTGCCACTGAGCTTGCAACTTTGTATGTTTATGTTACTTCTGCACTTTCTTTTCCTAAGGAGAAAAATTGTTTCCTAAAGAGATGGATTTTATTGCTTAACAATAAGTGAGTCTGTTAGAAACCAAAGTAACTAATTTCTAGAATGTCAAATTAAAAGACAAAGTAGCACTTGAGCCTGAACCAGCTCCAAAGGCAGTTGCAGAAGTCAGCACTCCATCAATGGAAATCCGAAGAAGCTGAAGCAGCTTTTTGCTCCCCCCGCCCCGCCCCAAACACTTAAGTGCTTTCTTTTTTCACATAACTCATGTTCATTCAACTGCATTATGATGCTCTCAAAAAATGCCAACAGTGTCATTTCTGTTTGAATCTGTAAACTAGCTCTTGTGAAGAGATGAAATTAAATTTCTAGCCTCTAATGACATAAACCAACCCTACCCAATACCTTGCTCTGCAAAATGTATTTCTGTCATCTTCAAAACATGAAGAGAGCAGTGTCAGGTTGCCAAGAGGAGAGCTTTACTGTATACTTGCTTTGGTTTGATGAAAACTGAATTAGGTTTATTGTTTGGGGGTCCTACTGCATCTAACTCACAGATTCCTTAATCAAGTCGACCATACAATTAATGCTCTCATTTGTTCTCTATCATTGCAATAAATGATCACAGTTTTGACAACATCTTACACCAATGAACTATTTGACAGTTGTGTGAGGTTATAAAATGTGACAAATTCTACCTAGCTAAAACTAAGGGATTTTGAGGGAGGATTTGTTTCATTGCTAATTTGGATATGCACAGGATTTACTCTCTTGCTTTCTTAAGATTTAGGGTTTCATCTCTTGCAAACAATGAGAAGAGAACTGCATACAGCTTTTTTATGTTACCTACATTTTTTGACTCATGCCCTTGTCCTCCTTCGGGGGCCAGCAAACACAGGCTGAATTTCTCTCATGTTTGACATCTGTCCTCCTTTCTCTTCTGCTACATCTCTTTGACCTACTGGGAAGAATTCTGTGATTCTGAGGTTGGCTCCAGCTAGTTAACTCGGATTATTCCCTACCTCTCAAAGTCTAGATTATAATCCCATCTCCAAAGACCCTTTACCTTATATCATAATGTTTCCCACAAGTTCCAAGAAACAGATCCCACTGGCGTTTGGCAATAGGTTAATCTGCCATTCACAATGCCCAGAAAGGCACCCTCAAGAATGCCATAGGACAAGAATGTTTGGTGATCTATATTCAGCACTGACTTGGAGAAAACTTGGGTGTTCATGCATGAGTGCATGAAGATGCAAACACAGGAAATGGTGTGATGGAATGAAAGAACACCCTGATACTATAACTATCACTTGGGTTAAAATGATAAATATAAAATTTAACAGTGACTTCTGTGAATCAAGGGGTGGTGATAGGATGGTAGAATAAATGGATGAGAACATATTGGTGATGACATTAATCCTACAGCTAATTTTCAATCGACATATTTATGATAATCGACCCTTCCTGCTCTAGTCCTTATGAATTAGAGGGAATGGATCAGATCCAAGGAAACCCTCCCTCTGGCATTGACTGCCAAAGAGGACTAAGTCATCCTTGAGCATGTGTTAAAGCCCATGGACTGGAGCAGGAGAAGACTCTATTCTCTAACCCTTAGAGTGGCAAACCAGGACAAGTGGGTATTGCCAGAAATAAGATAAAATGAGTGACCTATTTAGAACATTCCCTTAATTAAGAAGTAGACTACTAGGTCCTCAACTTCAATTAACCACACAGTACCACATTAACCTTTTCTTTTTCGGGAGGAGGGGTTGTTGGTTGTGGGGCTGAACTCTGGGCCTGAGCGCTGTCCCTCAGCTCTTCAGCTCAAGGTTAGCCCTCTACCACTTGAGCCACAGCACCACTTCCAGCTTTTTCTGCTTATGTGGTGCTGAAGAATAGAACCCAGGGCCTCATGCATGTAAGGCAAGCACTCTACCACTGAGACACCTTCCCAGCCCACATTAATCTTTTCTTATGTTGTTATAAAGTTGAAGCTCTCTTTCCCTAGGTGCAGTGGCTTAAATTCAGTCTGCCATCCTTAGGCATGAACAGAGTATGAGGATATAAAATATGAAAATGCTATAGTTACTATTTCCATTAAAAGGTAATTATAAAACTCAAGTTATACATTCATTCTTGAGTGTGTAATGATTTGAAATGAAGCAATTACTTTGAGGTATTCATTGGTACTAGTTAGAAATGCTTGCATATTTTATAAGAATTAATATTTTATATTTATTTACATTTTAGTCATTATACTGTAAGATGAATCACTTTGGCCTGATAATCTTAATGTCATTAATTTATCATAACCATATTTATGCAAGGATGATTCTTACACATTATCTTAATATTCTTGGGATCAGATAGAATTTATGCGCCAATTGAAATAACATCTTTTGCATAAGTTATTATAATATTTATATGAAATTTTGGTATTTTTCCTACCTAATGTATTTTGCTTTCCATTCTTATGATATATATGCATACGTATATAATTACTTAATAAATGAGAATATGTTTGTATATTTATCACTGAACAAAACACTGAACATTAAAGTAATTGATTTTAAGGTTATGAACAAAACAGTTAAAATAGTGCTGCCTTTTTATTTTGAATACTACTCTATTTTTTATAGTTACATTTTAATTTTATTAATTTTGACTTATAACAATTACATGAAAATGAGCAGTACCAAACTTGAAATAGAACTATAAAATTTCATTATAGGAAAGACATGACAAATAGCCAAAAAGCAGGAATTGCTTCTTTAATGATGGGAAAATATATACACACTGATAATGATGCAACTTCCTTAAGGAATATAGAGATGTTAAATATTAAGAATAAGCCAAAAGTTGAGAGGAAACTAGGTTAAAATAACTTCCACTTTATAGAGTAGAAAAATTCAAGTTGGAGTTCTAAGATAATTTTTCTATTGGATGCACATAAATCAATATTTATGTGATTTTTCCAGATTTCTCAAGTTCCAATAAACATATTTACCACAAAATATACATTTATCAAAAAGTAGTTTACATAATCAATGTAATTATGATGGAGTTAGGATTTCTTCTTATCTGGTGTTAAGCGCCATAAAAAGTAAACTGTATTTGGAAGCAATGTGATATGGGAGGGGAACTGAGTAAGAGTGGGAAAGTATCTGAGGAAGAAAGACTATTGAGAATAGCAAGGAACACATGGTTAACATCAGTGGCTTTTTTCAAACATGAGTTTTGTCGCTTCTGATAGGGTCAGATAGAAAGGCACCCAGAATAGATTTTAAATTATAAAACTGGAAAGAAAACAGGGCATTGATGACCGACAATTGTAGTCCTAGCTTCTCAGTAGACTAAGATATGAGAATCATGGTTCAAAGTCAGACTAGGCTGGAAACTCTTATTAGAGTTTTTCTCCAATTTACCACCAAAAGCCATAAGTAGAGCTGTGACTCAAGTGGTAGAATACCTTGAGCACAAAAGTCCAGGGACAGTGCCTAGGTTCTGAGTTCAAGCCACAGGATCGGGGCACACACACACACACACACACACACACTCACACACTCACACACATACACACACACACAAGATGTAGAAAGATTTTAAAAATTAACAACAATATTTTAGTATGGCTGAACCTCATGTGGATCAAAGTATTAGGTTCAGGATGTTTTTGTTGTTTAAATATTAAGAAAAAATAAAATCATTCAATTCAGATAAAGAGTATGAAGCACATGCCTGAACATATGATAATTATAACAAATGTATGACATGATATTGTCATTCCAATAAGGGAAAAAGACATACATAAGAGTGATCATTATTTCTATAAAACAATTGAATATGATATAACATGGCATTTTTTTAGTGTACGGATATGTTGATAACAAAGCATCCAGGGATGCATGGCTTCAGAGAGAGGTTTATGTAACTTCATATTGAAATAGTAAGGGTTGTAAGAGATAGATTAAAAAGTACTACCAAAAGAGAGAAAGTCCTGAGTCAAATCAGAGAAGCCCAAAGTTGCCAACAGGGACCTAGCAAACGATGCCAAAGGTAATCAGATCCTGGCTGGACCCACTTATAAAAGGCACTAAGTTAACTTGAGCATCTAGGGTGTTTTACAGGGAATTTATATAACAGATGGTTCAGAAGAGACTGGAGAGAAGAAATTTGCAGAGAGGGTAAACTGTTAAAACTTCCACACCAGCAAAACATGCTTAAATTCAATTAACAGAGGGAAAAATATGCTTCACTGATTTAGTATGAAGAGAAAGGCTGGAGATGTAATTGGGTTGTTTAATCTTGCAAGCTGAAAGAGACCTAGGTGAATAGCAGTGTTTGAATTGTAAGAGAGATCAGAAGTCCTCATGATGTTGTTCATGTTACAATAGATTTTCCCATGGGTCTCTCCATTAGTTGTATCCAGTTGGCAGTTGAATATCTGAATCATGTGCTCAGAAGGGAGGTCAGAATAAAGATAGTGATTTGGGCATGTGGTAATTGAAACTGTGAGAATTGGATGAGATTACCCAGGGAGAGGCTATACATCAAGGTATGACCTCGAGTATCTAGAGGGTGAGTAGAGGAAGAGCTGTGAAAGATCTCAGAAATAAGTTACCAGGATTTAAGAGGAGAGTCAGGTAAGGGTAATGTGAGACTGACATCTGTGTAGCCGGTTCTGGCCCTGCTATGCAACCACATATAATGCCAACGACAAATGCAGTTTCTTCTCTAAAATGACACATGGCTCCCTTAATTACTAGCTGAGAATTCTCACCCACAAGACAGGCTGTCATTCACTCTTAGGAAGGGAATTGTGGGGTTTATGATTCAGGTCTTTCATATCTAGTTCAGTATTTCAAGTTGTTCCTCAGCAATTTTCTGGAATAGCCCCCAAACATTGTCCAAAAATCACTGTCACAATCCTGCTGGCTATTGAACCATTTTTATATAACAGAGGTAATAAAATGGGTTTCTTTATAATTCTTGTTTCTAAGAACATTGTTTTTCACTCATCTTAGATATTAATGAAAGTATTTTTTAATGTGTGCTTGGTGTATTGCTAGCTAACTTACACTACTGACACAAGCAAACACTATAGCATTTTTTGACAAGCTGTTTTTATTTGCAAAGGCCTTTAAAATTTTCCTTGTAAATTTGTCACACTAGCTTTTTATATACCTCTATTTTTTTTAGTTTTATTTGGGGATTTCCTTGCTAACCATTTCATTTATTTTTATTATTCCATTTGTTTGATGTCATCATCTTCAAATACTTTTACCCAAAAGTATCATCACTATTATCTTAATATATAATTTATTTTTATTCTTTAAGCACAAAGAGTAGAAGTGAAAAAGAGGCAAATATGCCATCAAACATGGCCAGCATTGTCTTTTAACAGATCTGGGAAAGTTTCTAATTGGAGAGTCCAAGCTAAGCAAACCCAGGCACATCTACAGTTGTGATAAATATCCTTACTAAAGAAAAGCAGAGCTGCACAGTGTCATGTAGAGAAGGCAGGGTGAGACGCCCTTGCTTTCATCCTGCCAACAAATGTGTTTTCTAGAAAAAAAAATAATGAAATTATTTAACAGTCTTTCGAATACTCCCTTTGGTTCACCCATTCTAACTCAATCAAAACTTAGAAATGGACTAATTCAAATTTTTTGTCTACAAAACCAGGCTCACTCACAGGATTTTTTTCTCCCAGTTGTGGGGCTTGAACTTAGAGCCTAGATAGTGTCCTGAGCCTTTTTGTGCTCAACGCTAGAGCTCTACAACTTTGAGCCACTTGCAGTTTTTTAAGTGGTTAATTGGAGATGAGCCTCTTGGGGACTTTTGTCCCCTAGCTGGCTTGGAACCATAATTCTCAGCTCTCGGTCTCCTGAGTAGCTAGGAAAACAGGCATGAGCCACCAGCGCCAGACACTCCCATGGTTTTAGAAAGTGGTAGGCAGCCATAGTGACAGAAATGTGAATGTTACTGGTATATAAAAATTGTCAACCTAGATGAAATTTTAAAGTCCTTATGACTAGGATTTCTAGAGGAGATTTATTTAAGAAAAAGCCTACAGAGGGAGTAGAATCTAATAGCAGCAGCCAGGGATAAAGTCACACAATCTGTTCCCGGACAAGCAGTCTATAAGCCATTAAGAGTGTAAGGATTTTATTAGAAACTGCTTTGGGAAGGATTCAAATAAGAGAAATTTGGCTATGGTTTGATTTCTTTTAGGGTTTTTTTTTTTTCTAATTTAGTCTTGAGATCATTATGGCCATGAAATTTAGCTCTTACTTGGTGGATATCCAAGGTTTTTTTTTTTTGGTAGAAAATTAAAATCTTCCTCTCACAAAATGCTTCACAATTCATGGAGGTAGGTGAGTATCTGAGCTATGGTCATGTTCCTTTCACAAGATCTGATTTTGCTGGCATATGCCTCCGTGGCTCAACTCTGATCTGTATCCACGTTACTCTGGCCAGCGGTGGGCCAGCTCCAAGAAGAATGTGATCAGCACAACATTAAGTTCCAGTGCATTGGCCATGGTAGACACATTGGAAACAAAACAAACAAAGTAGGAGACTGCTACTCCCTAGTCCTGGGACACCACTGGTGCTGGCAGGAAGCTACAGGAAGCCCAGAGGCTACAGAGAGCTCTACCATTGTGAAGAGAGAGAGAGAGCAAAGCAAGCATGAAGGGCCTGTGCCTCTATTAATGCCCACAGGTGATTTCCTGTGGAAAATTTCAAGATAATTCAGGTATGAAGGGAGACTTATTTACATTATTTGGATGTTGTACACTGCGTTCATCATATGGTGCACAGTGTTTATCTCTGGTGGTCATTGGATCAGTGAGATGAAGAACTATTAGAATACACCACCACCAATGACACAGATTTCAAGGAGGCCAAAGGTAAAGTACAACTTGGTTTCAAACAATTTATATTAGGGTTAAAATACAGAGGCAACAATTTCATTCAGCAAATTTACAACAGATGCAGCCTTAATAAAGGTCTCAACCATTCCTATTGGTGGCACTTAACATCAGCCAATTGATTGAATAGAGGCTGCTCTAGGAAAGGGGTGTGATTCTTTTTAGCTGGAACATTTCCTGGAGATTCTCAGATATGGACTTATCTTCAGGACTTACCTATCAAGACTTCTCTTCAAGGCTTGAAGGGGAAATTGTATCACATCAAGTATCATTAGGTATCCATTTCATACATGTTCTGGGAGCATGAGAATTTGGAGAATCTCCTTTTGAAAGAAAGTTAGAAGAAAAGCCTGGTGGGACAGAAAGTTGCCGCAATGCCTCTGACCTTCTTAGAGAATCATCTTAGAGAAGCAGCTTACACACTCTTATACTAGCCACCCATCTAGATTACTTTCACCCTCCCCTCCTGCCTCTCTTCTTTGAGTGGCTAGCCTGGTCAGGTACCTTGTACTCTCATCTAAGAAGTATGAGCCCTTGGTATCATGACCTCAGGCAATAGCTTTCTACACATTCCCAATTGTTGTCAAATTGCAATGATTTACCAACAGATATCCAAGGGAATCATCTAGATGAAAAATATAGTCAAAATATAGTCTTTCCTTTCTCTAATTATAACAGCATCTTAATATCGTTCCGGTGAGCTGTTCATTGCATCTAAAGAAATGGTGACTCTTCACTTGAAAGGAGGACCCTAGTTTTATGAAGCATACACAATCAGAGCTTATAGTTCAAAATATCTCTTGCTGTGTCCACTGTGGAAGCACTCTTACTCCATAAATAAGGCCTCTTGATGCTACACAACCTTCCCTTCTTTCTTTTCTCCTCCTTAGCACAATGTATTATGTGGGTTTATTTTGTGACTGACTCCTTTCTAGACTATTTCATAAATATAGGAATTTTCTTCAGTTTTTAGATGTTCTTTATAAGAAATGTTTATTGATAAACCCTAGCCCTGGTTCTGGCTCAGAAAAGTGTTCAATAAAATAGTTAAGAATTATTTTGGTTTAGTACAGGGTTTATGTATATGTATAAGTACATGTATATGTAATATGTCAGTGCTCACAGAGTTAGGGAGAGCTAGTAAGAACTGTATGTCTAATTAAGTGATTGAAGAATAATAATTTCACTACTTTTTAGGTACATGTTGTCATACTTTTTAGGAAGATGTTTTCTTCTAACTGCTATTAAAACAACAATTAGTAGGGAGTTAGTGGTGTATAGAATGGTGTTTAGATTAAGTGAAGGAGAAAATGTGAGGTTTGAATACTTCAGAGGTGTGTGTGTGTGTGTGTGTGTGTGTGTGTGTGTGTGTGTGAGTGTGTGTGAGTGTGTATGTGTATTAGGTGTGTCAGCTACAGAAAAATAGTAGGCAATGATTGAATCTGGGACAGAAGAAAAAATGTGTGAAAACTATTCTAACAAGAGAACAGGGAGGCTTCTAAAAATGAAGTAGCTTCAGCTACTTTAGAATTTTGCCCTGGGCACTCATCATTATTTCTAAATTTTCAATCCTCATTCCATGCATTCAGAAAATACCATCATTTCCCCACAGAAGACTAGGAGATAGCATGTCAATGCAGGTCAGAAACAAAATATCAGTGCAAGCAAACTGGCCTAAAATAAGAGAACACAAGATGGTAAAAGCGAGGTTAATGATTCTTTTCAATAGCTTCTGAAAAATGTATAACAGAATATCATCCAATGCCTAGGATTTAAGTTTATGGCAATAAAATTGGTGACAGTCTCAGAAATAGTCACAGCAGATCCAAATGTCTCCACTTGACAATACGTGACTTGTCTTATTTCTTGAAAATATCATCCAGAACTATAGGTGCTTTACTTCATGTTTGAACATGCTTTCCTATTTCCATGCTCTGTGAATAAGAGTACTACTATCAGCCAGTGATGATGAAATTTCTTGAAAAAAATAATTTGCGAATAGAACTGGATTGCTTGCTACTATTTCTCAGAGTTAGTAAATATCCCAAAATAGATTTATATTGTGGCAGCATCATCAGGGAATATCTGCTCTTACCCTGTTACTTATCTGTTACATCAGCTGAAATAGCTATTTAAATGAAGATTTTATCATGAACTTCCAAATTATAGTTACTTCTTCACTCATAACTGGTTCTTACTTTTGTTGTTTCCAGTAGTGAACATTAAAGCATAAATTAATATTGAATGATCCTATTTATTATTAGCTATTTTCATTAGCTGGTTTACAGATACTGCTTCAAACACTACCGGTAGAAAGAATCTCTGAAAAACAAGGCTGACTCAACAGTATAAATTCAGCAGCAAAAAGAAAGCCTTTATTTTATTCTGCCAGCTTTCCCTAGAAAAAGTAATAGGAAGAACTAGTAAGGAACCTGCCTACGGCACCTTTACATCAATTTCTTTCCACTGTCATGAGTACAGTCTGAGTGACCTAGGAGAAAACACTTCCAGATCAAAAGTTTTCAGATGATTTCAAGTTAATAACAAAAAAATCAGCCCTAACATTAGAATTTGAGTATTTATAAAATACAAAACTAAAGGAAGACTATTTTAAAATATTCTCAGCCTGAGTGATAATTATTATTTATAAAACTCATAATATTTTATCTGAGAATATGGCTAGAGAATTTTTATCCAGAGAATAAACATAATATTCTATACAAAACAAATGGAAAAAATTAAAAGCCTTTTAAATTTATAAATAAAAGGAGGGTGCTAAGTGCATTACTTAGTCACAGAATTTTTTTATATTTATATTTATTTTCTCATCTCCCCTCCCTTTCTCCCTTCCTTCCTCAACCTCTTGCGCCAAAGTTGTAAATTTGTTTTTCAACATAATGTCTTGTACATCTCATTGTTGCAATGGGTCCACCTGTATCCCTATTTAAACAATTTGTTTTTTCCCTTCCCCTCCACAAATTATACCAACATCAAATACAGTGAAAACAAGGGTTATACCATGGGGGAGGGACATACAAAACAACAAAGAAACAATAACAAGAAAGAAAAAAACATTTGAGTCCAGAATTTTAAGAAAATGATTTAGAAATATTTAAATGCCAGGAAATTATGTATAATATTTTATAAAGGGAATTTAAACCTATCAGATAATTATAACACTAGCTGTGTGTTTTATTATACTCTATAAGCAACAAAGAGGATCAATGTCTCAGAAATTTATTTTTGATCACTGAATGGAGAATGTTTGCATAAACCACATAGTTGGGCCAATAGAGCTGTGGTTTTGTTTCTGTTTTTGTTTTTGTCACCAACAGGGAAAATAAAGTATTTCATTTGTTGTTTGGCTTAATGTTACATCATAAGTCAAACATTATTACCTCTACCATATTTAGAAAAAATATTCCTTTTGGTTATAAATTTGAAGAATCAGAAGAAAAAGATAGGATATATATGATCATTCTTTTCCATGCAGTCAGTGTAGTGAAGTATCTGCTGTCCCTTTGGTCTTAAATTTTTATAAGCCCAGTGCTGTGGCTCATACCTGTAATCCTAGCTACTTGTGAGGCTGAGATTTGATGGGGGATAGTAACTTAAAGCCAGCATAGGTAAATACTGTAGAACCACTTCTCAGCCAAGAGCTGGACAAAATTGGAAATGCCTTTCATCCTATCTGTGGGGAAGCTGAGATTGGGAGAAATGCATTTCCCTGACCATTTGGACAGAATAGTCCATGAGGCTCCACCTCAAGAGAGGCTCTTAGCTATAATAAAAGCTCAAAGTAGGAGGACTTTTCACTTTAGGATCTTGACAGGGAAAACTTAAGTAGCATTTGATTCTACTGGAATTTGGTAGTCACTACAAAACTGTGTGTGTGCGTGTGTGTGTATGTGTGTGTTTCATAAAAAGGAAGGTGATAATTTGGGAATCACAGGCCATGGTCTACACTAAATTTAGCATAGTCATAAATTCACAACATTTAAACTTCAGTCAAATAGCTATACAGTGTTTGGATACTTTAAAATATAATCAACTTATATTTGAAGCTATTAGTTCACAAGTGAGGTGAATTCAACCTTTGTTTAGGGTAGTCTTTGAAAATAAAAATATGAAACTGACATAAAGAAAGAACCTTTCATGAACAGCAGTGAAGATTAGTGATGTGTGTGTATAAAGATTAATGATGTATTCCTGTGTCACCATACAGACTGATCTTTGGGAAAGTTGTCAGTCCTTCATTTTAGATAGTCATTCTTCTCCTACTCAACAACTAACTGTGTTTGCATTTTTATCATTCCCTGACTGTATTTTCTTATTTCCACTCTTTCCCAACCATTGGGATATATTAATATACTGGAGTAGCAACAATTTGAAACCATCCAAGGTGAAGGAAAACAAAAACATGTCTGTCCCTCTTTTGAAAATGACACGCATATAAATTGTAGGGTTCATGAAGCTTAGTGAACTTACCTCGTTGCATCACTTTTTCATTTGAGTACTTTTGATGTGGATGACTTTTCTGACAATGTGTTGGATGCATCTACATTTTGACAGTCTCTGTAGACGGAACAGTGACTGCTCACCTGTGATCTCCTCATCCATGCATTGCCTAAGCCCACTGCACCTTAAAATAGTGCTCTTCCCTTCTAACGATCATCTTGATGCTGCTTCTTACAGAAAAGTTTCAGGAATAGTATAAGAAACTTTTGCACATTCTTTATTTTGATTCACTTATTACTTGTATTTTATATTTTTTCTCTTTACAGAACCTATTTCTTACATCAATCAATCAATCAATAAATCTATCTATCTATCATCTATTTACTATCAGTAGTTATATTTTTTCTGAACAAATAAACTGGAGATGATTTCTATTTCTGGTAACTTCTGTTTATTCTCTCAAATTGGCTACTAATTCTCTCAAACCACGATTTGATTTTTATTCTCCCTCAAGTTCCCAGTTTTACTTCCTCTAAGATACGGATTTACAGTCCTGACTTTCCCCCGCCCCAAACTCCAGACCTATATTTACAAATGGCTTCTGGCAATTTCCACTCTGGAATAACTACTTCAGTCATCCTCCATTTCATTCCTGACCCTTTTTTATGTTCCACGATTTCCACACTGGTTTGTGATGTCTAACCACTGGATAACCATCCCCAGACTGAAACTCCTGTATCAACTCAACACATCCCGAGCACCCAGTACCTTTGGATACTGTCTACATATAGCTTGCCAACTGTGCCCCTTCCCCAAAATTGCCTCATCCTGATGGACGCCCTTGTTTTCAAGTTATGCCCATCCCTACGAACTGTTACGAGCACATGTTTTAGTCTCTGAGCGTTTTCTTTGCCTTCATTCAGGATATTGATAAGCGCACCCCTAAGGGATTGGGCCCTACTGCCTGCATTTCATTTCAGGTTCTTTTTCTCACCAACCCCACTGCGATCAACACTCACAGGTGTTTCTAAGAGCACTGGGCAATACATGCCACGCAGAGAAATCGTCCCAAATCATTCTTTCAAGGAGGTAATTGGATGTGGAGGAAACAGTATTTTAATTAGGCAGAACCTGGAGAAATGTATTCTAGAGAAGGAAGATTTGACGCTTTAGAGGGAAAAGATGAAAAGATGTTGAATCGCATCCTTACCCCAAAGCACTGAATTGAGTACAACTTTACTCTGCTCCATCCATCAAAGCAAGCAGCAGGTTCACAGACCTCCCCAAAGCAGGATTCACACGGCAATCGTACCCAAAGCCTGAGCTCAGCAACAAGGCAGCTGTCCTGTTACCTCTGCACTGACTTCTGCTGAGCTGGCTGTGAGGAATATGCCTCATGAGGTGCTTAGCTAATGCACCATTTTAAACCCATTTTGAGACTTCTAAGTATTTTTGCAGCACTGCAAAGGAGGATAATATAAGCATGGTACTATCATGTCTCATTAGGTGCAAATTCATAACGCTAAGTGACTTCAAGGAATAAAGTGAATTATTTAATATGTTAAGATTAATTTACACATTATCAAATGGATTTCTATAAAATGAATGTTTACACTTACCCATTTTGAAGCAAGTGCAGAGAAGCAAAATTATGACTTCTATTTGCAATGTTCTGTGATATATAAAAAATGAGTTGCTAGGATGTTAGTCATTCCATTTGAGTATTTAAAACCATGTGACTATACAAATTATTATTCCTTTGAAGGTTTTTTGCATCAACTGAAGCAAGTCTTCAGTTGAAAATATTAATAAAAACTCTATTATTTACAAGTTGTATCTATGTCTTGTACAAGTGAATTTGTACTTCATATTAAAAGAAGATTGTAATTGGAAATCTATTTCTAGTATTTTTATCTATGTCAGGCACTGTATCAAGCATAAACCATGAATGGGACTTTAGAGTTCATAGTGAAGCAATCTGATGTGCTCATTTTCACAAAGTCACCTTTCCTAAGATATGGAGACTATTGGAACGCCAAAGAAGTAAAGTGAGAAAGCATTAGGTATGAAGTGTGTAAGAAACTTTTTAGGAAATTTTTGTGGGGCTATTCTGGCCAATAGTAAACAACTCAGCTTTTTCCTTAAGTTGCCACATCTTGCTAATGCTAGAATCACATTTCTGCTTTATGTTTCCTTTGCTTAAGAAACATATAACTTGTTATTTTATAGTTTTTGAGTGTGGAACCAATTTATGCCAAACTTTCTTGGATATGATGTACACATTTTCTTGGGCACACTTAAAATGTGTTTCTGATCTTTGTGAAATATGTGTTTACTAAACTTTTCCCCTTCAGAATAAATGTAGTGCTTCGCTAGTATAAAAAACACTAGTATTTTAAAGAAGTTCCTACACCTCTATTAAAGATAATATCAGTATCAATTTTGTGAGCACAGAGCAATATCTCAGCACCACTGATATGAAATGAAATATAGGAAACATCCCCAAACATCTGGCAGTCTCTAGTGAATAGCCTGCAATCAATCTGTGCCATTATAAAATAAGAATGGAAGCCTTTGCTTAGAAGTAGTAGCACACAGTACCTTGTTAACTAACTCAGCCAATCAATTAGAGTCACTGAAAGAAGCATGATAGGACTTTGGGGGAATATAACCATTTTCCTCATTAATACTAACAACCCAGTTCACATACTTTTCTGATATCATTATGTTCTCTACATTTCCTCCCTGCTCATTAACCATAATCCTAATAATCACCTATCCACTTATAGCAGTCTGTCTTTTAAATTTACCTACAGTATCACTTTTGAGTATATTTCCCTGGTTGTTACAGATTTCCTTCCTTTGGAAAAACTGTCAATCTAAAATAATCTTACCTTTTCTTTATTAGCCTCCTTGAATCTTTTGAACACTGTGATAAAATGCAAGGTTGACAATTTGAATGTAAAATAAACTGCATTGGAAAATGGTGCACTGAGGTGTGCACAAATGGTAGCATGTGTTACACATCTGATGCTCTTCTAATTAGCCAGGAAGTCCCCTGTGAGTTGGCACAGGCCATTCTGTTTATACAAGGAGAAATATAATGATGTTTGTGCCAATACTAAGAACTTTCTTGTGGCTCTAAAAAATATAGCATTGGCAAAATTGGTTAACTACATGTAGAAAACTAAAGCTAGATCCTTATATATCACCCTGCACCAGAATCAACTCCAAATGGAT